>NC_056735.1:656830150-657148900 GCF_019279795.1 Protopterus annectens
ATTACATCAAGGATCAGCTGTGAGCCCTTTCTTATTTGCACTGGTGATGGATAGGTTGACAGACAAGATCAGACAGGTGTCCCCGTGTACTATGATGTTTCCAGATGACATTGTGATATGTAGTGAGAGTAGGGAACAAGTTGAGGAGACCCTGGAGAGGTGGAGATATGCTCTAGAGAGGAGAGGAATGAAGGTCAGCCGGACTAAGACAGAATATATATGTGTGAATGAAAGGGAGGATAGAGGACTAGTGAGGATGCAGGGAGTAGAGATGGCGAAGGTGGATGAGTTTAAATACTTGGGATCAACAGATGTTCATCGTGTTACACTGCTGCAGTCATTACACTTGGGTTCCCCAGTCGGCCTGAGTTCCAAAGTCTTGGTCTGGCATCAGTTGCTGTCGCCTCCTCCCTGACATCAGTGCGACAGGGGTATATAAGATGCAGCCAATGCCATTTTCTTCAGTCTTTCTTGCCGCGCGGTGCCCGAAGCAAAAGCAGTTCGCAAGTGCCGGTCGTCTGACTCCTGAGATTTTCATTCTGAATCCAGAACCGAAGTCTTCTACAAAGCTAAGTACCCCGTTGGGGAAACTTTTTCTTGCCTCAGACCGATGTCAGTAAAAGTTAATAACTGTATTTCTTGTGGGAAGCAAATACCTCATAAGGATTTCCATTCTTATTGTATCCCATGCCTAGGCCCAGACCACGACGTCACTGGTTGTCGGTTTTGTGCTAGGTTTAACAAGCGCACTATTAAACGTCGGTTTGATTTTGCCCGACATTACTTTGGCAGAAAATTTAATTACACCATGCCGTCGGAACTTCCGACAACCGGTATTCATAAAAGCGCAGACAAGTACAGGCATCCGAGGCCCAAAACTGATGACGAAGCCTCTTCTAGGCCAGCCACCGGTTCTCCGGTTTTCAGCAAATCGCCTTCGCAGCCCCAGACGACCGCTTCTGCAGAATCACAGGCCGCCTCCGACTCCCATGTGGAGATGGCTGGGCCTTCAGACCGAAACCGACCCTGCTGAAGGATCCGGAGTAGCTGAGCAACCCGCAGCTTCAGAGGGTGTCTTCAGACCTACTCAGCTAAGCATTAAACCCTCTTCTAAGTCTAAGCCTCCTTTAAAAACTAAGAAACAAATACAGCATTCTTCAGGACAGACATCCATGCCTAAGAAACAAATGCTCAAAATGGCCGAAGACCTAATCACTCTGATCAGGTGGTCCCATCCCCCACCTGATAAAAGGCCTAGCCAGGATGCAGACTATGACTCATCCGACCAGGTGTCCATTTCCGCAGATTCATCCTCAGACCTAGGATATTCTTTACCCTTTATGAGGATTCTGATGCTGAGGAATCAATTCCATCAGCCTCTCCGCCTGAGGATTACTCCTTTGGGGAAACCTTACAAACCATGAGGTAGCATTTCCATTGGGAAGGCCAGGATTACTCAGAATCCAAGAAAAGGCTCAGAGACTTCCTATTATTACCTCAACACAGACCCCTTGTTATTCCGCCAGTGTTAGATATTGTGGATGGATGTGTATACTGAATCCAGCTTAAATCCTGATTCCTTACCTCCAGCTCCAGTTAAACCTGACAGATATTACAGAGTCCCTGACTCACACAAATTTCTGTATAAAAGCCCTGTTGCTGATCCTGAAACTATTTCTCAGGGACCCAAAGGGGTTAAGACCTCATCAGCGAAGAATCCAGTTCCCTCTGACAGAGATTCCAGAGCATTAGCCAGATAGGGAAAGAAAGTATATACGTCTGCAACTTTAGCAATGAGAGCCTTAAATTGCCAGTTTCACATGCTAAAATATCAGCAATTTCTGATGTCTCAGTTGAAACAAAAAATGCTTCCAGATACAGATCCTCCTACTTTTAAAGAAATGCAGGATTTATTGCATGCTGCTGAACAAGTGGGAAAACATACTTTGCAATGTGGTTTTGATTCTTTAGAGGCCTCCTGTAGAGCAGCAGTTACAGGCTCTGTCATTAGAAGACATGCATGGTTAAAAGAACATACGTTACCAGATCATGTTAAAGTTAAATTACTGGATGCACCATTGCAGCAGGATATCTTATTTGGAGTTAAGGCAAAAGAGGTATTAAAGAAAATGGAGGATAAGGCAAAATCTATGCAAACAGTGAAGGATTTCTTACAGGTTCAGCCTCCTCGATTTAGTAGAAACTGGCCAACAGAATTGTTCCTTTCAAGTTACGGACAGACCTCAAAGGGGCAGATACAGACGTCCAAGAGGTAGAGGTCAACCACAAGGTCCTTAAGGCCTTGACAATGGGGTGCATCAGGCCAGAAAGAAGGGGAAGACAGGCACCAACCATATAAAAAACAGCCCCAATGACTTCCCACTCCAGCTGCCAAACAACTCACTCTTGGCAGCCCCCTTGGGAGGAAAACTGGCATTTTCTATCACAATTGGCATATGATCACCCAAGACAAATGGGTTCTCAATATTGTATCTCAAGGTTACAGGTTCCACTTTCACACTCTGCCAAGGATAAAAGGAATGCCAAATCTGCCACCAAATCAATGGATAGAGGCTCAAAAACAAATTACAGCACTCATGAACATGGGAGCTATTCAAAAGGTACCACCACAGGAACAAGGGCAAGGATTTTACTCAAGACTCTTTCTGGTTCCCAGAAAAGACAAATCCTGTCGGCCCATTCTGGATCTTTCTTCTCTAAACACTTACTTGGATGTTCCAAAATTCAAAATGTTGACATTACAGCAGCTTCTTCCCATGCTGAGCAAGCAAGCTTGGCTCGTGACCTTGGACCTCAAGGAGGCATACCTGCATGTCCCTATCAGACAAAACTGCAGAAGATACCTCAGATTCATAGCTGGTCCAATGCACTATCAATTCTCTGCACTGCCCTTTGGCTTATCTACTGTGCCCAGGGTCTTCACAAAGTGCCTGGCACCAGTAATTGCATTTTGCAGACAGAAAGGAATTCAAATTTACCCGTACCTGGACGACTGCCTGATTCAAGCAGAGAGCAAGGACATTCTTCTAAAGCAGCTGGCGTTTTTAAAAAAAGTTATTAAGTTGCCTGGGGTACACAGTAAACGAAAAGAAATCAAAACTAGTGCCCTCACAAGAGATAATATTCCTGGGTGCCAGCTTGGACACAACGGTCCAGATGGCTTATCTCACGCCAGACAAGCAAGGACAACTGACTCAATACTTTCAATTGATGGCAACAAAGACCCAACTCCCTGCAAGAAAAATTCTGCAGGCCTTGGGCTACATGGCATCTTGCATACTACTAATTCCATATGCCAGACTGCATATAAGGAAACTACAATAGTACCTAAAGAGTGTATGGTCTCAACACTGTCAAAGTTTGGAAACAGTTATACCACTAATTCCTTGCCTTCAACAGGAGTTTCGATGGTGGGCTCAAGCTTGCCACCTCAACAAGGGACAGCCTTTTACTCAACCCACAGCCAGGCAAACACTGACAACAGATGCATCAGATTACGCCTGGGGAGCACACATGGCAGGAAAATGTATTGAGGGCAAGTGGCCCGCAGAACAAAGGCATCTTCACATCAATCAAAAAGAGATGCTAGCTGTACAAAATGCCCTTATAGCTTTCAAGGACCTGTTGCATCCAGGTCAACTACTACTAAAGACAGACAACACCACAGTTATGTGGTACATAAACAAGCAAGGGGGCACTCACTCCTACCCCCTCTGCAGACAAGCCATGACCTTGTGGAACACAGCTATAAACTATCAAGTTCATCTACAAGCACAATTCCTGCCAGGAGAGAAAAACACACTGGCAGACGACTTAAACAGAAATATCATGGATCCTCACGAATGGGAATTGAATCCACAAATATTCAGAATGATAACACAGAAATGGTGGAGCCCGGACATAGATCTGTTTGCATCCCCAATGAACTGCCAGCTACAGAAATTCTGCACAAGGAGTTACCATCCACAAGCATGAAAAGTGGATGCCCTCTCATTCAGCTGGAAAAACCTAAAAGTATGTGCTTTCCCACCACTACCTCTTCTTCCAGAGGTACTCCTAAAAGCCAGGCAAGAAGAGCCAAATATGATCCTGATTGCAACAGACTGGCCACGCCAGCACTGGTACCCAGTCTTAAAAAACTGAGCACAAGGACCACCCTGGATTTTGCCTCAAATACCACATCTGCTGTCTCAGCACAACAATCAGATACTCCACAGCCAGCTAAAGACCTTAAACCTAGCTGCATGGAAGATTCCTTAGCCAAGCAAGCAATGCCTCTCTCCAAAGCTGTTATGGATGTCATTCTGGAGGCCAGAAGGCCTAGTACCAGGAAAGGCTATTTGGATAAATGGAAGAGATTCTGTGCCTGGAACTAGGCTCACAGCCTTGACCCTCTTGTGCCAAACATTCCTCAGATACTACAATATTTGACTGAGATGCTGGACAAAGGCCTCTCCTTTTCATCCATCAAGATCCACGCCTCTGCCATTTCTGCTCATTACAACACGGATCCACCAACTTTCTCTAATCCTTTGCTAAAACAGTTCCTCGGGGCTAAAAATATAAGACCACCCGAGCACCTACTCCAACTTGGGACCTCAACTTTGTTTTGGAAAAATTAACTTTACCTCCTTTTGAGCCAGCTAGCACAGCAGAATTAAAATATATCTCTTGGAAAACTGCTCTGCTCCTGGCAATAACATCAGCACGAAGAGTTTCAGAATTACAGGCACTAATGGCACTGGAACCTTTCCACATTTTCCACCAGGACAGGGTGTCCTTAAGAACTAACCCAACGTTTATGCCTAAGGTGGTTTCAAGTGTGTCTCTAAACCAAACTATTCACTTGCCAACTTTTTATCCAAAACCACAGAATAAAGGGGAGAGACTTCTGCATTCATTGGACATTCACAGGCAGTTACGCTTCTACTTGGACAAAACCAAAGATTTCAGAAAATCTAAGCAGTTATTGATAGCATATGCTGCAGGAGCACAGGGAAAATCCATTTCAAAACAGACTATTTCCAAATGGATAGGACATTGCATACGTTTCTGCTATACGCACCATGGAAAACCTGTGCCTAACAGCATTAGATCTCACTCCACCAGGGCAACAGCCACTTCAACTGCCTACCTCAGAGGAGTACCTACCAAGGATATTTTGGAAGCAGCAACATGGAGTTCTGTGCATACCTTCACCAAGCATTACCATCTTTTTCTATACTCTAAATCCAGAGTTGGCTTCGCCTCTGCAGTGCTGCAGGGCCTTATAGCTACCCCTAATGCCTTATACAACCAGCCACCCTACCTCTGCTTTGGGATTCTACCAAAGTGTAATGACTGCAGCAGTGTAACTCGATGAACATAGTACAGTTTTGTACCTACCATAAATGTAGATGTTTGAGTGTATATACTGCTGCAGTCCAGGTTACCCTCCCTCCTTCCCCTCTTACTTGCTGGTACATACCTAGGTCTTCTACCCTTTACTACCTATGGGGAGTATTTGCTGGTAACTGAAAGTTTGTTGTTTGCTTTTCTTGTGTATGTTTTATTAGCAATTTAAATTGCCTACCTGTTTGGGGGCACCTGACATCTGGGGCAAGAAAAACTGAAGAAAATGGTGTCGGCTGCATCTTATATACCCCTGTCGCACTGACGTCTGGGAGGAGGCGACAGCAACCAATGCTGGACCAAGACTTTGGAACTCAGGCTGACTGGGGAACCGCCTGACGGCAGGATAACCCAAGTGTAATGACTGCAGGAGTGTATACACTCGAACATCTACATTTATGGTAGGTACAGAACTGTACTTTGAGTAATGGCGAGTGTGGAAGAGAGGTGAAGAAGAGAGTACAGGCAGGGTGGAGTGGGTGGAGAAGAGTGTCAGGAGTGATTTGTGACAGACTAGTACCAGTAAGAGGGAAAGGGAAGGTCTACAAAAGGTAGTGAGACCAGCTATGTTATATGGGTTGGAGACAGTGGCATTGACAAAAAGGCAGGAGTCAGAGCTGGATGTGGCAGAGTTAAAGATGTTAAGATTTGCACTGGGTGTGATGAGGGTAGACAGGATTAGGAATAAGTATATTAGAGGGTCAGCCCAGGTTAGACAAAGTCAGAGAGACAACATTGCGTTGGTTTGGACATGTGCTGAGGAGGGGTGCTGGGTATATTGGGAAAAGGATGTTAAGGATGAAGCTGGCAGGTAAGAGGAAAAGAGGAAGGCCTAAGATAAGGTTTATGGATGTGGTTAGAGAGGACATGTAGGTGGTTGGTGTAACAGAGCAAGATGCAGAGGACAGGAAGAAATGGAAACAGGTGATCCGCTGTGGCGACCCCTAATCGGGAAAAGCTGAAAGAAGAAGAAGATAAAATAATCTTGTGTAGGTGTCGCTTGTCTTTTTTTAGTACTGCAAGACAAAAACACAAGCTCCTTGACAGCAGTTTGGTATACCACACAGCTGAATGTAAATGATAAGTATGGCTTAAATTGTGTGAGTACCTTTGCTGAATATAACCAGTAATCTTGCCTCACCCAAAACATATCTCTTACGCAGAGGCTGCAACCCTTGCATATCTCTACTTAATGCAATCAGTTACAAGACAACTACACCTTGAGGGGAAGGAGCATTACCCCTATAGCAATGACTTTGGATTAGTGGAATTAAAAAAAAAAAAATATATATATATATATATATATATATATATATATATATATATATATATATATAAATACCAAATACCAGTCAACTTAATGATACTCCTGATCATTTTTGTTACTAGCTGGAGTATTATGCATAGTGCATAGTAATGTTAAAGATCAAGTGCAGAGTTTTGATTTTTTTAAACATTTCTTTTTGTCATAATTCTGCCCTCATTTTGTATAGTGGGCTTTCTTATTTTAAAATATGTAGTTTTTACTTTAGTTACTACAGTGGACCTATATTTATTAATAGTTAGGGTTGGTATAATAGTGTTTGCCTCACAGACAAAAGGTACATGGTTTGATTCTCACCTTTGAAGAGAAATTCTCTAAGCTTAAAATGGTCCAGAAGAACAACTAGCTTAGTACTTGCCTATAAAACTATAAGTTTAATAAACTGGTGTTACTGTTTACTGTATGCTGAGCAACTGTCCAGTTACTTCCTAATTCCGTGTCATCCAACCCTACTATCTTATGACGTATTAGGGGGGAAGAAGCAGTTCTGTAGTTTTTGGCATGTTTTCTGTAGTCTGCAACAGACTTTAATACAAAGTAACCAGAATGCGGCACAGCCAGTCACTCAGTGAATGCTTACTGTCTAGAAAATTATTACACTTTCTCAGACCTATAGACCAAAGACATGCATTTGGAGCGTTTCTCTCCAGGCCTCTGCTGAAAATTGGCTTTGTTCCAAGTCGGACTTTCCTGGTTAACAAATGGTAAATAAGTAAAATAACCTCTCATTTTTTGGGAAGGTGGTATTTTCCATCTGTGTTCACTTTTCACATCTCTTGGCTCATTGGATCCTTGTCAGCATGGATTTATATTCAAACACAGCATGGATGCCACTCTCATTAGAGTGGTTAATGACCTCCCTGATGATGATAAAATATTCTGTCTTAGTTCTGCTGCTTCCAACCGCTTTGACACTAACAGACCAAGGTATCTTTATTGAGCTGTTAAGGCTGAGCTGTTATGTTATGTACTATCGTCCTTGAGTAGTTCGATTTGTAACCTTTTGGACATGCCCAGCATGTGGTAGCCAATTCAAATTCTTCAGGCTAGTGGAATGTGGTGTGCTTTACAGATTTTATTTTGGATCCCTTTATGTTCAGCATGTGTGTACCGCTGCTTAGGGAGGTCATGGTAAGAAGAGGTGTCTCTCATCAGTTTTATTTTAATGATATTAAACTATACTGCTGCTTCTCTCTAGAAAACGTGCTGGAGGTTTGGTGGACTACCTGGGTTCGTTTCTTGACTGGTTGTCAATAATCATGTAAAAGTTATCCTAGCTAAGACCAAAGCTATTTTGGTGCATATGATCATCTATCCATTTTAGCTTCCTGTACTCTATTGTGTCTTCCCTGGTTCCAGACTGGGGAAGGACCAGCTAGAATTTCTTTCTTGCATTCATGATCTTGGTTTTTGTCCTTAACAGCAGGCTGGCACTTAAGGACTGTGTACCAAGTATTATCAGGACTTCTTTTTTTTTCATCTGAAGATTGAAATCAAGGCTCAAATGTTATATACCATGTTTGGACTTTGAAGTGTGATTCATGCTGTGCTTTTATTTCTCAGATAGTGATCTGATCAATTTACAGTGGGCACAAACTCGTATCCCTTGTTGTTGACTGGTACTCCTTTAATGTGTCACATCACTTTTACAGTATGTGATTTGTGCTGGCTGTTAGTTGCAGCTAGATATATTTTAAGATACCTAATTTCCAATTCCTACATAGTCTGCGTCCTGTTTCTTTGAAATAGTTGCTGCTTAGTTATGCCACTGACCAGCAACTCTGCTCATCAGCGAAGGTTTGTTGGCTCTTCCAAAGGCCTATCTTTATGGTTCTGGCAGAATCTCTTTTAGTTACTGTGCTGCGATCCTCTTGACTCGGATGTTCTTCGTGTTTCACTGTTGCAGTCATTACATTTGGGTAATCTGCTGGCAGGTTGCCCTCGGTCGGCCTGAATAACAAAGTCTTGGGTCCTGCGTCGGTTGCTGTTCTCCTCTTCCATGATGTCAGGTCATCAGGGGCAGATAAAACATGCAGCCTATGCCATTTTATTCAGTCTTTCTTGCCGTGCAGTGCCCGAAGCAGAAGCAGTTCGCAAGTGCCGGTTGGCCGACTCCTGAAATTTTTGTATTCGAGTTTCAGAACCAAAGTCTTCAACTAAAGCTAAGCACCCCGTTGGGGAAACTTTTTCTTGCTCGTTACTGATGTCAGTAAAAGTTAATAATTGCATTACTTGTGGGAAGCAAGTACCTCATAAGGATTTTAATTTGTACTGTATTCCTTGCCTAGGCCCTGATCACAACGTACCTTGCTGTCGGTTTTGTGCTAGATTTAACCAATGCACAATTAAGCGTTGGTATATTTTTGCTTCTAAATATTTTGGTTCAAGATTTAATTATCCTGAAATGTCGTCGGTAAGCAATCCGACTACCGGAGTTCATAAAAAGCGCAAAGACAAAGACAGAGACAGACCGGCGAGGTCCAAAACCAATGATGAAGCTTCTCCTAAGCCAGTCGCCAGTTCGCCGGTACTCAGTGAGGCACTTTCGCAGCCCCTGATACCCGCTACTTTTGAGTCGCAAGCCTCTACCGAGACCCATTTGGAGTCTGGTATGCCTTGAGATTCTCAGAGTATTGAACCCGCGGATGTTTCTCCCTTGGATGGGTCTGGAGCCGCTGAGTAGGCACCGGCTTCTGCCGGAGCTTTCAGGCCTCAACATTTTTATATTAAACCGGCTCCAGCAACAAAAACAAGGTCAAAAACAACTTCTATGTCTAAAAAAAAGATACATGAGCCACGTGCTCAGGCCCCTATACCTAAAAAACAGATGATCAAAATGGCTGAGGATTAAGAGGCCTAGGCAAGCCACTGATTATGAATCTTCAGATCAGGTTTCCATTTCTTCTGATCAGGAATTTTCTATTCCACCCTATAAGGATTCTGATGCAGAGGAATCCATCCCATCTGCATCTCCACCTGAGGATTACTCTTTTGGAGATACTTTGCATACTTTAAGGGAACATTTTCACTGGGAGAGTCAGAACTTCTCCGAATCAAAAGAGACTTAGGGATTTCCTGCTTCTTCCTCAGCATAGGCCTTTGGCAATACCTTCTGTATTAGACATTGTTGATGATGTGTTCTCGGAATCAAGCATGGCTCCTGATTCTCTGCCTCCGGCTCCTATTTAGCCAGACAGATATTGCAGGGTTCCTGACTCCCACGAATTTCTTTTTCAAAATCCTGCTGCTGCTGATCCTGAGACTATTTCTCAGGATCCCAAGGGTGTAAAGTCCTCTACAGCCAAAAATCCTACCCCTTCTGATAGAGATGCCAGGGCACTGGATAGATGGGGTAAGAACGTTTATACGTCTGCAACCTTGGCAATCAGGGCTTTAAACTGCCAGTTTCATTTGCTTAAATATCAACAGCATGTTATGGGCTTACTGAAACAGAAAATTATGTTGATTTCTGATTGTGTGGAAAATAAACAGTTAAAGGAATTATTGCATTCAGCAGAACAGGTTGGAAAGCATACTTTGCAATGTGGTTTTGATTCCTTGGAGGCCTCTTGTAGGGCCGTCGTTACTGGATCTGTGATTAGAAGGCATGCCTGGCTCAAGGAGCAAAATCTGCCTGTTCATGTTAAAGCTAAATTCTTGGATGCTTCTTTGCAGCATGATACTCTGGTAATAAGGCAGAAGAGGTTTTAAAGAAAATGGACGACAAAGCTAAATCTATGCAAACTGTAAAAGATTTCTTGCAAGTGTAGCCATCCAGGTGCAGTAGGCACTGGCCTACAAAAAAATGGTCCTTTCCTGTGTCCAACAGAGCCACTCAGGGCAAATCCAGGTGCTCAAAAGGCTCCAGATACCAATCACAGGGTTCTTACAGATCAAAGCAATGGGGTGCCTCCACCTCCAAATCTGGAGGAAACAAAGCACAACCCTACAGTAAGCAGTCTCAATGACTTTCCTCTACCATCATCAAGCACTTATCTTTTGGCAGCCCCCTGGGGGGAAAACTAGCACTTCATGCTCAAAATTGGCAGTTAATTACCCAGGACAAGTGGGTATTAAACATAGTATCCCAGGGGTACAGATTTCATTTCCATACTTTGCCAATTCCAAACAGATAATCGGATCTGCCACAAAACCAGTGGGCAGAGGCCCAGAAACAAATCATGTCCCTCATGGATATGGGGGCTATTCAACCGGTACCAGAAAAGGAAAAAGGACAAGGTTTTTATTCAAGACTTTTCCTGGTACCCAGAAAAGACAATTCATGTGTCCAATACTGGACTTATCGATTCTGAACATGCTCCTGGACATTCCAAAATTCAAAATGCTGACTTTACAACAGCTACTGCCTATGCTAGGCAGGAATGCTTGGTTAGTAACTCTAGACTTAAGAGGCATACCTGCATATCCCAATAAGGGAATCATGCAGAAGATACCTCCGCTTCAAAGCAGGTTTGGACAAGGACACTATTCTTCAACATCTGGCGTTTGTAAAACGGCTTCTAGCATGCCTAGGGTACACCATAAATGAAAATAAATCACAACTGGTACCCTCTCAAATTACATTCCTGGGTGCAAGCTTGAATACAACTGCCCAGATGGCTTACCTCACGCCAGACAAACAAAGGCAACTGACAACATACTTCAAACAGATGGCAACAAGAACCCAGTTATCTGCAAGACAAATTCTGCAAGCTTCGGGGTTCGTGGCATCCTGCATTTTACTAATTCCATATGCGAGACTGCATATGAGGAAACTTCAATTGTACCTAAAAAGTTTATGGAGTCATCATTGTCACAGCCTGGAAACAATGATTCCCCTTATTCCCTGCCTACAACCGGAGTTTCTTTGGTGAGCAGAGACATGTCACCAAAACAAGGGACTGTCATTCACTCTACCCCCTGCCACCCAAACCCTAACTACAGACGCATCAGACTATGCTTGGGGGGCCCACCAGGCAAGGGAGATGCTTTCAGGGCAAATGGAGCCCAAACCAAATGCATCTGCATATCAACCAGAAAGAGATGCTAGCTGTTCAGAATGCTCTGACAGCCTTCAAGGACTTACTTCATCCAGGACAACTACTGATAAAGATGAACAACACCACAGTTATGTGGTACATAAACAAGCAGGGGGGTACACATTCCTACCCACTTTGCAGACTATCCATGGCTTTGTGGAACACAGCCTTGACTTACCAAATACATCTTCAAGCTCAATTCCTGCCAGGAAAGCAAAATACTCTGGCAGATGACCTAAGCAGAAATCTTATGGACCCGCACGAATGGAAACTGGATCCACAAATCTTCAGCATGTTAACCCAGAAATGGGGGAGCCCAGATATAGATCTATTTGCCTCTCCCCAAGATTATCAGTTGGATAAATTCTGTACTAGAACTTATCACAAAAAAGCATGGAAAGTGGATGCTGTGTCCTTCAGCTGGAAAAACCTATCAGTCTATGCCTTTCCCCCTCTGCCTCTACTCTCCAAGGTCTTGCTAAAAGTCAGACAGGAAAAAACAAAAATGATCCTAATTGCTCCGGACTGGCCTTGCCAGCACTGGTACCTGCTTCTAATGAATATGTCTCACCTTCCTCCATGGTACTTGCCTCAAATACCTCATCTATTGTCTCCGCAGAACTATCAAATTCTGCACACTCAGCTCCAAACTCTGAATCTTGCAGCATGGCTAATCAACTAATTATTCAAACAACACCTCTCAGTAAATCTGTGATGGATGTCATTTTAGAAGCCAGAAGGCCTAGTACTAGAAAATCTTACGCTGATAAATGGAAGAGATTCTGTGCTTGGAATCAAGCACAAGGAATAGACACAGCAAAGCCCAATATTCCTCAGATTTTGCAATATTTGACTGAGATGCTTGACAAGGGCCTGTCTTTTTCTTCAATAAAAATCCATGCCTCTGCCATCTCGGCTCATTACAACACAGAGCCTCCCCTCTTTTCTCATCCACTGCTTAAACAGTATCTTAAAGGGGCCAAAAATTTAAGGCCTCCCAGAAGAGCACCAACTCCTGCATGGGACCTCAACTTTGTGCTGGAAAAACTCACCCTGCCTCCTTTTGAACCAGCAGCTACTGCGGATATAAAATTTATATCTTGAAAACAGCTTTTCATTTGGCAGTCACTTCAGCAAGAAGGGTTTCAGAACTACAGGGTCTCATGGCAGGTGGAGCCTTTTATTATATTTTACCCGGGCAGGGTGTCCCTCAGGACCAATCCTCCGTTTATGCCTACGGTGGTATCCAGTGTGGCTCTTAACCAGACCATTCACCTGACAACATTTTACCCAAATCCGCAGAACAAGGGAGAGCAGATTCTGCATTCATTTGATGTACACAGACAACTAAGATTCTACTTAAATAGAACCAAATCTCTAAGAAAGTCTGAGGAACTACTGGTAGCATTTGCTGCAGGATCAGAGGGGAAGGCTGTATCAAAGCAGACTATTTCTAAATGGATAAGCCACTGCATTAGTTTCTGCTATTTGCACCATGGTAAACCTGTGCCCAAGTGGATCAGATCACATTCCACCAGGGCGGCCTCTACTTCAGCAGCTTTTCTCAGAGGGGTCCCAACCAAAGACATTCTAGAAGCTGCTACTTGGAGCTCTGTCCATACCTTCACAAAGCATTATAATTCACCTCTCTTCTCCAAATTCAGGGCAGGCTTTGCCACTGCAATCCTGCAGGGCCTTATAGCCGCACCTAATGCTGTTTCCCATCCATAGCTTTGGGATTCTACCCAAATGTAATGACATCAACAGTGAAACACGAAGAACTTAGTACAGTTGTGTACACTTACCATAAATGTAGATGTTCGAGTGTATTCACTGTTGCAGTCCGGGTTACCCACCCACCATCCCCCTTTTCTATACCTTTTCTTTCCTTCACTATACTCAAAAGCCTTTGTGGTGTATTTGCTTTTAGTGGAAGGTAAAGTTTGTTTCTAAAGGTGCATTTATATATTTACTGTTTATTTATATATATATTTTTGCTCCTCATTTGGGGGGCACCTGACATCTGGGGCAAGAAAAACTGAATAAAATGGCGTTGGCTGCATGTTTATACCCCTGACGACCTGACATGATGGAAGAGGAGACAGCAACCAACGCAGGACCCAAGACTTTGTTATTCAGGCTGACTGAGGGCAACCTGCCAGCAGATTACCCAAATGTAATGACTGCAAAAGTGAATACACTCGAACATCTACATTTATGGTAAATGTACACAACTGTACTTTATCTTCCCTGATTTTGACATGCAAAATGAAGTCTTTTTTCAGGAGATCCTTATGTTCTCACTTTTTTCTGGGGGTCTGTTGTGATCCTGGAAGGGACACCACTCTTTCCAAATAATTTTTTAATTTTTAATGAAAGGTTAATTAGCTTTAAGATTATTTGCTTTGCAAAATCTGTAATATGGAGTTTACTCTTTATTGTAGTGTAGTGCTGTTATGTACATTGCCTGGAGTTATGCATTTTAATACACTTAAATGGAAACAGCCTTAAAGATCCTGGAGGCACTCTATTGAGAGAGTGAAAACAGATCATGTGAGTCTAGCCACTTAAGAAAAATAATCAGAAATTCTGAGGGTTGCTGTTGTACCTTTAATGTTCCCCTAAACCTCCAACTCTTGGGAGAGGCTGTGCATCTTACACTTGTGATACATATATGCAATAATACTGAAATTAGTACATTTCAGAGCAGGAGGGGAGTACTCCATACTGTAACCTCGGACATGTGCATTCTTACCATGTTCACATATTCTGCTCTTCACTTGTGAGGACTGAAGTAAAGGTACTTGGAATTGCAAGACAGACGGTCCTTGATGTCTGTTTCTTATAGGTTCATACATGATTACTAGGCTAGCTGCCATTGCAGGCCATTTTAAGACTAGCCAGTTTACCTTTTTGTGCTCAAAATGACCTATCTCTTTGGTTATAGATTGGCCTTGCCCATGCCATGGTCAGTAATTATATATTACTGGTAATGGGACTAATGGGAATAACTGGGATCATGCTGTAGATAATTTGAGGGGACCCATGCATGGGATGAAGCATTTAGGAGCTGTCTGTGTCCTTTAGTAGTACAGGTGGCAGTCCTGGGATTGATTTCCTCTTTCCCATCCGTAGACTAAAGTTGCGGTTGAAAATGAACAGGGATGAACTTTGTTTTATGTGGATGGGGAGTCTTCTCCATAGCAGTGGTATCTTCTGCAAGATGTACATGTCCCTCCAAACTGTTCTGTTGATGTTGCAGAAGAGGTTATGATCCTTAGACCGTGTATTTCTGATGCCGTTTGACTTGCTGATGTGCAGTAAATCCATCAGTAATGGGTCAGAGCATGCCTTGTATGCCAGACATAGGTAATCTCTTAGCAGTATGTAAGATACTGAGTATAGTGACAAGGCTTTGAGCCGGTCCGTGTGGGACATATTGTTTAGGCCTTGTATCAGTTTAGTAAGGTATCTCTGTGGGTGTTCCAGTTGTTGTGTGTCTAGGCAGTTATATGCCTGTGGAAGCATTATATTCAGTGACTGACCTAAAGAGAGCTGAGTAAAGGGGAACAATGATATCTCTAGACTCAATTTCATTGTTTATAAGCTGTGCAATATAGAAGGACTTTCTTACAACAATGGGCACATGTTACTCAAAAGTTAGGTCACTGCCTACGTAAGTTCTCAAATTCAGGGCTGGGTCAACTTTTAGGAGCATAATGTTAAGATGGATGATCCCTGGGGTAGAAGACTTCCCAAAGGATACAGTGATGCATTGTTTGGCATTTAGTTTTAGTCCATGATCTTGGCACCAGATGTTCTTCATCTCACATTGCTGCAGTCCTTACACTTGGGTAGTCCGCTGTCCTCGGTCGGCCCGAATATCAAAGTATAAGGCTGACGTCGGTCAAGGCGCATTTGACTGACATCAGGACGTCAGGGTACAAATGCGCATGACCCGGCGTCATATCCTCAGTCTTTTTGCTGCATGGTCGATGCAGAAGCAGCGTTGCAAGTGCGGTTGGCGTTCTGAAATTGTTCGATTTGAGTTTCAGACCGAGTCAAAGTTGGCTAAAGTACCCGTTAGGGAATATTTTAGTTTTTCTTGCCTCAGTGGTTTACCGGATGTCAGAAAAAAGTGAATAATTGTATTTCTTGTGGGAAACAGATACGCATAGAGACTATCATACTTTGTGTATTCCTTGTTTAGGGCCTGAGCACGACGTTGTTGGGTGTAAGCTCTTGTGCTAGATTCAATAAGCGCACTATAAAGAAGATTAGATTGTGCCAGGTTAGTCTTGAGCGGTGCAATTATAAAATGCGTCGGATGCTCCGGCCGCTTCTTCAAGAAGCGCAAGGACAAAGCAGTTAAGCCTAGGCTAGAACCGTCCGTACCGGACGCCGGTTCTTTAGAGGTGTCGGTGGAGCGGTGGTTCCACCGAGGTTTCTTTGGGTTCCCAGGGAGACTTTGTTATTGCAGGATGTGGCCTCTCAGGAGGCAGGTCAGGCTGATGGGGCTTCTCAGGTTACTATACTCCCCTCCCTGCCTAGGGTGGTTAGGCCCTCTCCTTCTGTTTCCAAGGCTTCTCCCAGAGGCAGGCCAGGTTTAGCTTCAGTTGGTGTTACCCCTAGTTCTTCAGGAACTGTGCCCAAGAAGCATATGCTTAAAATGGCAGAAGATTTGATTACTTTGATTAGGGTTCTTTGCCTCCTCCTGATAAGAGACCTAGGTTGGAGCCTGAGCTAGGGAGTTTTGAGCAGGCTTGGATGCTTCAGAGTCTTGACGAAGACTTGCAGGAGTACTCTCCTTATTCTGATTCTGATGTGGATGATTCTACTCCTTCTGCTTCTCCTCCTGAGGATTTTTCTTTCAGAAACTCTTCATTCCATGAGGGAGCATTTTAAGTGGGAAGGTCAGGACTTCTCTGATTCCAGGAAAAGGCTTAGGGATTTTTTTTTTTACCCCAGCATAGGCCTTTGGCTATACCTCCTGTTTTGGATGTAGTGGAAGATGTTTTTACAGAGGCTTCTCTAAATCCTGATTCTTTGCCTCCTGCTCCTGTTAAACCGGATAGGTATTACAGGGTGCCTGAAGCTCATAAGTATCTTTTAAGAGTCCTAGGGCAGACCCAGAAACTGTTAGCCAGGGGCCTAAAGGTGTTAAGGCTTCTGTTGTCAAGAATCCGGTTCCTGCAGATAAAGAGGCCAGGGCCTTGGATAGATGGGGAAAGAAAGTTTATACTTCTTCCACTCTAGCTATGAGGGCTTTGAATTGCCAGTTTCACATGTTGAAATACCAAAACTATCTCCTTTCACAGTTAAAGTCTAAGGTTGATGCTCTGGCAGAAGGTATTGATTGTAAAGAGTTGCAAGATTTAGTACATGTTTCTGAACAGGTGGGTAAGCATTCTTTGCAATGTGGTTTTGATGCTGTACAGGCCTCGTCTAGGGTGGCTGCCACTGGGTCAGTTCTTCGCAGGCACGCCTGGCTGAGGGATCAAAATTTATCTGACCATGTTAAAACAAGGATTTTAGATGCTCCTTTACAATCTGATGTGTTGTTTGGTTCTCCTGTTGAGGCAGTTTTAAAGAAAATGGAAGACAAGGCTAAATTTTTTGCAGGTTCAGCCTCCAAAGTTTAGTAGAAATTGGCCTACTAAGGGGTGGACGTATCCTTCTTATGATTCCCAGTCTAGGGGTAGATCTAGACGTGGTAGGGGCAGAGCTCAGGGCTCTTTCAGGCCTAGGACAGGGAGTTCTCCTGCACAGTCTGCGGGTGAGGGCAGGGGTCAGTCCTTTCGTAAACAGACCCAATGACCTACCTTTTCAGCTGCCAGAGCCTTCTCGTCTGGCAGCACCTTTGGGAGGAAGGTTGGCACTTTTCAAAGAAAATTGGAGTTTAATTACCCAAGACAGATGGGTATTGGATATCATACACCACGGTTACAGGTTTTATTTCCATACCTTGCCTCCTTTCAAAGGCATGCCAGGCGTTCCTCCTTAACAAAGAATAGAGGCTCACAAGCAAATTTCTCTGTTACTCCAAATAGGGGCCATACAGCGGTCCCTATGCCAGAAGTGGGCCTAGGATTTTATTCTCGCCTGTTCCTAGTACCAAAGAAGGGGAACATGTGGAGACCAATTTTGGATTTATCTATCCTCAACACTTATCTGGACATTCCCAAGTTCAAAATGTTGACGTTACAGCAGCTTACCTCTGCTGGGCAAAGATCATTGGATGGTAACTTTGGATCTCAAGGAGGCGACCTTCATGTTCCTATCAGACTAAGTTGCAGGAAGTATCTGCGTTTTCGAGCTGGGACTTCTCACTATCAGTTCTCTGCATTGCCCTTTGGCTTATCTACTGCGCCCAGAGTGTTCACGAAGGTTCTGGCTCCAGTGATAGCTTTCTTCAGGCTAAAAGGAATACAGATCTATCCTTATTTGGACGATTGCCTGATTCTGGCTCAAGGAAGGGACAAGCTTCTTCATCATTTGGAATATGTGATAGCAGTGCTAAGATGCCTGGGGTATTCTGTGAACGAAATAAAGTCCAGTCTAGTACCCTCTCAGGACATGTGCTTTCTGGGTGTAAGACTGAATACAGCATCCCAGATGGCCTTTTTAACCCCGGACAAACAAAAGAATCTTTCCCTTTACTTCCATCAACTATCTCATCAGTCCGGGCTGACTGCAAGGACAGTCCTTCAAGCCTTAGGGTTCATGGCATCTTGTATTCTGGTGCTTCCCAATGCCAAACTGCATATGAGGAAGCTACAATGGTATCTCAAAATGTATGGACACAGCACTGCCAGGATCTGGACACTGTCATTCAAATAATACCTTGCATTCAAAAGGAATTCCTTTGGTGGGCTCAGGAATGTCACCTAAACAAGGGACTCTCTGTGACCCGGCCAGAGGCGAGTCAGATTTTAACGACAGATGCCTCAGACAAAGCTTGGGGAGCTCATCTGAATGGAAAGTGGATACAAGACAAGTGGCCTGCCAGACTACAACATCTACATATCAACTTGAAGGAGATGTTAGCAGTCCAGTTTGCATTAATAGCTTTCAAGGATTTACTTCTTCCAGGGCAGGTGTTGATTCTAACAGACAACACAACTGTCATGTGGTACATCAACAAGCAAGGGGGAACACATTCTTATCCTTCCTTTTTCCAGGCCCAGCAATTTTGGGAAAAATTTTGTGGAAAGGGCCCTGTTTTTTTTTTCAGGAAAACAAAAATGATCCTAATTGCTCCGGACTGGCCTTGCCAGCACTGGTACCTGCTTCTAAGGAATATGTCTCACCTTCCTCCATGGTACTTGCCTCAAATACCTCATCTATTGTCTCCGCAGAACTATCAAATTCTGCACACTCAGCTCCAAACTCTGAATCTTGCAGCATGGCTAATCAACTAATTATTCAAACAACACCTCTCAGTAAATCTGTGATGGATGTCATTTTAGAAGCCAGAAGGCCTAGTACTAGAAAATCTTACGCTGATAAATGGAAGAGATTCTGTGCTTGGAATCAAGCACAAGGAATAGACACAGCAAAGCCCAATATTCCTCAGATTTTGCAATATTTGACTGAGATGCTTGACAAGGCCTATCTTTTTCTTCAATAAAATCCATGCCTCTGCCATCTCGGCTCATTACAACACAGAGCCTCCCTCTTTTCTCATCCACTGCTTAAACAGTATCTTAAAGGGGCCAAAAATTTAAGGCCTCCCAGAAGAGCACCAACTCCCTGCATGGGACCTCAACTTTGTGCTGGAAAAACTCACCCCTGCCTCCTTTTTGAACCAGCAGCTACTGCGGATATAAATTTATATCTTGAAAACAGCTTTTCATTTGGCAGTCACTTCAGCAAGAAGGGTTTCAGAACTACAGGGTCTCATGGCAGGTGGAGCCTTATTATATTTTACCCGGCAGGGTGTCCCTCAGGACCAATCCTCCGTTTATGCCTACGGTGGTATCCAGTGTGGCTCTTAACCAGACCATTCACCTGACAACATTTTACCCAAATCCGCAGAACAAGGGAGAGCGGATTCTGCATTCATTTGATGTACACAGACAACTAAGATTCTACTTAAATAGAATCAAATCTCTAAGAAAGTCTGAGGAACTACTGGTAGCATTTGCTGCAGGATCAGAGGGGAAGGCTGTATCAAAGCAGACTATTTCTAAATGGATAAGCCACTGCATTCGTTTCTGCTATTTGCACCATGGTAAACCTGTGCCCAAGTGGATCAGATCACATTCCACCAGGGCGGCCTCTACTTCAGCAGCTTTTCTCAGAGGGGTCCCAACCAAAGACATTCTAGAAGCTGCTACTTGGAGCTCTGTCCATACCTTCACAAAGCATTATAATTTACCTCTCTTCTCCAAATTCAGGGCAGGCTTTGCCACTGCAATCCTGCAGGGCCTTATAGCCGCACCTAATGCTGTTTCCCATCCATAGCTTTGGGATTCTACCCAAATGTAATGACATCAACAGTGAAACACAAAGAACATAGTACAGTTGTGTACACTTACCATAAATGTAGATGTTCGAGTGTATTCACTGTTGCAGTCCGGGTTACCCACCCACCATCCCCCTGTTCTATACCTTTTCTTTCCTTCACTATACTCAAAAGCCTTTGTGGTGTATTTGCTTTTAGTGGAAGGTAAAGTTTGTTTCTAAAGGTGCATTTATATATTTACTGTTTATTTATATATATATATTTTTGCTCCTCATTTGGGGGGCACCTGACATCTGGGGCAAGAAAAACTGAATAAAATGGTGTTGGCTGCATGTTTATACCCCTGACGACCTGACATCATGGAAGAGGAGACAGCAACCAATGCAGGACCCAAGACTTTGTTATTCAGGCTGACTGAGGGCAACCTGCCAGCAGATTACCCAAATGTAATGACTGCAAAAGTGAATACACTCGAACATCTACATTTATGGTAAATGTACACAACTGTACTTTATCTTCCCTGATTTTGACATGCAAAATGAAGTCTTTTTTCAGGAGATCCTTATGTTCTCACTTTTTTCGGGGGGTCTGTTGTGATCCTGGAAGGGACACCACTCTTTCCAAATATTTTTTTAATTTTTAATGAAAGGTTAATTAGCTTTAAGATTATTTGCTTTTCAAAATCTGTAATATGGAGTTTACTCTTTATTGTAGTGTAGTGCTGTTATGTACATTGCCTGGGGTTATGCATTTTAATACACTTAAATGGAAACAGCCTTAAAGATCCTGGAGGCACTCTATTGAGAGAGTGAAAACAGATCCTGTGAGTCTAACCACTTAAGAAAAATAATCAGAAATTCTGAAGGTTGCTGTTGTACCTTTAATGTTCCCCTAAACCTCCTACTCTTGGGAGAGGCTGTGCATCTTACACTTGTGATACATATATGCAATAATACTGAAATTAGTACATTTCAGAGCAGGAGGGGAGTACTCCATACTGTAACCTCGGACATGTGCATTCTTACCATGTTCACATATTCTGCTCTTCAGTTGTGAGGACTGAAGTAAAGGTACTTGGAATTGCAAGACAGACGGTCCTTGATGTCTGTTTCTTATAGGTTCATACATGATTACTAGGCTAGCTGCCATTGCAGGCCATTTTAAGACTAGCCAGTTTACCTTTTTGTGCTCAAAATGACCTATCTATTTGGTTATAGATTGGCCTTGCCCATGCCATGGTCAGTAATTATATATTACTGGTAATGGGACTAATGGGAATAACTGGGATCATGCTGTAGATAATTTGAGGGGACCCATGCATGGGATGAAGCATTTAGGAGCTGTCTGTGTCCTTTAGTAGTACAGGTGGCAGTCCTGGGATTGATTTCCTCTTTCCCATCCGTAGACTAAAGTTGCGGTTGAAAATGAACAGGGATGAACTTTGTTTTATGTGGATGGGGAGTCTGCTCCGTAGCAGTGGTATCTTCTGCAAGATGTACATGTCCCTCTAAACTGTTCTGTTGATGTTGCAGAAGAGGTTATGATCCTTAGACCGAGTATTTCTGATGCTGTTTGACTTGCTGATGTGCAGTAAATCCATCAGTAATGGGTCAGAGCATGCCTTGTATGCCAGACATAGGTAATCTCTTAGCAGTATGTAAGATACTGAGTATAGTGACAAGGCTTTGAGCCGGTCCGTGTGGGACATATTGTTTAGGCCTTGTATCAGTTTAGTAAGGTATCTCTGTGGGTGTTCCAGTTGTTGTGTGTCTAGGCAGTTATATGCCTGTGGAAGCATTATATTCAGTGACTGACCTAAAGAGAGCTGAGTAAAGGGGAACAATGATATCTCTAGACTCAATTTCATTGTTTATAAGCTGTGCAATATAGAAGGACTTTCTTACAACAATGGGCACATGTTACTCAAAAGTTAGGTCACTGCCTACATAAGTTCTCAAATTCAGAGCTGGGTCAACTTTTAGGAGCATAATGTTAAGATGGATGATCCCTGGGGTAGAAGACTTCCCAAAGGATACAGTGATGCATTGTTTGGCATTTAATTTTAGTCCATGATCTTGGCACCAGTTATTTATTTTTTAGGACAAACCTTCCTGCAGGATAGCTAAGTCATTTGGGGATTCAGTGACTGCTACTAGCTTGTAGTCATCTGCAAATTTAGTCAACTACAGCCAGTTAGTATTGGCTTTTACTTCAGAAAAGCAGATGCCAGCAAGGAAAGGTCCTACCGGAGAACCCTGAGGGACTCTACTGGTGACTATTCTTTTTGTGGAGGTAACTTTCCATATTTTGATTATCAGCATCCTATCTGTGAGCCAGTTGACATTCCAGTGGGTGGCACAGGGGTGTATTCCCAGTTTATTTAACTTTTCTACTATGCTTGAGTGGAAAATTGTGTCAGAAGCTTTGGCTAGGTCGAGGTATGTGGTGTGTATTGTTTTGCCTTCATCCATTGCTTTTGTGACCTTTTCAAAAAAATCCACCAGGTTGAATAAGCATGAGCTGCCCTTAATGAATCCAAACTGAGAAGGGTCCAGTGTTTGGAGGTTCCCCATGTCCTTATTGATTAGTTCCATGATCGGTCTTTCCATGGCTTTGCATATGAGGCTGTTCAGACGTATGGGTCTGTAATTGCCTTGGATTTCTTGCAATTTCTTGGATGAAATGCCCTTCCTCCACTCTGCCCAAAAGCTAGACAGCTGCCTTCTCAGAAGGAAATAAATCCTTACCTTTGAGGTCATTTGCAAGCCCCCTTCCTCTTCTAGGCTGAGATAGCTCTTAAAGGGGAAGAAGTGCCTTTGCTGTCTAATGCCCGTCTTAAATATCACAATGTATTGCTCCCTCTGGTATTAATGAAGTTGCCAGCTACCCTACTGTGATCCTCTCCATGGTTCCATTTTAGAGAATCATCAGAAAGGACAAGTCTGCTTTATTAATTGTTACATTCTGGCCAGTCTTACTTCCAAAAGGGGCTCATTTGATGGATCTGATAGCTCTGTGGAACACTCAGAAGAGGCTTTCACTGTATCGTGTAAGGTGGCTGTAGAGGTTTTACTGACTTCTCAGGAGGGTCAGAGATTTTACTACTTTTTCTTGGTTCCAAAATGGAAGACATTTTTTCTCCAGCTTCTTGAAAACAAGATCGCTAGATTTGTTCTACTTGTCTTCTCCTTCACACACCACTGCAACCTAATTAAATACACATGCTGTTTGCTTGTTAATGACAGGACAGCTTTCTTGTTCAGCTGTTTTTTATTTAAAATCTTAAAACCAGGATACTGTCTTCCACAGAGATTAAAACTGCAACTTGGAGAGCAGTTTTACTCCTTGACAATTAATCAAGAAAACAATGTTATGCTGGTAAGACCCCTTTTAAAAGTAAAATTGGTGAAAAAGCTTTCAGATGCATCATTCCTGCAACCTGGAAGCATCTACCTAAAAAGATTAAAACTGTATCAACAATTCAGGAATTCAAAGTTGACTTGCATGAGCACCTCATCAATAAATCCAGCTGCAAATGTTACAGGGATAATGGCTAACTCAGTGTCAATATGAGTACTGCTATTACAACAATTGTGAATGCAAATATGTTGCAAATGTAGATATTTACAGTATAAATTATTACCATAATATTCTGGGATTGTTAGCTGATAAATGGTCTGTTCATTGTTCTTACAACTTTATAACCACTGCTTTACCATATGCAGAATTGTAAACAAACAAATATTTGCATGCATAAATGTAACAATTTAATGTTTTCCTTTGTCTTTCTCAAGAGCTTAGGTTGTGAAAAGGCTCAGTAGACCAGCCCTCCTACCTGGTTAAGGAATAAGTAAATAAATTTAGATTTGTATGGTCATTCTGTAGAGAATTCATGCATTTGCTACTACTGCAGATCATTTATATTTTGTCATAAGACATGATTGACATTTTTTTGACATATCAACATTAAAGTCTCTACAGGAGATTCTTATGACTTGCTCAGAGTGAGCATCAATTTCACCACAGAATATTGCAAGTTTACTTTCCTCAGTGATTGGGGTCTTCTGCCTTGTCAGAGAAAAAATAGTCCTGTGTACAAATGACTAACTTCTGGCAAGCCTTGCTAGAGAAACAGTTTTAATAGCCTTGCACGTGAATGTTTGGCTTCTAGTAATCTTGCCCAGAGTCTCCATTGACGCAGACATTACTTTTCTGGATGCAGTCTCAGGTGGAACCAGAAATAGCAGGAGGTCCTCTGTTTTCCTTGCACATAGATGATCATTTGTCTAGACAGGGTTAGTCAGTCTGCTTTCCTGGCATTCCAGCCCTTAGAACTTTTGCCAGCTGGTTGGGAATGCACTGCAAAATCCGCACTCAAGGTTCCTTTTGGAAGTTTAAACAACCACAGTTGTATTCCAAGGAACAGTATGACTAGAAAAGGTTGCAGTATTTCTAAGTATTCCCGTTATTTCTAGATACATTATTTTTGGAGATAATATTTTTTAGCAGCGAGGTTGGGGGTACTGCCTCCACATTTGATAATGCATGCTTTAATGACATTATGGCAAATTTCAGCATTCACTTTAATGTGTTGGTATTTGCAATTTATTTTTCTTTGCTGTGAGACTTGTAATTATGGGTTCTGAACTTCTGATATCGATCCCAGTGCTTATGTGTGTTTGCCTTCTAGGGTTGATGGTTGCTACAGTAATTGTGGAGGATTCTTTTGAGCTGGGGTATACAGTTTGATTTGCTTAGACATTGTAAAGTTTTAAGTTTAATGCTGTTGGCTGCTAATAAAGCTAGTACTTGCACATGGATATCAACATCTAAAACAACTGTAATTGAAGTTTTGAGTATTGTAAAGGAGTGGGATCTTTAGAAAAGGGAAAGAGCAAATTACATATAAATAAATGGAGTCTGCAGTAACAGTGCATGCTGAATAATGTTCTGGAAGAGAAGTGAAGTGTAAGGGAATGGGAGAGCTGAGCATTTTATTTAATGATGGAGTGAATGAAAAATGTTAAAAAGAAAATGTATGTGCACTGTATGAAAATAACAATGGAAGTGCTGCTGTGGTTTGTTTTCTTTTCCTGCTGTTGTGTGTATACCTATATCACTGAATAAAATGTGATGATTTCATAAAAATATTTAAGAAGAAAAAGATATGGATTGAGTCTGCTGCTAGAAGGGATCACTAGCACCAGAAATGGAAGAGAAAAAAGGAAGATGTATTTGTGTAAAGCTAAAAATGTATTATGAGGTGGGATTCAGGGAGTTTATTTTAAACAGAACTAGTCACAAGTACATATGATTGAATGTGTGTATCGGAGTGCTTGTTCATAGATAAATAAAATATAATGGCCAAGAATGATTACAAAAGGAAAAGACTTAATATAAGAAAGTGTGCATTATATTAGTGTGTTAGAAGGAAAGTAAATGGACTACATGAAAGGAAAAAAAAACTGGAAGAATGTATTAGCTTATATTTTAAAGAATAATGCCCATGTATTAGTGCACATCTGCAGGAAAATGAACAAGAAGCAATTATAGAGTAGGAAAGAAATTTAGCAGGAGCAGGTAGGCAGAGAAGTATTGACATTAGTTAAGAATGGTATTGGAGTGAAGGTTAAGAAAAAAGAATGACATGCATGGATGCTATATGCTCTTAAAAGGAAGTTGGTTGGGTATTAGATTTACTATGGATTCAGTGTACCTAGTTTACCCTGCAGTTAATAAAGCAGATAATAGGAGAAAGCCTTCCAACAAAGGTGAATGATTGTGACAGGAGACTGGAATGCTATAATGTAATAAGGGGATATATCTGGAGAACAAATAAAATATAAGCTTCATTACACATGGGTTACAAGATGTCACGAACATAGGAGAGGGAAATAAAGTACTCATTTTTCACAGCCCATGAGACTTGGGCAATGTTGGATACATGCTGCATTTAAAAAGGGCATATTAATTTAGTTCAGGAATATGAAGCACATCCACTATTTGTCTGCCATTGTGCTCTGTTATAAATCTTTCTAAGGGGAAGGGGTTGGAAATATTCTGAAAGACACTAATATTTTTATACATATTTTATGGGAAAAAAACATTTAATGAATGGTTAGCCCAAACTTTAATTAAATTCTTTTAGAAATCTGACTGTCGGTAGCAGGGGGTTAAAGCATAAGAGATCAGGAATAGAAACCAAGAATATTTAGAGAACTCAAATGAATACAGGGCAAAAGCAATGGAACATTTTTTGTAACAGTGCTAGAGTAGCAAAACTGTTTACACAGAGATTAAGATGACAAAAAGTAGACAGGTTGATCACAAAAAAAAAAAATAGAAATCTGGACAATGGGAAATTAAAATAGATCTACAGAAAATTACAAAAAACATTGGAAAGATATTTTTAAACTATATTGCCAAGACATTGAAATGTTGTTTGCCTTATTGGCTTTTCCCGATTAGGGGTCACCAAAGCGGAACTCTGGTCCGCTAATGATTGGCAGTCGATTTTTATAGTGCGGAGTTGCCAGCCCGACGCCCAACCTTCAGCGGAGGCATGCCCATTCATGCATGTATTTCGGAGGCCACTCAACCACAGGGAGGACATGCAGACTCCACACAAAAGGCACTCCAGCCGAGAATCGAACAGGAGAACCTCTTGCTGTGAGGCAACAACGCTACCACTGTACTTGAAATTAAAAGTTGCCAGCTGTAACAGAAGTAGATAAAAATAGTATAATGGAAACTCTATAAGAAGAGGGGATTAAAGAAGGAATAAAAAATCATACTGAAAAAAGACACAAGGATTCTAAAGAATTCCAATAAAAATCTGTAAAAAAATAAAAAAAAAATAGAGAAATAATTAAGATTTGAAAATAATTTAACAGTATCTTATTTGGTGGAGAATTTATGCCCAGCTGGAGTAAAGCATGATGGCAATTATAACAAAAGTAGGGAAGTACCCATTTGACTCTGATCGATAGACCATTTTGATCTTGCATCGTGATTATAAAGTTTTCATGATAGTTTCATCTAAGTGTTTGGAAGTGCATTAATGCTGGTAGGAGTAGATGCTGAAAAGGCATTTGATACGGTTTGGGAATTCCTGAAGAGAAAATTTGAGGCATTTTGTTTCCCACAAAAATGGATATTTCTGATACTTGGAATTTGTAGTGGTGATGAAGCAAGAATAAAGAGTGGAGGGAGGTTATCAATAAAACGTCAGACTAACAAGCGCTACAAAACCGAGATGTCTACTTTTGCCTTTGCTATTTGGCTTTTACTTGTAATCCTTAGTGACAGAAATATGACAGTCTACAGTAGCAGGTTAAATGTGAGGATAAGGTATATGAGAATAGCTGTATTTGCAGATGACTTCATTCTCTATAAAATAAGTCCAGAATAAAACTTAAATATATTTGAAAGATTAAAAGTGTTATAACAGGTTAGCAGGGTATAAAGTAAATAGATGTAAGAAAAAGGCAATAGTCTTAAAATATGTGCAATGATATGATTTAGTATAGAAATATCCCTTTCATGAAGCCATGAAAGAATGAGATACTTAGAGCAGGATGTTGAGTAAGTTGCTACAAAAACATGGGAAGAGACAACCTAAATGATTGATGTTGTGTAGTCCTATCTCGCCGTAATTCTTGCTGGATGGATTCGGAGCTGATATTCGGCTCCGACTCGGCCGATACTAAAGCTCAAGAGCTTTTACTGGCTCGAGACTAGCCCCTATCCTATGGTGCCTCACTGCAATTCCCCAGATCTTGTTTGCTGTGAAAGCTTCGAGATTGTGTCTTACTGGCTCGTTCGCTAAGTAAAACTTTATTTGCTAAATTTGGTCCTTTTTCCTAACCTTTTCTGTCCATTTATATATATATATATATATATATATATATATATATATATATATATATATATATATATATATATAAAATTGTTGTCTCTTGTGTGACTGTTTTTGAGAGTTTCCGACCCCTGTTCCTCCCCATAGGATTGTATGGCCCATTTAGGTTAGAGGGCCTTTCCTCCGTGTGTGTGTGTGTGTTTAAAAAAAAAAAAGTTATCTTATTTCTTCCTCACTTCTTGTTGTAGGTAGTATTTAGTGTTGTATTGCTTGTTGTTTATCTAGCTTCTCTATTCCTGATAGTTGCAATATCTAAAGATAAGTATAGGGAGCATAAGGATCATCGCCCTTCAGGATTTATGAAGTCTGATAGGTGTGCACAGAAAATTTCTCTTACAGACTGTCACACCAGTTGCTTGTACTGCCTTGGTGAAGCCCATTTGCAGGAACCCTGCACCTTTTGTCAGGCATTTAGCACCAGAGTTTTAAATGAAAGAAAGAGGAAACTCATTGATAGGGGTCTCATGACCAGTTCCTTCCAACTAGAATTTGGTCAGGCAGCTCCAAAATCCTCTAACAGAAAATCTTCGGCCCCAGCTTCGGAGCAGACTAAAAAGACCAAAGCGTCGGAGCCAAGAAGTTCCAGTTCCGACTCAGCTTCATCCATTTAGGTGCCGTCATTCTCCTCGGCTCTGAGGCAACCTTCGGTACCAAAGATTTTACTGGAAATTGAGGTCGTCTCTCCCACCTTGAGATCTCCTATTTTGGAGAGAAGGATATCTCCTTCTGTCTCCACCAGGACTCTGTCTGATGAGGACATCGAGCGGGTGGTGAAGAGATTGCTTTTGGATCCAGCTCTGGCAAGAAAATTAGCCCCTCTGGAACCAAAGGTTTTGGAGCCGACCCTCTTACCGACCACTGTTCCTCCTCCGACTGCTTCGCTCTCAGAGCCTATTACTTCAGGTTCTTCTGTCTTGGACCCATCGGCTCCGGGGATTCTACTCCTTCCTCGGAGCCAATTCTCTATCCTCGATGGCTCAGTCTGGAGCTGAGGGATCTGGGAGCCGATGCTCTTGAGTCGACTCTGAGGGGGACAGTCACCCTGGATTCTCGTTGGAACAGACCCTCCCTCTCAGAGCCTCAGCTCCCACTTCTGCTTCGGAGCCATTCCCCCTTGCTAGGAGTCGACCATCCATCCCCTCGGAGCGTAGGTCTTTGGTGCGAGGGGAGAAGGCTTTTGAAGCTATAGAGAAGGCTTTGTCCTCTGCTAAAGCGATACCATTGGAACCTGTGTCCCACCAACAGCAGGCAGCAACTTTCCCCCCCACCACCCCCACAGCGTTGGGAGCCAGAGGCCCAAGTAGCCCCCATTGAAGGTGCCCCCTCTTCTGAGACCTGCCCAGATTATCCCACTGGAGAGCTCCCTCATAAGAGGCTGTGTAAGAGAAAGCAAGTTGACTCACCTGAGTCTGTCACATCAGACACTGATTTAGAGGATTCAGAAGGGTCCCCTAGATCTCCCTCTGAGGATGTCTCTCTTTCTGACATCCTAGAAATCCTTAGACAGAGGGGTGATTGGAAGACCTCTAACCCTACTGAGGATGAATCAGTATATCTTGAGGCCTTTGGTTCCAGACCTTCCACCTTCTGGGTGACACCACCTTATGACCAACTCTTGAGGGTCATATCGCAGAAAGCCTGGACCTCTCCAGATTCAGTGGAGCCCATCCCGAGGAGGCCAAATAAGTTCATGACAGCACCTAAGGGCAAGACTTTTCTTAGTAAGGGAGTTCCCGTTGATGCTATGGTGGTAGCAGTGGCCACCAAGAAGGAGTTATCGGAGACATCTTCGAATATCTATCCTCCTAACAAGGAGTCCAGGATGATGGATAGGTATGGGAAACTTACTTTTTCTTCAGCGGCATTTACACTAAGATCGCTGAATTACCTTACTCATTTTACTCATCTTCAAAGGGATCTCCTGAAAGAGTTAGGAGACACCCTCCAGGGTTCAGTAGATCCAGGTTCCATGGATAAGGTTTCTCCACAGCTCTCCACCTTTACTTCCATAGCTAACTCCTCCATGAGGCTGATATCATACGTAGCAGATGGAGCAAGTAGGGCAGCCACAGCAGGAATATCTCTCAGGAGACATTCTTGGATGCGTCTTTGCAATTTTACAGAGTCCTTCAAGTCTTCCATCACTAACGTCCCCTTTGATGGTTCATCTCTTTTTGTACCCCAAGTGAAAGAGACATTGACTAGGTGCAAGCAGGAAGGAATAACCTTATCTGCCGTCTGAGTCCATTTCTCCGTCCCGTCTAGACCCTATCCCAAGGGTAATACATGAGGGAAAATTTGGTTCCGTAAATCACAAAAAGGTTTCCCTCAGGCACAAGGTCAACCCTCCCCTAGAGGTAGAGGGGGAGGATGTAATGGAAGACACAGCCCTCACGGCAGAGGAGGTCCGCAGCATCAGGGAGACAGAGAAACTTTCTCTGATCGTCCCTTCCATCGCCCCTGAGGGGTTGACTGTCCGTCTCTGGAGGCAGTCGGGGGTCATCTATCGCTGTACCCAAGTGCCTGGCTAACCATCTCCCAAGATCGTTTGGTACACACCATAATATCCAGAGGTTACCTGATCCTCTTTTTTTTCGAACCTCCAACAAACCAGTCTCTACCAGATGTACCACCCATCCAACTAGACCGTGCAACATCAGAGGTCATCTCATTGCTGCAAAAAAGAGTCATCCAAGAAGTCCCCACAGAGCAAGTAGGATCCAGAGCTTACTCTCGATTCTTTTTAGTTCCAAAAAAGACAGGGGACTGGAGATCAATCTTAGATCTCAGCAGGCTCAACAAGCATGTAAAGAAATCGAAGTTCCGAATGGTCACTCTGCAGTCAATATTTCCCTTTATCAGGAAAGACAACTTGATGTGCTCAATCGATCTCCAGGACGCGTACTACCACATCAAAATGGACAGGCACTCCAGGAAACACTTACGCTTCCGACTGGGAGCCAGTCATTTTCAGTTCAGAACACTGCCCTTTGGTCTCACTACAGCTCCCAGAGTGTTTACCAAGTGCATGGCAGTGGTAACGGCTTACCTGAGACGTCAAGGATTCCAGGTGTTTTCATACCTAGACTGGTTCCTCACTGCTACCACCAAGCATCAACTCATCAGGACCAGGGATGAGACTCTATCCTTGTGCTCCAGTCTAGGCATCACTGTCAACCTAAAGAAGTCAGTCTTATCCTCACAGCACATTGTGTACTTGGGCTCAGAAATAGACACAACCACCATGCCAATAAGACTAACACTGGAAAGAATAGAGTCTCTATGCAGTCAAGTCAGAGCCTTGCTAAACAAACAAAAAAAAGTTCAGGCCAGAGAAGTCCTTCAAATCCTAGTAACTATGGCTTCCACCATCCTATTAGTTCCTCTTGCTCGTCTACACATGAGGATACTTCAGTGGCTGCTATTTGCCCAGTGGTTGATGCAAGATCTCCTATTGTCTCACCAGATTTTTATAACAAACACCTGCAAAAAGGATCTGACATTGTGGTTGCACACAGAACAACTTCTCCTAGGGTTGTCCTCTTGTTCCTCCCCAAGAGAAAGCAGTTTTGACCATGGACACTTCCCAGATAGGGTAGGGGGGCATTATCTGGGAATGACAGTCCAAGGTACTTGGCAGAACCACACGAACCACTTGCACATCAATGTTCTGGAGATGAGAGCAGTGCTGTAGGCATTGCAAGCACTTCACAGCTCCCTTCCCACCGGAATGATTGCTATTCAGTCAGACAACATGTCTGTCGTGTGGTATATAAACAAGCAAGGGGGAACCAAATCTTACCCGCTTTGCAGAGAGGCCTTAAGAGTTTGGAAATGGGTGATGGATACTCAACGCTTCCTGATAGCAATGTATATCCCGGGGAAATCCAACGTAATAGCAGACAAACTCAGCCAAGCAATTCTGATGCCTCACGAGTGTTCCCTGAATCCAAAAGTTGCGAAAGAGATCTTTCACAGATGGGGCCAGCCTTGCTGCGACCTATTTGCCACTCACCTGAACACCAAATGCAGCAGCTACTTTGTACTCATTCCCCATCCGGGGATGTCACCCAGGGATGCTCTAGTCCACGATTGGCCCCCGGGACTTCTTTATGCCTTTCCTCCTTTTCCACTCATCCCAAAGGTAATGCAGAAAGCAAGACAGTTGAGGAGTTCCTTGATCCTCATTGCACCTTACTGGCCTCGACAAGTTTGGTTTCCTTTCCTGTGGCCCTACCTTTTGGAGGAACCACGGATTCTGGACCCATCTCCAGATCTCCTGATTCATCAATCGGGACAGTTCCACCCCACCATCCACACCCTCAAATTGACAGCATGGCTGCTCCAGTTCCACGAATAGCCAGGTGTATTCCCCTATCCCCTGCGGTCAAACACATTCTAATTTCATCCTATAAACCTTCCACTCAGAAACTATACTCCAGCAAATGGAAAAGGTTTTCATTTTGGGCTACAAACCGGGGCTTAGATCCATGTATCGCTCCTGTAGAATCTATCTTATCCTTCCTAGCATCAATTTTTCATGAAGGAGCGGCATCCGCTACAGTTAGAGTTCAATTACCTGCCATTTCCAATTTCCATTTTGGCTTCATGGGAAATCCAGTCATGCAGCACTTCATGTGTAAAACTTTCTTAAAAGCAGTTCTTCTTCTCAGGCCTCCAATCAAACAAACATTAGAACCCTGGGACTTAAACTTAGTCCTCTCATCTTTGATGTCTGCACCCTTTGAGCCATCCTCTTCATCAGACCTAAAATTGTTGTCATGGAAAACACTATTCTTAGTAGCCATAACATCTGCTAGGAGAGTCTCAGAACTGCAAGCTGTAACTATTCAACCTCCTTACATTACTTTTCACAAGGATAGTCTCTCTCTCTCTCAGGACAAACCCTTCCTTTCTTTCCAAGGTATGCTCAGAGCACAATCTGAATACTATTATTGAGCTACCTGTGTTTTTTCCAAACCACTCTTAATAAGTCTGAGTATAGACTACACCAGTTAGACATTCCCAGAATTCTCAGATTTTATTTACACAGGACTAAAGAATTCAGAAAATCAGATCAAGTATTTGTTTCCTTTTCCGACAAGAAGAAGGGCTTGCCTGTTTCTAAGGTTACTCTTTCAAAATGGCTTTCGGATTGCATTTCATTTGCTTATTAACAAGCTGGCAAACAATTACCCATCAAAGTTAAAGGTCATTCTACTAGAGCTGTATCTACTTCATGTGCCTTTAGATCTAGGCTCCCAATAGATACTATTTGTGCAGCTACTTGGGCAAGACCACATACTTCTGTCACTCATTACAAATTGGATTTGGCCTCCAGGGACAGGTCTTCCTTTGGGTCCACTGTGCTGAAGAGTCTCTTCGCTTGAGCCACCTGGGATATAGGTGCTAGGGGCGCTGTCCCATCCAGCAAGAATTACGGTGAGATAGGACTACATAACATAAAGAAGTTATGTACTTACCATAACGTTCCATGTTTGTAGTTCATCTCGCCTACATTCTTGCATCTCTCCCGCCAACACCCTTCCTGTTTTCTGGGGGATCTGGTGGACTATACTGGTGCTGTCTGACCTGGTTCTCTTTTATTGTCCACCTGGCATGGATTATATTTTCAAAGTCCTTTGTCTGTATATATGCAGCTCTGATATTGGTTTTACCTGATAGGTACTTATTGCTTTCTTGCAAACTAGATCTGGGGCATTGCTGTGAGGCACCATGGGATAGGGGCTAGCCTTGAGCCAGTAAAAGCTTTTGAGCTTTAGTATCGGCCGAGTCAGAGCTGAATATCGGCTCCGAACCCATCCAGCAAGAATGTAGGCGAGATGGACTATAAACATGGAACGTTATGGTAAGTACATAACTTCTTTTTATAAAGACTCGAACAATGGAAAATGTTGGCAGTGGACAAAGAGAGTAAAATACGAACAACTAAAATGTTTTGTTCTTTATTCCATTGGTGCTTTATGTAGGACAGGTTTATTTTTTTACCAACCATAGGAAGAGATGTGGCTTCCTATTAATAAGGAAGTAAGAGAGTTTTGTGGTGGTGGTGGGGGGAGTAACACTTTCTAAAGAGCAAGGAGGACTAGGGTTACTTTATTTAAAAAATATTATACAGCAACACTAATAAGATTAATATATTTAGTATTAGACCTACTTGTCTAAATGGGAGGTGATGATAAACTAAGGAAGAGCTAGTTTTGCAAGAGAACAACTGGAGCTTTGGCTACATATGGAAATTGATAAAAGGATTAGTATGCATAGCACTGTGTATCCGGTCACAAAACAAATAGTAAGTCAAAACAGATGTTAAAAAGCTGGAAGCATATGATAATGCTGGTAGGATTATAAGCAGAAGTAGGAAATAAATTAAGGATAGCCCAGCAAGTTTCTGGAAAAGAAAAAAAACACTAGGAGAAAGGGTTTTGGAAACATAAAAGGTGATAAAATAAGACTTCTGGATAATGCTAAATAAATTTTCTTTTGCAAGAAGCTGGTCATCTTACATATGCAGGATTAACCTCTGAATTAAGAAAAGACTGTAGTATACAGAGACAAATGCAGATAAAGCCAGCCACAGTAGACTTTATAATAGAAGCAAAAACTGAGTCTGCAGTTAGAAATAAGTAGAGCATGTATTATTTTAATAGAATTAAATAATCAACACTGTAATAAAGTAATATTAGATTGCAGTAAGATATTAGGCAAAGAACTTACTGAAGATTGGAGGAAACTGATAAGTGCCTAGATATGCTACAGAATCTAGCAAATTTAGAATATTTCCCTGGAGATGTTTACATAAGTACTTTTATATTCCTAATTGAATTGAGAAAATGTTCCCAGGCAGATTGTTTATGATGGAGAACCTATAAATCAGAAGGATGGTCATAAGAACATATTTATTTATTTGACATTTGTTTAGTGGGATAGTTGACTGGGTCAGCAGAACCCATTTTCAGCAGAGGTCAGAGGATAAAATTTCCAAGTACATACATATATTGCACTTCAAACATAGCTTTCAAAATTTACAGTAACAGCTTTCATTTTTAGCAGTAAGAATTTGAAAAGTTTCAACATAAATGACAAGTATAAAATATATGTAAAAACTTAGATGCGTTATGTATAATAAATAGTGTCATTGTTTGTTTGAGTGATGACAAAGACGTGTATATTGACAAAGACAGTATATATATATGTATATACAAGTAACATAAAAAGGAGGAGTAGGGAAGATGAAGTAGAAGTAAGACCAGCCTACAGTAGAGCAGGTGCATAGCCAAGTGTTGTTTAGATGTTGTTTAAGGACATCTTGAAGGCTGATAAACTGGGAGTTGACTTAATAGCAATGGATAGAAAATTCCATGCTTTTGTTGTCCAGATTTTTTTGAAGTTTTGGTGATATTTAGCAGTTTTTTGCCCTCACGTCTTAGGGTTGTATTTGGTTGGTATGGTTCAATTAGATTGTTTAGTGCTAGACAGGCAGAGGGCTTGTAGACTAGTTTATGCAGTGTTGATAGTTGGATATGGAGGAGTTGATTGGGGAGTTCAAGCCAGTTAAGTTCATGCAGAGGTCTACAGTGATGAGTAAGGTATTTAGAGTTAGTGGCAAAGTTTGCCACTGTTTTATAGCACTGTTCCAGTTTGGACTTACAGGAAGTTTGTAAGTTAGTGAGAATGATGGCACCATAGTGTAGGGAGGGGAGCAGGAAAGTTTTAGCCAGGGTGATTTTAGCTGAAGTGCTTAGGAAGTGCTTGTTTCTGCAGAATGCCTAATTTCTGTAAGTTTTCTTAATATTTTGTTAGATGTGGAAGTTGATTTTCCGTTGGTTATCTATAATGACTCCAAGCAGTTTGGTGTGCTGTACTATTTCAATAGCTGTATTCTCTGTCAAGTATATTTTGAATTGCTCTATATCAGATGAGGGATATTTTGGGGTGAAAGAGAATGAGTTTGGTTTTCTTAGGGTTAAGGAAAAGTTGTGCATTTGTTAGCCAGGTTTCAACGTTTGTAAAGGACTTTTGTGTGATGGAGAGTAACTCTGGAAAAGTGCGAGAGGTACAAAGAATTGTAGAATATATGTTTTGGGACTGTTCAGAGTTCCATTTGTTAGATGATGATGTTATAAATAAAATACAGTGAGAAAAACTAATTCTTAGTAGGAGCATGCTGTTATTGAGTTGGGGCAAGATGGCACACTGTAAAGTAGGTAAAATCTTTACTTTGTTAATGATGGTTGCAATGCAAGTGACAACAAGAAAGTGGAAATCTGGAGAATGACTGAAGTTAGGATAATTATGGAAGGAGTCAAGGAGATGGAGTTGAGGGAGGTTGAGAGAAAAAAAATTGATTTTGTTTTGTAAAGGAGCAGATGGGATCTTTTCACCAAAAATGACACTCAAAAATAAGCTGAACATTTTCAAGGAAAAACCTGACACTGCTGTGAATATGTAATGTCAAAAGGTCATTACTGACTATTTTAAGATGTGATATAATAATATATTAAAGTAGTAATTGGTCTTACTGCGGGCAGCCACGGTGGTGCAGTGGTTAGCATTGCTGCCTCACAGCAAGAGGTTCTCTGGTTCGATCCTCAGCTGGGGTGCCTTCTGTGCAGAGTCTGCATGTCCTCCCTGTGGTCGCGTGGGTTTCCTCCGGGTGCTCCGGTTTCCTCCCACATCCCAAAGACATGCTGCAGGTGGATTGGACACTCTAAATTGGCCCTAGGTGTGCATGTGAGTGTGCCTTCTGTGGAAGGTTGGGCGCCGGGCTGGCAACTTGACACCGTAAAACTCCACTGCCATTCAATGTGCGGACAAGGTGATCCGCTGTGGCGACCCCTAACCGGGAAAAAGCCAGAAGAAGAAGTAATTGGCCTTACTGCAAATAGTGATTATTTGAAAAGTATATTTACAATAAGGAAAAGAAAAAGAGCAGTGAATATAAAATTTGCCTAGTTCGAAAAAGGCGGTAGTTCATCAGCTATGTGATAATACTAAGTGCTTATACATAAAATATTCAACAAAATACATTGTAAACACTGCTTTTTCTGAAAATGTACCTTGCTTAAATAGTTTGTAAATTAATGGCAATGGATTTATTGTAATGACAATCAATGTATGATTTGGAAGTGCCTCATGCATAAGGACTGCACAGTGGGTTCAACTAGAGATAACACATTGACACATTGCTTATGACAAAAGTAAAAAAAAGAAAATGTTTTTTCCCAGAAAGAAGTATTAGTTTTGATTGTCATCTCATATGAATGCACAAATAGTATGATTCAGATACAAACTGAGTGTGTCAGCTAGAAAAAATACAAAATGTACATTAATTTTTATGACACACATGGCAAAGCAGTGAATAGAAATGGCTATACAAGTACTTGTGGCACCCTGCAGTAGTGGAACAAATGGTTTGACATTCTGTAGCAAATTACACTACAAAATGTGCTTTACCTGCTGTAAAGACACATTCGTAACTTTGTCTTCTAGCAGTACTGTTTGCTACAGATGAGTGTCTACTTCTTTGGTTAGGAGAAAGTGTTTTTGCTTACTTGCTGACAGCTCAATAATGAGATATTTTAGGTCATTGTTTTACTCTGCATTCTGAGCAAAAGTTTTTCTACAGCACACAAAGTATATTGCACACTGTTAGGCATCAGTAAAAGCATATATGAACTAAAGCCACTGAGGGTCTGTCATTAAAAAGGGTGTACTTTAGATCGACTAAAAGTCAAAATGTCAAATGCTCACATGAGCGTAAATGCAGGAACTCAATGTTTATTTTTTTGGATCACAGTACAGTGAGGATCGGAATAATTGCCCTTTACTCACTGTAGTACTATCTCGGAGATGGAATATATATTTAGCGGGGGGCATGGAGGGGGTGCAACCCCCCACAATAGCTATTTCGAATTTCTGCATTTACGCTTATGTGAGTGTTCGACATTTTGATTTTTTATCTATATAAAATAGACCCCTTTGAAAGGCTATGCCCCTGTCCCCTTTGAGATTTCATTCTGAAATTTTCAGATATCAGCAACAGGATTTTCAATTACAAAACACACTTAAGACTACAGTTTTAACCTCAGTGTTGTGTGTAGTAGTAGTCTCTGGGTTATGAACCTGTCCCTCCAGCATGTTCTGTTTATTGTGTTAATGAGGTTAAGGTCCCTGGAGCATGTGGCACGGAGGGATTGGGATTTCTTTAGGTATAGCATATCTAGCAGCTCTGGGTCAGACATGGCTTTGTAGGTCAAGCAGAGATCGCCTTTAAGTAGGTGATAAGAGACAGAGTATAGCTGGACTTTTTTTTGAGTCTGTCCATATAGGGCATGTGTCTAAGGCCTAAGATCCTCTTAGTGTGGTATTTTTGTGGCCTTTCCAGTTGTAGGTGTCTAGTGAGGTACATACCAAATGGGGCATTGTATTCTATAATAGGTCTAATGAGGGACGAGTTGAAAGAGATTATGACCTCTTTCTTCCTGGATGAGAAACCTTTTGTAATGAGATGTGCCACATAGAAGGACTTTCTGACTACAGTGGCAATGTGGTTATCAAAGGAGAGGTTGGTGTCAACCTGTGTCCCAGGTCTCTTTATCACACTTTAGGTGTTTAGTGAACTACCGCCTATGTGGTAGCTCATGGACACCAAATTTTTCCCAAAGGGAATGACAGTGCACGTTTTGGCATTGAGCTTAAGGCCATGGTTCTGGCACCAGTCATTGGTGTCAGTGAGGCCTTTTTGTAGAATGTCTACATCAGTTGGAGAATCAATAATGGCTCCCAGTTTGCAGTCATCTGCGAACTTGGTCAGCCAGACCCCCTTTGTGTTGGTTTGAACTTCAGAGAAGTAGATGCCAAACAGAAGAGGACCTAGGACCAATCCCTATGGGACACCACTTGTAACTGGTCAGTAGTCAGATTTGGAGTCCGCTACTTTCACAGTGTGGGTTCTGTCAGTGAGCCATTTGGCAACCCATCTTATTACGTAGGGGTTTATGTCTAGTTTAGTGAGTCTATCTATGATTCCTGAGTGAGAGATCGTATCAAAGGCCTTGGCAAGATCTAGGTAGGCTGTGTGAACTACCTTGCCCTCATCCACAGCTCTGGTGACAGACTCGAAGAAGTCTATCAGGCTAAGCAGGCATGATCTACCTTTCACAAACCCATACTGCGTGGGGTCCAGAGTTTGGAGTTTGCCTGTGTCCTTATTTATAAGGTCCATGATGATGCGTTCCATAGCTGTACATATCAGACTCATCAGGCTAATGGGGTGGTAGTTCCCAGGGTCTGTAGTCGCTCCCCTTTGTGGAGTGGGATGACCGTATCAGTGCGCCATTTGGTAGGAACAAAGCCTGACATGAGGCTGTGATTGAACAGGATACTCAGGTGTGGTGCCAGTTCACTTTGTAATTCATGTAGAACACAGCCAGGGATATTATTAGGTCCCATGGAAGCTGTATTCTTGGCTTTGGACAGTGTGGTTTTTACCTTTGCTGGACAAAGCATGTCATGATGGGGTGGGAGACAGAGGGCCAAAACTAAACACACATTTTAAATTTTGCTCTCTCAAACTAGTTGATAAAATAAGTTTTGCATTTGTATGAATTTTCTGAAGGATATGAAGTCTAAAGCACAAATGTCTACCATTATTTTCTGACTTCAGTCAGAAATGATTTACCAAGGATTTGCCAGAAAACACCATTTTATGAGAAACAGACCAAACGAGGCAAAAATCTGGACATTCTTTGAACATCTGGACCACTTATTTAAGCTTTGATTAAAAAAAAAAAAAAAAAGAATACTTTCAGGCCAGGGTCTTCTTGACAAGATCATGTGGATGAGCTCCACAGTAATTTCCATTAGCAGTAACCAAGATAAATCTGGGACTTTACTTGGAGAGAGCAGAACAGTTGTTTAAATTTCCCTCCAAGTTCTAACTGCCAGGCAGAAAACACAGTGCAAGTGAGCAGTTGCTCTGCATCAGCCACAAATGTGGAAGTTGTTCCTTCTTTCCCTCTCTAAAAACTCAGGCCAAGCAGCTGGTTAGCCTCAAACGTGGAAATTAAGCATTTCAACTGCAAACAAGGGAGTCTGCCTTTTCTTTTTTTCTTTCTTTTGTAAATTGACTGTGAGCGGAGCAAATTTTTTTTTTCCTCACAAGGTTGCTGACGCCTAAAATCTAGGTGAACTCACTGACCCCTAGAATGCATCACATGGACCACAGTTTTGGAAACAGTATTCAAGAGGTCATGAAATGCAGTAACAGATTATATTGGTGAAGGAGTAGGATAGTACAAGTAGAGAAGGGTTGGGTTTGATGGAGGGGATAGTCTAAATAGATGTGGAAAAGGTATGAGTGTAACCTCAGAAGAGTGTGTGTAGAGGGAGGGTAGGGTAACTTAGTAGTGGGGATAGAGAGAGTAGAGGTAGGAAAAAGATATGAGTAACTCAGCTTGGGCTCATACAGGAGCAAATTCAAGCTTTGTTGACATATTCATTTATAGAGGTTTTGAAGGAGTGCACCTTAGTATCCGTTTTGATAAAGGAAGTGAGTTCCATAGTTTTGCCACAGAGCAGGAGTAAAGGCTTAGGCCTGAGGTTTTGTTAGGTTTATAAGTTGTGAGGAGAAGTTTGTCTTCAGATCTGAGATGTTTATTTGGGATATAAAAGTTGATTAATGGGCTAAGAGCAGGATAAGCTAGTGGGTTGTGGATGATTTTGTATACCATAGTAAGTAGTATGTATTGGAGGTGGAGAGGGAGTTCAAGCTATCTTAGGAAATGTAGGACTTTACAATGATGAGTTCGAAGGGTTATATTTCTGGCAAATTTAGCAATAGGTTTGTAGTTTTTTTCTTAAGTAGGTCTGTAAGTTAGAATTAGGGCCCCATACAACAGTGAGGGCAAGAGGTAGGTTTTGGCCAGGGTAATTTTGGTAGCTGCAAGAAGTTTTTATTCCTGTATAGCATGCATAGTTTTGGGTGTTTTTTTAATATATATATATATATATATATATGTATATATATATATATAGTGTACTGTTTTGCATGTGTAGGTCAAACTTGAGATTGTCAGTTGTGACACCTAGTTGTTTGGTGTGCTGAACCAATTCAGTTTCATTATTATTGGCTGAAAACATCTTGAAGTTTGTTTTGGTGGAGCTGTGGGGTTTGTGGATGAAGAGAAGGAGCTTTGTTTTTTTTGGGGGTTCAGTAGGAGTGCAGCATTGGAGAGCCCTGTTTCTTTGGGAAAGCTTGTTGTGTTATGCGTTATAGCCGTTGTGAGTTAATGTCTGATACACAGATGATAGTGGAGTCATCTGCATATTTGATTAGAGTGCCTTCACAGGAGAATGTATGTAAGTTATTCATGAAGTCATTAATTTGTGATGGACCAAGGATCAAACTTGAGGTACATTTTTGGGGGTTATATGATATGTGGAGATAAAGCCTTGCCATTTTACTGCTTACTGCTTGTCAGCTACTTAGCTAATAAAAACGCTGAAGTGAGGAGGAGGATAGACCAATGCTGGAAAGTTCTTTAAGGAGTTTGGAGTGAGATACCATGTCAAATGCTTCTGACAAATCTAGAAATTCTGCAGATACTAGTTTGCCAGTGTCATGGGCTTTGTTGACATAATCCATGAAATATAATAAGGTTGTTGAGGTACTGTGTGCACATCTAGAGCCATGTTGAGTGTGGTAAAGTAGGTTTTAGTGTGCAAGATGGTGGAGAAGTTGTAGGTGCACACATTTTTCTAGACTCTTAGAGAGGGGGATAAAATTCCAATGGGAGGAAAGTTTGTGATGTCAGTGGAGTTGCCTCCCTTATGTGAATGGATAATGTATGATCGTTTCCATAGGTTAGGGACATGTGATTCAGCTATGGATCTGTTAATTAAGATGCTAACAGGGAATACTGTTTCCTCTGTGGCAAGCTTTAGATCTTCTGGTGGGAGGTTGTCTGCTGAGCAAGATTTCAGTTTTTGTAGTAGTTTTTTTTATTTGAGATAGAGGGATGGTCTGAAAAGTAAGCTGGGGATGGTTTGGTTTTTGGTTATGAGTGTGGGATTGGTTGCGTGTGTGTAGCCAATATGTGGGGTATGTAGAGGTTAGTACTGGGGGTATTAGTAAAAGTAGTGAGTTGGGATGGAAGAGTTGGGTTTACTTTTAGGTTGGATATGGACTCTAAAATATGTGTTGAATTTGATGGCTGTTTGAAGAGGTGGTATACTGGGGTATGGATTGGGATTATTTTTATTTCCTGGGCTGAGTAGCGACGTTGCAGAAGACCAGAATTTCTTAGGGTTGTTTTTGCTGTTATCTTGAATGTAGAAATAGTATGATTTTTATCTTTGCAGCATTTGTCTTTTTGTTTGATTGCAGAGTTGTCTGTATGACTGAAGATTTATGTTGTTTTTATTATTTAACCAGGCAGTCCATGCTTTGTCCCCGTGTTTCATTAGAATTTACATGATTTGGTGAACCATGGTGTATGGTTATTTTTTTATTCTTTTGTTTGCCGAGGCTAGGGAGTTAAGAACAAGCTTAGGGAAGGACGATTTTGAAATGGTCTAACTGCATCATTATAAAGTCTTTTAGGATGGACCAGTCTTTTAGAGATTCATTAAGTACCTCTTTGCTAAATTTTTGTAGGTTGAGTATAGTTTTGAACTTATGTTGCTTTATGCATTGATGATAGTCCTGTGAGTATAGGTTGGTTGGTGGTCACATAAGGAGTTGGGGAGTGTGCCTGAGGATGTTGAAGTGAAGAAGGGTTTGAGACTAGTAATCCAGTCCAGGGTGGAGGTTTGATGTTATTTAGGAGTATTTATAAGTTGAGTAAACCACAGAGGTTTATACTGTTTGTTGCCGGTAGTGGAGATTAGTGTCTCCCAATCAAAAGTTAACATCCCCCGCCATGATGATTTTGTATTTTATTGTTTCCAGATATCCAGGCTGTGTGTGTAAAATATTTTGTAGAATGGGGAATGTTTTGCCCAGGAGGGATGAATAAAAACAACTATGCAGATGTTCTTAGATGATCTAAGTTTTATAAATGTTATAAGGATTGCAGCTGTGAAGAATTTTGGTATAGTATTTCAGTATGGGGAAAATGTTCTACTGTGATAATGCCAGAATCATGCTGGAGGTTTTCAGTATCTTGGGCTTCTGGTTTTAACTAAATCTCTGTAATGGTGGCGGTATCTGGATTAGTGTGCGTGTGTTAAATCAGGCATGAAAGAGTGTCCGCGTATTGGCGACGATGTATAACCTGATAATAAGATTGATGAGTTTTAGTTTTTTCTGTGTGTGGTGGGAATGGGACCAGGGTTGAAGGGTGAATGTCCCCGCACAAAAGTTTAAGGCCATGAAAGAACGCTTCTAGTTGCTTTCAAGGTGTTTTAGTAATTTGGGTAACGGTATTAGTTTTAGGTTGTAGTGGCGTATTGGAGGTGACTTTAGGGTGGAAATAGAAGTATTCTGCAGATAGATGTCCACATTGGGGTTGTTTGGGAAAAAGCTTGTGGTGGTGATGAGGTAATGAAGTTGAGGTATACCGTCCGAAGGAGGCACTGAAGACAACCAGAGTATAGTCCACTTTTTAATGAGTACACAGCAATTGACACAAACATAAGAACGCGATTAACCGGAATCACCGCGCTTTTTGTCACAGTAACTCTCAGATGTGAGTGTGCTTTGCACTTTACAGGGGTAGGTATTTGTAACCAATTGTTTGATTGCTTGATTAGGATTTTCTGGTGTATATAAACTGTGTTTTAGATGTTGGCACGCCATCTGAGGAAGTTACTGTGATGAAACGCGTGCGGATTCAAATTAATGCGATTCTTATGTTTGTGTCTTGCTGTGTACTCTCTACTAAAAAGTGGATTGTACTTTGGTTGTCTTCTGAGTGCCTCCTTCTACAGTTTATTTGTTCTGCTTTTAAGTAATTCTTTCCACATTTTATTGGTTAATAGTTGGGGTATTCTTTTGAAGTACTAATTGCTAGAAAGTTGAGTTGTTAGGGTAGAAAGGAGGAAGGAAGAGAAATGAGAGGCATGAGTAAAGCCATGATTGGTGTAGTGCATGAGATAGCTTAAGGGAAGTAGAGGGGGAATTAGGGCTATTGGAAGGAAGCAGTTAGTAGGGGTAGAGTATACGCGAGAATACTGTGGATGGTAGTGTAGAAAAGGAGGTGAAGTGTAGGAGGGGATGTTGTATAGTAGGATCACTGATTGGAGTGTAGTTTGAACTGTCTGAGGGAGTTGCAGGAGGTGGAGCTAAAGGAAGGCATAAGTTTGTAAAAGAAGAGTGGTAAATTGTCCTAGTATCTTCTGGAATGTAAGGAATAGAGTGGTATTAAATGCTAGGTGTATAAAGATGTAGTCAAAATAAGAAAAATGAGGGCTTATTTGGGAAGAGAAAAGGATACAATATGGACTAGATAGCTACTATTAGAGATGGTACAATTTGGGGTATTATCACCTCACAGCAGATCTCCTTGGGACTCCATAAGCATTTGAATTCCTAATTCAAATCACCATTATAACAAAAAACTAATTGCCACTACAGCTAGCTGTATAACACCCCTGTTCCCTTCCAAGCATGAGAGCTAGCTTTTATACATTAGCTGAACTTCCCATTAAACCTAACACCTTTCGCTGGAAAAATTTAATCAGCATCAGTAAACTGTTTGACCCATAATTGCCAGTGTAGTCACTATGCCCAACAATTTCTTTTCTGGTTATAAATGCTAATTTTCTACAAATAGTTATCTATCTTACTAGGGACCCCCATATCCTGATCTAGTCTTCGTTATATATATATAAGGTTGCCATGGCGGTTGCTGCTGATACATATATACAGCATATTGTCACACACACACAATAACACCATCACGCCCCACGCCGCCACGCCGCCGCGCAGCAGCGCAGCAGCAGCATACAATGGCTACTACTTACACATATCCATATGTATAATTTGCCTTGTAAGATCAAAACCATAAATTAGTGACCCTTTTCCTTTAAAATTGTGAATGTACTCTGTAATGCACCTGTGTTGTGGGACTCTTCAACCATCAAAACCTTCAGTAATTGACCTAACGGTAAACTCCACTGTAATCCTCCACAGAGGGGATCTCATCGCTAAAAGCTGTTGCCTATGTCTGTTACTTATTTTCACTTAAATAATTGTGTTGCTAAAACAGTCACTGCCTGCTCCAAATATAATGAGAAATTAAAACAAATCTTTGTGATGGAAAGACCCAAATGTAAAAGAGAAAATAAAATTGCTTAATGCGATAAGAGGTCTTCATTCTAGCTAAGTGGGGAAAGAGCCCACTTAAGCTAAAATCTAGTATGAGCTTAAGGGAATCATCAGGAAGCTCAAAGCTGAGTATGAAGTTAAGATAGCGCCGCCGCCATTAACAAAAAATAACGATAAATTGTTCTTAACCATATCAAAAGTTAAGAACTAATGCCCAACAATGTTTGGAAACTAGTCTGTAGTAACGGTGCCCACTTTGAACCGTCCCTAAATGAAATAGCTAATATCCTAGCTTATCAATGTCATTACCTCAGACCACATTAATCTGAACATTGAACATCTCTTAACCCTGACTTCCTGATCAATTCAGTCGCGGATCAAAACATGGTCTCTGCCTCTTTATCTTCATTAAGTTCTCTTTTGTAAAAGCAACCACAACAGAGAATAGCAGTTAAGTTAACTCCAGCATATTTGGATTCCTGGCTCCAAGCCTTTGACTCCTGTTTCTATGTGCAGGAATTTTTGACAGACTTGTAAATTCTGCATATAAATCTTATGCTGTACAATGGATAACTAACTGGTTGTCTGATAAAAACCATGGGTAGAGTCACAATGCTATATTGCTTGGGATCCTAATTCCTATGCATCTACATATCAACATGAAGGAGATGTTAGCAGTCCAGTTTGCATTAATGGCTTTCAAGGAGTTACTTCTTCCAGGGCAGGTGTTGATTCTAACAGACAACACAACTGTCATGTGGTACATCAACAAGCAAGGGGGAACACATTCTTATCCTCTATGCAGGCAAGCAATGATTTTATGGGAGACTGCGCTAAGCTTGCAACTAACTCTTCAGGCAAGGTTTCTGCCGGGAGCACAGAACTCCTTAGCAGATGTGTTAAGCAGACAAATCATGGATCCCCACGAGTGGAAACTGGATCTTCATGTATTTCAGAAATTGACAGTGTCATGGGGAACTCCAGACATAGATCTGTTCGCTTCTCCACTAAACCACCAGCTGCCAAAGTTTTGCACAAAGGGGTTTCATCACACAGCTTGGAAAGTGGATGCTCTGTCTTTCAGTTGGAAAAACCTTCATGTGTATGCCTTTCCACCTCTGCCTCTTCTTCCAAAGGTGCTCTTAAAAGTCAGACAAGACAAGCCAAGGATGATTTTGATAGCTCCAGATTGGCCTCGCAACACTGGTACCCACTACTAAGGAGTCTGGTAAGGAAGCCTCCATGGCCTTTACCTTTGATTCCTCATCTGTTATCTCAGAAGGACGGTCATCTGCTCAATGTCAAGCTTCACTCTTCATCTAACAGCCTGGCATATTCTGTGTTGAAACACAGCAGGTCTCAACTTCCTCAACAAGTTTTAAATGTGATTATGGAAGCTAGAAGACCTAGTACAAGGAAAGTGTATCAAGAAAAATGGAAGAGATTTTTATTTTGGAGTACAGCAAAGAATTTGGAGCTTTCTGAGCCTAATTTGAGTGTGGCTCTTCAATATCTTACTGAGTTATTGGACAAAGGTTTGTCCTTCTCTTCCATTAAGATTCATGCTGCAGCAATTTCAGCTCACTATGATTGTGACCCACCATTGTTTTCATCCTTTGTTCACAGTTTCTTAGTGGGGCAAAGAATATAAGACCCCCAGGCCGTGCTCCTACTCCTGCTTGGGATCTCAATTTTGTGTTGGAAAAACTTACTCTACAACCTTTTGAGCCTGCGGCTACTGCTGAATTGAAATACTTGTCATGGAAGACTGCTTTTCTGTTGGCTATTACTTCTGCAAGAAGGGTGTCTGAGTTGCAGGCCCTTATGGCAGTAGAGCCCTTTTTGATTTTCCATAAGGATAGGGTATCATTACGTACTAATCCTTCCTTTATGCCTAAGGTGGTTTCTAGTGTGGCTTTAAACCAAACTATTCATTTGCCTACTTTTTATGCAGACCCCCAAAATAAAGGGAAAAGATTTTGCACACTTTAGATGTACACAGGCAATTGCTATTATTTAAGCAGGACTAAGGATTTTAGGCAGTCTCAGCAGTTGTTTGTTTCTTTTGCTTTGAGTTCAGAGGCAAGCCTGTGTCAAAACAAACTATTTCTAGGTGGATTGGGTTTTGCATTGCATTTTGTTATTCCCATCATGGCAAGGAGATTCCAGCTGGGATTAGCCCTCATTCCACTAGGGCTACTGCCACTTCAACAGCATTTTTAAGGGGGGTGGCAACTAAGGATATTTTGGAGGCAGCTACTTGGAGTTCAGTGCATACTTTCTCTAAGCATTATCACCTTCCTATCTACTCTAAGTCTAGGGCTGGTTTTGCCACAGCTGTTTTGCAAGGCATGTTGTCAGCTCCTACTTCTTTATGATTTGCCAGCCTCCCTTACCTCTGCTTTGGGATTCTACCCAATAGTAAGGACTGCAGCAATGTGGAACGAAGAACATAGTACAGTTTTGTACCTACCATAAATGTAGATGTTCGAGGATCCACATTGTTGCAGTCCAATTTACCTCCCTCCTTCTGTGTTTAGGGGTGGTTGTGTAGCTGAGGTTATAGGCTGATATTTTTTGTATATATCTTTTTGTATATATTGTACATATGTTTGGTGCAGGTATTTTTGGCCTTGTCTTTTTAGGGTCTTCTGACATCTGGGGCAAGAAAAGACTGAGGATATGACGTCGGTCATGCGCATTAGTACCCTGACGTACTGACGTCCGTCTAATGCGCCCTGACCGACGTCAGCCTTATACTCTGGTATTCGGGCCGACTGGACAGCGGACTACCCAATAGTAAGGACTGCAGCAATGTGGATCCTCGAACATCTACATTTATGGTAGGTACAAAACTGTACTTTTTGCATGTGTAGGTCAAACTTGAGATTGTCAGTTGTGACACCTAGTTGTTTGGTGTGCTGAACCAATTCAGTTTCATTATTATTGGCTGAAAACATCTTGAAGTTTGTTTTGGTGGAGCTGTGGGGTTTGTGGATGAAGAGAAGGAGCTTTGTTTTTTTTTGGGGTTCAGTAGGAGTGCAGCATTGGAGAGCCCTGTTTCTTTGGGAAAGCTTGTTGTGTTATGCGTTATAGGTGAGTTAATGTGTCTGATACACAGATGATAGTGGAGTCATCTGCATATTTGATTAGAGTGCCTTCACAGGAGAATGTATGTAAGTTATTCATGAAGTCATTAATTTGTGATGGACCAAGGATCAAACTTGAGGTACATTTTTGGGGGTTATATGATATGTGGAGATAAAGCCTTGCCATTTTACTGCTTACTGCTTGTCAGCTACTTAGCTAATAAAAACGCTGAAGTGAGGAGGAGGATAGACCAATGCTGGAAAGTTCTTTAAGGAGTTTGGGGTGAGATACCATGTCAAATGCTTCTGACAAATCTAGAAATTCTGCAGATACTAGTTTGCCAGTGTCATGGGCTTTGTTGACATAATCCATGAAATATAATAAGGCTGTTGAGGTACTGTGTGCACATCTAGAGCCATGTTGAGTGTGGTAAAGTAGGTTTTAGTGTGCAAGATGGTGGAGAAGTTGTAGGTGCACACATTTTTCTAGACTCTTAGAGAGGGGGATAAGATTCCAATGGGAGGAAAGTTTGTGATGTCAGTGGAGTTGCCTCCCTTATGTGAATGGATAATGTATGATCGTTTCCATAGGTTAGGGACGTGATTCAGCTATGGATCTGTTAATTAAGATGCTAACAGGGAATGCTGTTTCCTCTGTGGCAAGCTTTAGATCTTCTGGTGGGAGGTTGTCTGCTGAGCAAGATTTCAGTTTTTGTAGTAGTTTTTTTTATTTGAGATAGAGGGATGGTCTGAAAAGTAAGCTGGGGATGGTTTGGTTTTTGGTTATGAGTGTGGGATTGGTTGCGTGTGTGTAATGTGTGGGGTATGTAGAGGTTAGTACTGGGGGTATTAGTAAAAGTAGTGAGTTGGGATGGAAGAGTTGGGTTTACTTTTAGGTTGGATATGGACTCTAAAATATGTGTTGAATTTGATGGCTGTTTGAAGAGGTGGTATACTGGGGTATGGATTGGGATTATTTTTATTTCCTGGGCTGAGTAGCGACGTTGCAGAAGACCAGAATTTCTTAGGGTTGTTTTTGCTGTTATCTTGAATGTAGAAATAGTATGATTTTTTTATCTTGCAGTATTTGTCTTTTTGTTTGATTGCAGAGTTGTCTGTATGACTGAAGATTTATGTTGTTTTTATTATTTAACCAGGCAGTCCATGCTTTGTCCCCGTCTTTCATTAGAATTTTACATGATTTGGTGAACCATGGTGTATGGTTATTTTTTTATTCTTTTTGTTTGCCGAGGGGCTAGGGAGTTAAGAATGCTTAGGAAGGGGATTTTGAAATGTTCAACTGCATCATTAAGGGGAAGTCTTTTTAGGATGGACCAGTCTTTTAGAGATTCATTAAGTACCTCTTTGCTAAATTTTTGTAGGTTGAGTATAGTTTTGAACTTATGTTGCTTTGTAAGTTGAGTGATAGTCCTGTGAGTATAGGTTGGTTGGTGGTCACATAAGGAGTTGGGGAGTGTGCCTGAGGATGTGAAGTAAGAAGGGTTTGAGACTAGTAATCCAGTCCAGGGTGGAGTGTTTGATGTTATTTAGGAGTATTTATAAGTTGAGTAAACCACAGAGGTTTATACTGCTTGTTGGGTAGTGTGAGATTAGTGTCTCCCAATCAGTGTTAACATCCCCTATGATGATTTTATTTTATTGTTTCAGATATCCAGGCTAAAATATTTTGTAGAATGGGAATGTTTTGCCCAGGAGGGATGAATAAAACAACTATGCAGATGTTCTTAGATGATCTAAGTTTTATAAATGTTATAAGGATTGCAGCTGTGAAGAATTTTGGTATAGTATTTCAGTATGGGGAAAATGTCTACTGTGATAATGCTGTAACTGCGGGAGGTTTTCAGTATCTTATTTCTGGTTTTAACTAAATCTCTGTAATGGTAAGGGTATCTGGATTAGTGTGTGTTAACCAGGCATGAAAGAGTGTCCGTTTATTGCGCATGTTCCTGATAATAAGATTGATGAGTTTTAGTTTTTTCTGTGTGTAGTAGGAATGGGACCAGGGTTGGGGTGAATGTCCCCGCACAAGTTTAAGGCCATGAAAGAACGTCTAGTTGTTTAAGGTGTTTTTAGTAATTTGGGTAATTGTATTAGTTTTAGGTTGTAGTGGTTAGTATTGAGGACTTTAGGGTGGGAATAGAAGATCGGCATAGATGTCCACATTGGGGTTGTTTGGGAAAAGCTTGTGGTGGTGATGAGGTAATAGTTGAGGTATGAACTGTAGAAGGAGGCACTGGAAGACAACCAGAGTACAGTCCACTTTTTAATGAAGTACACAGCAAGACACAAACATAAGAACGCATTAACTGAATCACTGCGTTTTTGTCACAGTAACTTCCTCAGATGAGTGTGCTTGCACTTTTACAGGGTAGGCATTGTAACCAATTGTTTGATTGCTTGATTAGGATTTTCTGTGTATATAAACTGTGTTTTAGATGTTGGCACGCTCATCTGAGGAAGTTACTGTGATGAAAATGCGGTGATTCAATTAATGCATTCTTATGTTTGTGTCTTGCTGTGTACTTCACTAAAAAGTGGATTGTACTCTGGTTGTCTTCCAGTGCCTCCTTCTACAGTTTATTTGTTCTGCTTTTGGCACTTTTTCCACATTTTATTGGTTAATAGTTGGGGTATTCTTTTGAAGTACTGTTGCTAGAAGAGTTGTTAGGGTAGAAAGGAGAAGGAAGAGAAATGAGAGGCATGAGTAAAAGCATGATTGGTGTAGCATGAGATAGCTTAAGTGGAAGTAGAGGGGGAATTAGGGCTATTGGAAGTGAAGCAGTTGTAGGGGGTAGAGTATACGCGAGAATACTGTGGGATGGTAGTGTAGAAAAAGGGAGGTGAAGTGTAGGAGGGGGATGTTGTATAGTAGACTGATTGGAGTGTAGTTTGAACTGGAGGGAGTTGCAGGAGGTGGAGCTAAAGGAAGTATAAGTTTGTAAAAGAAGAGTGGTAAATTGTCCTAGTATCTTCTCTGGAATGTAAGGAATAGAGTGGTATTAAATGCTAGTGTATAAAGATGTAGTCAAAATAAGAAAAATGAGGGCTTATTTGGGAAGAGAAAAGGATACAATATGGACTAGATAGCTACTATTAGAGATGGTACAATTTGGGGTATTATCACCTCACAGCAGATTCCTTGGGACTCCACATTTGAATTCCTAATTCAAATCACCATAAACAAAACTAATTGCCACTTCATAGCTAGCTGTATAACACCCCTGTTCCCTTCCAAGCATGAGAGCTAGCTTTATACATTAGCTGAACTTCCCATTAAACCTAACACCTTTCTGCTGGAAAAATTTAACTGTGCATCAGTAAACTGTTTGACCTACACTGCCAGTAGTCACCATGCCCAACAATTCTTTCTGGTTATAAATGCTAATTCTCTTCTACAAATAGTTATCTATCTTACTAGGGACCCCCATATCCCTGATCTAGTCTTCATAACAATGGCTACTACTTACACATATCCATATGTATAATTTTGCCTTGTAAGATCAAACCATAAATTAGTGACCCTTTCCTTTAAAATTGGTGGAATGTACTCTGTAAATGCACCTGTGTTGTGGGACTCTTCAACATCAAACCTTCAGTAATTGACCTAAGTAAACTCCACTGTAATCCTCCACAGAGGGATCTCATCGCTAAAGCTGTTGCCTATGTCTGTTACTTCTATTTTCACTTAAATAATTGTGTTGCTAAAACAGTCACTGCCTGCTCCAAATATAATGAGAAATTTAAAAACAAATCTTTGTGATGGAAGACCTAAATGTAAAAAGAGAAATAAATTGCTTAATGCGTATAAGAGGTCTCATTCTAGCTATGTAAAGAGCCCACTTAAGCAAACTAGTATAGAGCTTAAGGGAATCATCAGGAAGCTCAAAGCTGAGTATGAAGTTAAGATAGCCATTAACAAAAAATAACGATAAATTGTTCTTTAACCATATCAAAAAGTTAAGAACTAATGCCCAACAATGTTTGAAACTAGTCTGTAGTAACGGTGCCCACTTTGAACCAAAAGAAATAGCTAATATCCTAGCTATCAATGTATTACCTCAGACCACATTAATCTGAACATTGAACATCTCTTAACCCTGGACTCTGATCAATTCAGTTTTATCAAAACATGGTCCTGCCTCTTTATCTTCATTAAGTTCTTTGTAAAAGCAACCACAACAGAGAATAGCAGTTAAGCACGCAGCATATTTGGACCTGGCCCAAGCCTTTGACTCTGTTTCTATGTGCAGGAATTTTTGACAGACTTGTAAATTTGCATATAAATCCTTATGCTGTACAATGGATAACTAACTGGTTGTCTGATAAAACCATGGGTAGAGTCACAAATGCTACATTTGAAAGCAAGCAAGTTGCTAGTGGTGTACCACAGATCTCTGTGTTGGGCTTTCTTCTCTTTAGCATCTATTTCTCAGACCGTTAGACTAACACTCCGGGCCTTTGGTTATCCGATTTGTGGATGATGTAAATTTTGGGGTGTCATTTGATCTTCACTGACTCACAGTCGTTCCAACATGGGTAAGAACATAACAGTCGGCACTGGGGTAATAATCTGAAATTAAATGTGAAAAAAATGTAGCGTGGTTCATTTTGGTAAATATGGCATTTTCACATACCATATAGGTGACACATCCCTCCAATCAAACACTGTCACAAAGGATCCTAGGTACTCTTTTTTATTTTACTTTTTATCTATCTGTATCCTTTATTAGCTCAGTTAATCCCACTAGGTTATTAGCCTCTTCTCAGATAAGACCCGAGTTTGTATCTATACTACTAGAAGAAATTTGGCCAGGGCATCAGGGAACTTTCCGTATTCTTTGAGAGTAAGGGCACTGTGTGATATAACACTTTCTGCTTCCAATCCAGCCACAGAGGCTGCTTAGAGAAGCAGGGAGAAGTATGGAGAGTGACAGTGGTAGAGATAATGTTGCCAATAGAGATTTGGAGATGGATGTAGCCAGTTGTGGACTAAAGGAGAAGGCAGGTGAGCCTTCTCGAGAGATTATGTTGTCAGAAGAAATATTGAAAGGAGAGGAACAGAGGGTTAAAACATTAAAGAAAGATGAAATGCAGGAAGAGAAGAAGTGAAGACATTTGAGCCTTTGCAGGATACAGAATTACTCTTTTAGAAGATATTTGAGGGAGATGCTGAACCATGTCAAGGATGTATTTACTACCCTTCAGTCAGGAAGGTTGCGGGATGTGTATTTAAAAGACTTAATTGCCCAGAGTTAACCAGAAGATAAGAAGGCAGCTTTGTGGGGTGAAATAATGGACAGAAATACACAAAGTTATTTGCACAAACTGTAAGAGAAGCAGAACAAAGGGAAGAAATTAAAAAGGAGATGAAAAAGAAGTATCATATAAGAATAAGTAGTAGTAAGAAGAAACTTGATAGGTATGAAATCTGGGATAACATTATTGCACCACTGGGTATCACTCCAAGGGAGGTAAGAGCATTTATTCTTAAGAAAGACTCTTTTTATGACTTTAAACAGTGCAGTATATAGAAAAAGTCTTAGAACAATGTGAAGTTATAAAAAAAATTATAATCCTTGGAATTTATATGTTGTTCAAGCATTTAATAAAGAGACAAAAAGAAAGTGTTCATACAATTTCGAACTGAAGTAGAAAAAGAAGTATTAAGTGACTATTTAAAGACTGTTTGCAAGGGTGTTCCATAACATTACAAAGATTTATGATAACATTAGAGGTTTATGGACTGGTGTTTAGGAATGTGCTGTCATATTACAAATGAAAATATAATACATGTACCAAGAGGAAATAGAGGGTTTGTGAAATACTGGAGGCAACTGAAGACATGTTTCTTTTGTGGTAAAAATGATCTTTTAATTAGTAATTGTGATAAGAAAAATTGTAATATATGTGGTAAAGCAGGTAGTGAAACAAAAAAAAATGTGAACTAAAATTTATAAAATGTGAACAAACACATCCAACCCAGTATCACAAAGAAACTCCTGTGCAAACTAAAGCCATCATCACTTACAGCTGACCAGCTCCCCAGTGAATTCCTCAAAATAGCATCAGCTACATTCTCCTACTATCATCAACAAGGTATATCTCCTAAATAGTCAATCTTTAACAGAACAATATATCCCTAAGCTGTGGAAAGTCTCTTACGTAATCCATCTGCACAAGGGTGGTACATTGCATCCACAGATTTCGCAAAGTACCGTCCAATAGCTATACTAGCCCCCTGTAGCAAAAATCCTTGAAAATGCATCTACTCACAATTACTCCATTGCCTAACAAAAAAAAAAACTTCCTAGCCACATCCCAGCACGGCTTTAGATCCATGCACAGCACTACTGCCGTACTTGTCAGCTTTACCAACTCAATCAATGAAATCCGAAATTCTGGGCAACATGCATCCACCATCTTTCTCATTATGTCCAAATATTTTGGTACTGTTTCACATCAGAAACTGCTCAGTGAGCTAGCCTCCTTAATCATTTCCCAAACAGCGCCCTTCACTGGTTTCAAAGCTACTCATCTGACAGACAACAGGCAGTAAAGTGGCAAGATGGACTCTCCCTCTACTGCCTGTTTGTCAGTGTACCACATGGGTCCATACTTAGACCACTACTGTTCATCATTTTCACCAATAAACTCCACTCAGCTTCCAAACATGCAAGCATAGTCCAACATGCAGATGACTCCTCTCTTATATGCTCAGCTCACTCTTTTCCAGAATTCCTACAAACCACCCAAAAAGCCTTCTTTGACAATGAAAAATTCCTTGCCAATTCCCAACTTATCCTTAACCCTAACAAAACTAAACTCATGCTGTTCACCGGCAAAAAAAACACACTGTCTACATCCATCATCCACTCCACTAATGACATTAAAATAGAACCTGTTGAATACACCAAACTCCTTGGTGTTACCTTCGACAGCAGTCTTAGATTTGATAAACATATAGCTACTATCATCAAAAAGGTACACATCAAACTAGGATCACTCTTTAGAGTCAATCCTTTCCTCACTAACAATGCCATAAAATCCATAGCCATTACACATTTATTCTCCTGCCTTCTTTTGCTTCACCTGTATTCACTAATCTTAGGAAAACCAACATAAATAAGCTGGAATCTTGCTAGTACTAAATAGCAAAGTTTGCCACCTGCCTCCCGAACGGATCACACCACTGCAGCTCACTGCACCAACTAAAATGATGAGCTTCTAAATCTACTAACTTTCAACCAACTAAATTTCACACACAATATTTTTCATCATCCTAGCAACTGCCCAGCTCTGAAAGACCTTATCCATCCCTACAGTAGGAAAAGATCCCTAAGAACAACCAATGAACTTCTAGCAGTAACCAAATCCAACAATTACTACAGAGACTCCCTTATATCAAACAAGATATCTAACATCTGGAAATCCATACCCCAAACAGTTACCAACACACACCAACAACATGTTAAAGTTTAGAATTCTACTGAAAGAACACCTCCCCAACAAATGGCTCTGCTGCTGTACCAACCCTGGATGGTCTATCCTTCATCTCCTAGCTCCATTTTCAACCTCTTTCTCTGACATTAGCCCTTATGAATTTCTCTAATAGCTTTTCACCATCTCTCTTTTTTTCTACCCCATCCATTGTACCTTCCTAGACTCCCCCCTTCCATCTCTATTACCGACAAGAATCCGCAGTTTACCACACCTACTCTACAGGACTCTTTCTCGTCTATTACTAGTCTCCACTGCAGTACTAATCTAAAACTCATTTTGTATCTACTTAAGACTCGCACTGCCAGCTTTTCCCTCCCCTATCATTTCATATTGCGTGTCTCTTCTGTTCTGTACTACTGTTTACTAGCAAATACCTTGCTACCTACTTGCTAGACCCAAATGGATGTAAAATGGTTCCTGTCTAGTTGAACTTTACCTACTCATCAAAACTCATGCTTACAGTGTTGTAACTCTGCTAGATATTCTACATTGAAATTTTTGATGTGAAGTTATCCCATCTCGCCTTCATTCTTACATTTTGGGTTCGGAACCGATCCTCTGTTCCAACTCTGCCATATACTAAAGCTTGAGGTCTTCCACTGGCTCATGGCTGTATCCCTATCCCATCATGCTCTAGTAAAGCTTGACAGATCTTGTTTGCCGCTAAACAGATTGAGTGCTTCCATTTTGGCTCTGGGTAAGTGACAAAACTTTTATTCATTATTTGAAAAATTTCTTCTTCTCCTTTATTGTAAATTTAGAGTTTAGTGTTTGGTACCTTTCTAGTTAGTTTGAGAAAGTTTGTTGCTGTGTTTTTTTGCTTCAGGCCATCGTTTTATCATTAGGCCTTTGTTCCTTCCCTATCCTGGTTTAAATTTCTATCCTATAAGCCCGTTTTTAGTTAGAGTGCTTTCTGCTGTTATTGTTAGTATTTTTGAAGTTGATAAATAGTGTAATCGTAATGTTTAACAAAAAAAAAAAAAAAGAATGTCAGCCCATTTAAGTTAGAGGGCTACCTAATTTCTTCCCTTTCCTTGTTTATAGAGCAGCTTTGTTTAACTTGGAGAACTGCCCTTGTTTGTTGAAGTTTTTCTCTTAAAAAATGTGTATATATTAATATACCGTTTCATAGTGTTTTTTGACTACCTAGTATATTAAGGTTGTTGTTGCTGTTAATTTGCTCTTGTTGTGGTGGACTGTGATTTTTGAATATGTAAAAGGAACACAAGGAAACTCAGCCTTCTGGCTTCAAGACGTGGTAAATAGTCAAAACATGTCTTTAACAGATGCCTATACTGTTTGTATATACAGCCTGGGAGCAGTGCATTTATAGGAGTCATGTTTAATATGCCATTTTTTCAGCTCCAGAGTACTGCTTAAAAGAAAAAATAAATTGATGGTGAGAGGCTTACTGAAGTCCCCCTTCCAAGAAACTCTAGAACAAGGTCTGGGCACTTCAAAATCAGTGAAATCACCATCTGCGAAATTTGACAAATCCACCAAAAGATCATCTCCCTCTTCAGGGCAATCGGAGCCAGCAAAATAATTAAGCAAAGTGGTATCGCCGGCTGCGAAGACTACTGGACCTGCAAAGTTTCCTACATCGGCACCAGCTGTTTCGGTGGTAGTGGAGTTGAAACTATGGAGCCAGTCCCCAGAATTGGAGTCAGGTACTCTATTCTGCAAACAATTAGATCTCCTACTGTCTCCTCCAAGTCCTCCAGGAGTCTTTCAGATGATGATGATGTGGATCGGGTAGTGCGTAGACTTCTAAGGACACCGACACTGGCCACATCGACATCGATTCCTCCTCGGAACCAGAATGCCTGGAACTGATTGTTGTGGAACCATCGGTGCCGAGAACCATCCTGGGATCTTCGGACCCGACGTCTGCTTCAGCATCCTTGGTTTCATCTGAGGGGTCTAGGAGCTGACACTCTCTAGTCGGGTACAGAGAGGGGAGTCAGATCGGACATTTGTCTGATCCAAACTTAACCTCTCAGGGATTCGGCGCGGATGAGCTCAGCTCCTGCATCAGCGTTGGAGCCAACCTCCTTGGTTCCAGGGATCTCTTCTGGCTCTTCGGAGCCAGAGGTATCATCGGATCAGGGGAGGGAAGCTTTCGAGCTGATGGAGAGTGCTGTCTCCACAGACAGCTCCACTCAAAGGTTCTGACATTCCTCCCCCCAAGGCACTGGCTTCCGTCTCTGCACCACACCATCCACAGACAAGCGGAGACCCTAGGCTTCAGGGTACCCCATCGGGTGAACCCCTCTCTTCCAAAATCTCTCCAGAATACCCTTCTGAGGAGGTACCTCATAAGAGACTTTGCAAGAGGAAGGATTTAGACTCCCCAGAAGAGTCCGTCATCTCTGACACAGTCCTCAATAAGTTGGAAGGGTCCCCACGGTCACCCTCTGAGGACGTCTCCTTTGCAGACATCCTAGAAATCCTTAAGCAGAGAGGCAGCTGGAAGTCCATCAACCCTTCTGATAAGTCTGTTTACCTGAAGGCCTTTGGGTCTCACCCTTCAGCCACTTGGGTGTATCTGCCTTTCGATGAGCTTATGGCACTAGTTAGTCGAAAGGCATGGGAGTCTCCAGACACAGTGGGTCACAACCCCTTCTGATAAAGATTTCCTTACTAAAGGTATTCCTGTAGAAGCTATGGTGGTGGCAGCAGCCACCAAAAAGAAACTTTCGGAAACATAGTCTGTCCATCCGCCGAACAAGGAGTCTTGCATGATGGACAGATACGGAAGCGCATAGTTTTTTTTAGCGACTTTTGCACTCAGATCACTGAATTATCTGACGCAATTTACAAGGCTACAAAGCGATCTCCTAAAGGAGCTAGGAGATGGTCTCCAAGGTACAGTTGCTGCAGGAGTATCAGATAAAGTTTCCTCTCAGCTCTCCACCTTAAACTCTGTGGCCAACTCCTCCATGAGGCTCATTTATTTATGCAGCAGATGGAGCGTGCATAGCAGCAGGTTCAGGAATTTCCCTAAGGAGACATTCCTGGATACGCTTGTGTTACTTTGCGGAACCTTTTAAATCTTCTTTTATTAATGCCCCCTTCGATGGCTTGTGTTTGCTCGGGCTGAATGTCAGGGACACACTAACCAGGTGTGGACAAGAAGGGAAAACTCTCTCTGCCGTAGGAGTCCGTTTTTCCATACCTTCTTGACCTTATCCAAAAGGCCAAAATGGAGGAAAGATGTGGTTCCGAAAATCCCAGAGAGTTTTTTAGGACACATTTGATGACTTTTCCCCCAGGGCCATAGAGGGAAGTAGGAATGGAAGATGCCATCCACGCAGCAGAGGGGGTCTACAAAATCAGGGCGATAGGGATTCTTTCCACGGTAGGTCTTTTCAACGCACCTGAAAGAAGGCCCATCTGTCGATCTCTGGAGGCAGTTGGGGGTTGGTTATCTTTGTACATAGAAGCCTGGCTAGAAATAACAAAAGACAAGTGGGTACACAGTATCATATCCAGAGGCTACTCCATACCCTTTTCCCTTCCTGTCCCAAACGTAAAGAACACCCCAGACGTTCCACCCAGTCAGAGGGGTCAGGTAACTCTAGAAATTCAAAGTTGCTAGACAAGAGTCATCCAAAGAGTCCCTGCAGACCAGATAGGATCTGGAACTTACTCAGCATTCTTTTTAGTATCAAAAAGAACAGGGTACTGGAGGCCCATTTTGGATCTCAGCAGATTAAATGAATCAGTAAAAAAGACAAAGTTTCAGATGGTAACACTGCAGTCGATTCTTCCCATTCTGGGAAAAGACAATTGGATGTGCTCTATAGACCTCCAGAATGCGTACTACTACATAAAGATGGACAGACCATCCAGGAGTCATCTGTGCTTCCGGCTGGGAGCCAGTCATTATCAGTTTTGAGCTCTGCCTTTTGGTCTCACTACAGATCCCAGAGTGTTCACCAAGTGTATGGCAGTAGTCACTGCTTACCTGAGATGTCTAGGATTCCGAGTGTTTCTATGTCTAGACGACTGGCTCCTAACTGCCACTGCCAAGCATCTACTACTAGAAACAAGAGACACCACATGAAAAATCTGCCTTGTTGCTATCTCAACATATCTTGTTTATAGGAGCAGATCTAGACACAACAAACATGATGGCAAAACTTCCTACAGAAAGAGTTTTAGTTTTGGCAGCAAATTTCCAAGAGAACAGTTTTAAAAGTCTTGGGAACTATGACAGCAGTGATGAGTTTAGTTCCATTAGCTCACATGCACATGAGAATTCTCCAGTGGCTACTATTCACTCAGTGGTCATTGCAAGAACTACCCAGGTCTCACAAATTCTGTTGAGACTTGCAAGAAAGACCTTCGCTGGTGGCTTCACTCCACTCACATGACATCAGGTCAACCATTTTTTCCTCCACAGCCTATAGCCAAAGTCACCAAGGATGCCTCCCATATGGGAGGACATTATCTGAGAAGGACAGTCCAAGGCATTTGGCAGGATCACGAGGCATATTTGCACATAGATATCCTAGAGATGAGAGCAGTACTTTTGGCATTGCAAGCACAAGACTCTCTTCCGCTGGGAACAGTTGCAATACAGACATACAACACGTCGATTGTCTGGTACATAAACAAGGAGGGACCAGGTCCTACCCCCCCCCACTTTGTCGAGAGGCCGTGAGAGTATGGCAGTGGGCGACCTCCTCCCAAAGCTTTCTGACAGCAACCCACATCCTGAGGAAATCTATCATTATAGCAGACAAACTCAGCAGAGCAATTCTCTTGCCTCACAAGTGGTCCCTAAAACAAGAAGCAGAAATGATCTTCCGAAAATGGGGCCAGCCTTGCTGCAACCTTTTTGCCACATCCATGAATGCTAAATGCAGCAGCTATTTTGCCCTGATCCTCCTTCCAGGGGAGTCACCAAGGGATGCACTTGTACATGATTGGCCCTCGGGTCTCCTTTATGACTTTCCTGCCTTTCCTCTGATACCCAAAGTTCTTCAGAAAGCCAGGTCATTGGGAAGCAAGCTGATTCTTGATGCCCTATACTGGCTTCATCAAATTTGGTTCCCCTTCCTTTGGCCTCCTCTTCGGGAGGAGCCGTGGATTCTGGACCCAATTCCAGACCTTCTGACTCATACATCCGGAACACTTCACCCTTGTCTTCAAACTCTCAAATTGACAGCTTGGCTGCTCCAATTCCAAATATAGCCAGGCTTCTTGACCTTACTCCTTCTGTCAAACATATCTTGATTTCTTCTCATAAGGCCTAAACGAGAAAATTATACTTGAGTAAATGGAAAAGATTTTCTTCCTGGGCATTAAGTAAACACATTGACCCTTTTTTTGCTCCTGTAGGTTCTATTCTTGAATTTCTTCAAAACTATTTAATGAAGATGTAGCTGCAGCTACCATTTGTGTGCAATTAGCAGCAATATCTAATTTTCATATAGGTGATTTAGCCCCAAACCTGATGTCTCGCAGACTATGCAAAGTCTTCCTGAAGGGCACTAACTTAAGACCACCCATAAAGATCCGTCTACCACCATGGAACCTAAGCTTTGTTCTGCCCTGTTTGATTCTTTCCCCCTTTGAACCTACATCATCGTGTGATCTAAAATTTTTGACATGGAAAACAAGTACGTTGATTGCCATCACTTCTGCTAGAAGAGTTTCAGAGCTGCAAACATTATCGATCAAGCCCCCCCTACATACTTTTCCATAAAGATAGTGTCCCTTCGAACAAACCCATCCTTCCTACCAAAACTATGCTCAGAGTCTAACCTAAATCAATCCATAGAACTACCAGTGTTTTTTCCCAACTACGGCAACAAGGCAAAATATACACTTCACCAACTAGATGTACATAGACAATTACGTTTCTACTTACATAGGACAAAGGACTTCAGAAAATCTGATCAATTATTTGTTTTATTTTTGAAGCAAAGAAATGTGCTCCTGTGTTTAAGGTCGCACTTCAAAATGGCTTTCAGATTGCGTTACTTTTATATATAAATCTAACAAGAAAGCTCTTCCCTGTAAAGTCAAGGGTCATTCTACGAGAGCCATGGCAAACTTTTCTGCCTTTTGCTCTAGACTACCACTTGATACCATTTGTGCTGCCGCGACTTGGGCAAGGTCTCATACCTTTATCACTCTTTACAAAGTAGATTTGCCCTCCAGGGACAGGGCCTTCTTTGAGTCCACTATCCTGAAGAATATTCTGTTGTGAGCCACCCGGGAAACATGGTGCTAGGGATGCTGTCCCAACCAGTAAGAATGAATGCAAGATAGGACAACTTCACATAAAGAAGTTATGTACTCACCATAACGTGCCATGTGCGTTGTCCATCTCGGATTCATTCATACATCCCACCCTCCTTCCCCCAACCTATGACTCCTGGAGGACCAAGAGGTTCTTTAATTTGGCAAACATGTTCTCTGACCTTCTTCTGCCTCTTTACAAAATGTTATAATAGTACCTTAGGTAACTGCGGTTATCAGCAAACAAGATCTGGGGAGCTTTATTAGAGCATGATGGGATAGGGATACAGCCATGAGCCAGTATAAGGCCGAGTTGTAACCGAGGATCAGTTCCAAACCCAACCAGTAAGAATGAAGGAGGGATGGACAACTCACATGGAATGTTGTGGTGAGTACATAACTTCTTTTTATTGACATGCTACCTATCCTGTATCTACCTGAGATATTTTGATTGCAAGTTTTTGTGTATGTGGAACATGTCGAAATTAGTTGTAAATATACTTGACACTGTTACTAGAAGTTTTATGTTTATTGACAATGTGTACCTATGCTGTATTTAATTGTGACACTTTATTGTTTGTTCTTGTTAATGTGGAGCTTTTCTACCCGTGCCTCCACTGTAAAGGGGCTCTTTTTCAGTCCAGTGGACTATCCCGGTAAACAAATGCAAAAATAAAATTCATGGATGGATTGTGAAGAAAATGTGGAGGAAAAGGGTGGGGAGATGATGAACATGTATAAGAAATTGTTTAGAGCGTAGTATTTAAGTGGAACAGGTGGAAAGGCAGAATGAAAATATGATAGAGCATAAGTGATTAGGAAAAAGTGATGAATGTAAAAGTGGAGATGAAGACGAGCAAGAAATCAATTCGTGAAGAGGGCGGTACTAATTGAGTGATGATTAAAGGCAAAAAGAATTCCATTGGGAAAAGAGTTAAAGGTAGAAAATGTAAATTTAAGAATATAGGTGTGAGAGAGAGAGAGAGAGTAAAAATGCAAAGGATGATGGAGATAATTTTTTTTACAAAAGTGAAAATCTTAGCTATAAATGTGAATAGTATAAAGAATATTTAAAGAAGGTTGGGTATATTAGAATGGTGTAAATTGCTTGATATGGATATTATAATATTAGTAAACACTAGAATTTTAACAGAAGGAGAGAGAGGACATGTAAAGGAATTGTAGAAGGAAGATCTTACTTGGAATATAGGAAAAAAAGTGTTCAGGTATAGGAATTGTAAGTAAAGCCTCAAATGAGATTTTGGATTGTACTTTAGTAATATTAGGTAGAGTGACAATATTAGATGTGAGATGCAAGAAACAAGTATATAGAATTATTGCAGTATATACATATGTTTCACAAAAAGAAAGGGAGTTGATGTTTAAAACATTCCTCAATTATGTTAGTGTTAATATGCAAATAATATAGATGAGATATTTTAATTGTGACTTCAGAAAAAAAGAGAAAAGAAGGAGTGGATGTTAAAGTAATTACAGAGATTTTAAAAAGTGGAAATTTTTATTTATATGATAAAAAACACTGGACATTTAAAATGGGTAACTTAAGAATAGAAATTCATTATTTCATGATCCAAAAGTTTGCAAGTGTTATATAAGGGAATAGAAGTAACAGTTTTTTTCAGGGTTCCCTATCAGTTGATCGAGTTTTCAGAAACTCAAACTCCATATGGTCGAGACCATATGATCGTGTTTTTGAAAACTCAAAGCTTTTGAATGAAGATCGGGAAATGGCGAGGACTGGGAAATTTACCCTTTTCCTCACTGTAGTGCAATCTCAGAGTTGGTATATATAATTTGCCAGGCGTCTGGGGGGTGCAGGGGGTCTTGCCCCCTGCAAAAATGTAAAAAATATAGATTTTTATGTTTGTTGTTTGAATGTTCGGAAACTTGATCATATGGTCCTTTTGATATTTTTTTTTGCATTTCTGAAAAGTCGATCATATGACATAGACATATTTTTCAGACCATGTGGCAATTTGGACTGAGGTAGAAGAAAAAGAAGGATATATAAAAATAGAGATATTAAAAGAATAAATGAAACGGATTTAAATGAAAAAGTTCGAGAAAGGATTTTATGGAAGGATCATATAGCTATGAGAGTGTTTTCCAAGAAGTGGACAAGTTGGAGGATAAGTTTATAAGAAAGGTATAAAATAAGTGAGTTAGAATGGCAAAGGTAAAAAGAACACAAGAAAAATACATCTGTAAATAAATCAGTCATCAGGCATTTAGAGATGTAATAGTCTTTTTCTTTCGGCTTTTCCCAGTTAGGGGTCGCCACAGTGGATCACCTGTCCAGTCATGATTGGCAGTGGAGTTTTACAGTGTCAAGTTGCCAGCCCAGCACCCAACCTTCCACAGATCTTTTAAAAGAGAAAAAAATATATACGAAATTAATCAAGAGAAAATAAAAATGTTTAGACAAAGAAAAAAAGGAGGAGGAATGGTACCATACATAAAGTAGTAAAAAAAAATAAGAAATGAAAATGGAGATATTGTTAAGACACAGAAATAATGCATGTAATAAAAGAACATATAAGTAAGACATTTTCAAAATGTAAAATGGAAAGGGGACATAAATTAACTAAAGAGGTAATAGAAAAGAACATAATAGAAGAAATTGTATTAAAGATAGCAAATTTGGAATGAGACACAGGCTTATATGGGATTGAATGTTTAATGTATAAAGATATGGTAGATTGGAATAAAAAATATTTTTAGTGGTGTTGAATGGTTGGAGAAAGGGGTGGATAATGAAGAAATATGTATTGGAGCTATGAAAAAGGGGTGAAACAAGATATAAAGAATTAGAGACCGATAGTGTTGAACAACGTCGATGATAAGATATTTATGAAAATAATAGAGAAGAGAATGGAAAGCAAAGGGAACAAGTTATTGAATGCAGCAGTATTTAGGAAATAGGAAAAGGGAGTCAAGGACCCTTAATGATAAAAAGGGAAATGGTAGATGATGCAAAAATAGAAAGTCAGGTTTACAATCTTGACAGGAGATGTGAGTAAAACATTTGATAAGATACAACACAAAACTTTTTGGGAGATTCTAAAAGACTATATATAAGTAATACAATAATAAACATTTGTTTCAGTATATAATAGGAATGAAGTAAAATAAGTAATAAATGACTGGTTAGGTGAAGATAAAAAAATAAGTGGTATAAGACAAGGAAGTTCAGCAAGCAGTATTTTATTTGCGTTAATTATGAATGCAGTTGTTAATGAAATAAATTTAACTTGAAGGGAAGCAAAATATTGTACAAAAGAAGGAATTCAAGTTCCAGTAATATTTTCTTATGCTGATAATATAGTGTTAATTACTAAAAATGAAGTGTGGATGGAGATACCTGTCAAGAATCTTAGCCAAGAGCTAAAAGTTATTGGTTTATATGTAAATGAGGATAAAAATTAAGGATTAAGTTTAATAGAGAAAATAGGAGAGATTCAGTTTAATAGAGAAGCGAAAGAAATCTTGGGTATAAAATTTGGTAATGCGTAATAGAGAATAATACAGTGGCAGAATATGATTAAAAATAAGGAGCAAGGAATATGTTTGTTTTGGAGAACATATAAGTTGACGTTTAGAAAAAAAAGGATATTTATGTTTTATTAGATAAAATAGCATAGTTAGCGAGTATGTTTGTGGTTCCTGCGAAATATGAGAAAGAATTATTATCAAAAGGGTTTTCATTTATATGGGGATCAAGATTAAATCCAGTTAAATGAGAGATACTTTGTTAAACAACAAGAAGGGGTATTATGTTTAATTAATCCTATTGCTTATGCAGCATCATTGCATTTATATAAAGTGCTGACATGGTTAAAGGAAAGAGATAAAGGATTAGTAGCGGTAATTATGAAAAAAAAGTACGAAGAAATTTGACATGCAGAATAATTTAAAGAGAGTGAAAGGATGTTTAAGTGCAGAATGAAAGAATATCAAGATAAAATTTTGTTTTGGGAAATTGGTATAGGTAACAGAAAAAAATAGAAGGAAATGGTATACGAATATAATGAATAAACATTATTGTGAACTGTTGAGAGCTGGATGAAAAGGCCTGTTGTGTGGGTAAGAACAAAGTATGAACAACAAATAAACAGGTACTTCGTTTTAGAAATGTCGTTATGCCCTTAGGATTCAGTTTGTCCGACATTAGGGCATTTATAAATGTAGGAAATGAACCTTTCTGTGAAGTAACGTTTGAGGCATTTACATTAGTGGAAAAAAAAATTGTTAATGAATGTGAAAGAAGTGATGTATCTCCTTGTAAGGACTATATCAACATTTAAATGTACAATTAAAAAGAAAACTGTTACAGTTTAGAACAACTGAGAAGAATAGGAATCAAAAATGTTTTTTCTAGGCTTTTGCCAGGATGTGCATGATATCGAAAAGTTTTGGATGATAGAAAAGTTTGAATGGAGGATGGGAAGTTTATATAACTTTAAAAAATGAAAATAGCAGTTTAACAGCATATGCCTAATGGGATAGTAATAAATGGGAAGAAAGGGAATATTAAGTACTGGGGCACCAAAAACTTTGTTTTTTCTTTTTTGGGGGGGGGGGTGAATCACATTTAATTTGGGATTGTACAAAAAAGGTGTGGGCAGTGTGGAAAGTTTGGACATTCTAGAAAAATTAATGTAAACCATATTATAGGAAGTGTAGACGTGAGGAGCATTTTTGGTTTGTTTTCCCACAAATTATTGAATACAGACAAAGTAAGGAAGGGGGGGGGGCAAGTTTTTACACAAGAAAGGCAGAAGTGAATGATGAAATGATAGGGGTGAGGGTTAGGATAAAAATATAAATAATATAGAAAAAGATGCACTAGATGAAGGCAACAATTTAATACATAAAAAGCAACACATACAGAGACCGTAAACAAGTTTGTGGGTTTAGAAAGAGTGAGGAAGAGGGAGATAAGAGGTCTGAGTTAGAAAAAAAGGCAGAAAGTTCTGTTGGGGGATGGGTGAGGAGGAGAAAAGGGAGGCCAAAAGATGAACTAAAAAGCACAAAATGGAAAAGGGTGATACAATTACATCAATGAATATGAATAGCATGAAATATGATGTTAGAAGAATGATGGTGTTTGAATAGTGTGAAAAACATGCAGAGGTAGTTTGTTTACTTGCTGTAAGATTTACAGGTAAAAGGGAAATGGAATTTGAGATGATGAGGAAAAGAGAAGTGGTGTGGAATATAGGGAGTGATATATATGTTCAGGTACTGCAGTATTGCTAAAAGTGAAATTAAAATATTGGATATAATGGTGGTGGTAGTAGGGAGGGTTTTAGTGTGTGGTATAAGAAAAGGGCAGATGAGGTTTAGAATAGTAGTAGTGCATATGTATACAAATATAACTGAAAGAAAAAAATGTTTGAGAAAATTCAAACTTATGTGTTTGGAGATTTTAATTGTAATTTAAGAAATGTGAAAGGGAAAATAGCACAATATGTAAAAATGCATAGAGAGGTTGTAAATAATGGTAGGCTGATAATATACTTATAAGAGGGTGTTACTTAAAACCGAGACTGATTATACTTTGTTTACAGATGACATGAAAGAAATAAAGGATAGAATTAGAGAAGCAAAGTTTTCAGATCATAGGGCTGTAGGAGCAAATGAAAATATAAGGAAAGAAAATGATTAAAAAGACTGACAGGAAAATGGAAGGAATGAAATGTCTTAAGGAAAAGAGGGCAACTGTGGGAAAGTCATATGTCACTAAATCCATTTTGTGGCAGTTTGACAAAGTGATGGATGGTGTATAATGAAAAGTTTAAAAATGTATACTTAAAATTAGAGAGAGAGAGAGCAGTGAAAGAAGGAAAATGATGTATAATAAAAAGAAATGTGTGAAATATTTGAGAAAGGGACGGAAAAGTCTTGAAAATAAATGATGTGACTATAATAAGGAAAAAATGGAAAGATTGGTATGTAAATCGATGTTTGACAGGGAGAAAAGAGGTTTCCGTGTTTTGTGGTTAAGAAATTAAGATGTAATGAGAGAAAATGCAGTAAAGGATGAAGAAGATCAGTTAAAATATAAGAGGAAATTGTGGATATAGTTAAAAAACACATACAGAATATGTATGAAAAATATAACTGGCGTATGGAAAGTTAAAGAAGATGAAAAAAGGAGGTAGTATAAGAAATTAAAAAACAAATCAACTCTTAAGAGTTAGATGATTCTATAAACGAAGGTAAAGAAGAATATGCACCAGGTCCAGATGGGTTAATGTGTAGTTTTTATAAAGAGATGTCAGATGATGAAAAGGATTTTTTTTTTTTTTAGAAATCTTGAATGAATAAATGTATGGATGGATGGAGGAAGTTGTAAAAAAAAATGTTTGTAAGGGGGTTAGAAAATTTGTATGGAAAAGGGGGAAAGGAAAGAAATAAAAAAGTGGAGACCAATTATGTTGGGAATTACCGACTATAAAATACTTACGAAGATTGTTCTGAAAAGAATGATGGGTGTCCTTAAAGAAGAACTGGAAAAGGAGCGTGTGGGATTAATGGTAAAAGAGTAAATGAAATGATGATGGTTAACGTGGTTTGGTGTATGGATAAGGGAGAAGGAAACTTAACAGTATGTGATATGGCTAAGGTATTTGATAGTATTGATCATGAAAAAAATGTTGAGCACTTTAAAAGAATAAGAGGTAGGAGAAAAAAATGAGGATAGTGGGGGAAATTTATGAAAATTCTTGCGTCTCTATGATGGTGAATGGATGGGTAAAAAGAAGATAAATTAGGGAAGACTGCTGAAGTAATGCTGTCCATTGAGCATATGGCTGTCTCTGATGGTAACGAATGCAGTTATACAAACATGTAGATAAAGGTTAGAGGATGGTAGATGGGAAGTTAAGGAAGGGGGGAAGGTTACCATTAATGTTAACGAATGCAGAAGATTTAGTCTTAGTAGCCAAGAACAAACATTGGATGAAAGACATAATTTACAGGACAGAACAAATTTTAGGTACAGCAGATGTGTTAAGAATGGCAATAATTTATTTTAACAGAACTGTAATTGATGTTTTAGGAGTTAAATTTAGAAGGAAACAAGTAGTAATAGAACAATGGAGAGAAGTTCTAAAAAATACGAAAGTTGACAGATTGGTGGAGGGTGTTTCAGTTGTCCCGAAGAAAAAATGTATACATGTTATACAAGTATTATTGGGTATCTTTGTTGTGAGAATAAGGTTGAATTCAGTCAAAACAGGGATAGTTTATAATGTAAAAGAAAATGGAGGTTTGAATTTAATAAATCCAGTTGTATTATTAGTGTCAGTAAATCTATTTTGAGAGTTAAAAAAGTGTCTGAAAAAAAGATACTAGGATTTTTTTTTTTGAAAATGTAAAGGAACCTGTATGGTTGAGGATAAGAAAAGGAAAATAGAAGCAAAAGTTTTGGAAGAGAAATAATGAAAAAGAACTATTGTATTGATCCTTTGGAAAAATGGGTGGTTAATACAAGAAAGCAATTGGGAAAAGGCAGGAAAGATTTGAATCTTTTTTGAAACAAGTGATGATCTATGGCATTTATTATTGGACAAATTGCCAATGAAAAGTAATATGAAATATAAAATGATACAACAAAGAATATGTAATAGCTGTAATACTAGACATTGCAATGTTTTTGTGGATTGTAATAAAAATAAAGGATTTTGGATATTATTCAAATATATTAAAAACATTGATATGGACATGATGCTGTATGGAAATATAGGGTATTGAGTGAAAACAAAACTGAAAAATGTGATATTTCATTCATTACTACGTGGTGTTTATTTCAGAGAAGCTGTGAAGAATTGCTGTATAAGAAAAGAAGAGGAAGTGATGTGTTATGTGAAGAAATGGTGAAAGGGATGGAAGGGCTAAATGGGTTTTACATTTATTTAGGAAGATAAATACGAAAAGTGATTTATTGTGATGTATGAAGTATTATATAAAGTGTAAATATAATGAATGTGTAAAACATGAAAGAAAGATGGAAATTGTATGATAAAGCAACCCCTACTCTTTTTGATAGGTCCATTGGATCTTTTACATTCATGTGAGCTAATATCAACTTAGGTAGATGGGGCCTCAGTTTAACGTCTTATCTAAAGAATGACATACGCTGCACTGTAGTGTCAGTGATCCATCAATGCAATGTGGGAATAGAACCCATAATCTTCTGTACCAAAGACTAGTGTGCTGCCTGTTGTACCACTGATGTCTTATCATTTGGTCATCATACCTTTACAGTAGTTAGGAAAGCCTTCTTTTCCCCTCATCTGATTTATAGTGGCATTACCATTAGATCTAAAGAAGCCTTAATTTCTGTGAGATTCATAACTAAAAATATCATGGACCTCAAAATCTTAGTTATTAGGACAAACTAGCATCCCTCTCTCTGTACTCATCTGTTATAGACTCCTGTAGTGAGATCTGTGTCTAGCCTTTTGAGCCGTGAATGGTCCACCTCCAACGTTGGCTTCCTACTCCTTCACAGAACAGAAGGTACCACAAATAACTTAAAGGAAGTAAACCTTCATCAGCAAATAAATAAAACTTGTTGGCATGGTAGCTTCATATCCCAATGTATCCCTCACTTCTGGAACAAATGTCTACCACATGTTAAGCAGAGTAGCAACCTTGCCACCTTCAAGGTAACCTTAGATAATTAAATGGGCATCCTCAAATTCTCTCTATGCATGTCTTGTTTTGCCATCCTTGAGACTGGAGAGAACTTTTGAATAGGGATTTTTGGCTAGGCTCATAAGTGTCTACAGAGTGATTGCTTAACACTGTGTGAATGTATAAAAGAATGTCACCAGTAAAGAAACTTAATTTTAATTACGAGTGTGCTCTGTTGCTATCATAGTTCATTTTGTTTGCTTTAATAAGCAAACCCGACCTTTACATAATCCATTCATGTTGTACATACTGTAGTACTGTATACCAAGTCTTTATTTTTTATATGTTGATTACCTGCTTGGGATAATCAGCTATAGATATGTAATAGACAGCTCACTCCAACAGTATTAGCTAGTAGTAGTTTGCCCTAATACAGGGCATGAGAGGCAGCAAATGTAATACAGCTCTTTTGATAACCCTTCACATCCAATGGACAAACAAGTAGTGCTTGTGAACCAACTCAAGTGCTATAGTGTCCTTTTAGACACTCTACCCAAAGGGGGTGGTACATTTGTGTAAGGTACTTAGCATAGTAGTAGCTCTTCAAAGAGCGATCTCTCTAACTCTAAATCTACCCTTCTTTCATCCTGCTTTTGGGATATTGTACATAGTTGCGATTGTTTTGGTGAGGTTGCTTACTTTCCACATGCACAAATCAGATAACCAACTGTTATTGCGTTATATTGCATGATTTGTATTATGGACATTGTGACCTATTTTACTTGGATATTTCATATTCTAAGGAAAGTTTCTTAGTGCTTTGGGTATTTACTTACAGTTTATTACTGTTGCTCGTTAGCAGTGGACATTGCCTGCTGGAAGCATACTTCTTACAGGTATGCAGGTGTGATGAACTGAAGAAAGTGAAGAGCAGTTTGGGATGCATAGGGAAATCTCACACCATCTACATTGGTACCTTCCAAGATGTGTGTCCTGCATTAGTTCCTCACAAGGGACATAGTTAGTACTGAAGAATCCAGCCACATAATGAAATTCAGAAAGTGACTAATGTAATTTACTATTATAGTGACCTTTTCTGCAAGTTTTGCTATAAATGCTACACACGTGTGTACATCCACTGTGTGGAATGGCACTTCCATGTCCTCCGTCTTGTTACAGGTTGCTGCTGCCAAGTGATAGGTTGAAGAGTTCAGCCATGACATATGTACATAAACCCACCAGCTTGTTTAGAATTCTGAAGGTCATGCATTGAACCTGGTCTTCCCTCATCTCTTTTCATTGCCTTTCTACAACTTTTCCTGGTATGTGTCTATCAGGTGTCTCCCTCTTTCTCACATCCTATTCTACCACTTCTCTCTCCTTCTCAGTTGTGGATGGAAACAAAGAAATAATTGAAATTTCTGTCTTTTTCCTGTCCTGACAGTACTCAGTCCCTTCCTAGACCAATATATGTAGCTTTGTGTTGATTTTTCTTATTTCTCCTACATATCTAAAGAGCCCTTTCTGCTCTCTAATCATTTTGCTGAATCTTTGTCTAGATTTGCATCTTCCTTTCTTACTTCTTTAACTCTTTTTCTAGCTTTCTCATATTCCTGCCTGCACTTATCTCGTATCTTATTTTACTCATAAAAATGCCCCTTTATTGAACCGTTGAATCACGTTGGTTTCTTTCTTCTCCCTGTCTTTTTTTTGTTCATGGTCCCTTTTCATAGCTGTTTGTGTGCTCCTTCATCTTTATCCTCATGCTGTTTTATTTCCTGTACTTGTATCCAGTCTACAGTTTGATCTCGAAGTTCATTATCATATCATAGCTTGCCTTTCTTGTAGCCTCACTGTTTGTTTTTGTTTGTCCCCTTGCCCATGACTTGTGTACTGCTAGCATGGGAAGTGTTACGTCTAAATCTTAACCTTTTTATCTTTTCTGATTGTGGTACCCAGCATTGTTATCTTCCTTATACTTTCCTATACTACCTGAATGAATCCTTTTGATCTAGTATCTTCACTGTTTCACTGTCTCATAGCATTTGCGATACAAAAACACACAAGTCTGAGTTTGAGATTAAAGGCTTATATCAGTAGAGCTTTCTCACCTGTTCATTGTGTTCACATCCTTTAGATGAAGAACAGTTTTGCTGAGTCAGGCAGCTCATCAAATCTGCCCCTGTGAAAGTGGTAGAGCCCAAGGTTTTTTGAGGGACTGTGCTCTCCCCACTGCCATATGGGGGTCTTTTCTTTCAGATCACTACCTTAAAATTAGTAACTCAAAGGCTGTACCACAGTGAAGGTAAGAAACATTTCTGGCAAATCTCATAGATTAAATTCCTTCTAGTAATAGTCTGCAGACATTAATGTCATACTTTTTCACTATCCACTAAGCAGTATTTTCTAAGTACTAGCTTTCACCCCTTTCCATTTTATTCTGTTTAGCTGCTAGTTTGTGATGGTCTTTAATGCTTCTCTTTTCCATGTTCTGCTGCTGTTCCCTATATAGAATGCTACTTCTGTTGTAACAAATATTGTGGAATGTCCTGAATGAAGTCTCTTGCAGTATTCCAAATAAGTGGGTTATCACTGCTGATGTCCTTCTGGGGTACCAAAGCTTAACCTTCCCTAAGTTATACATCTGACAAGTGACCTCAGTTCACAAGTGTGGTGATATATAGATAGATGTGTGAGCTTAGATCCTCAGACTGTCTCACAACCAGCCTGAATGCAGGTCACATAATCATCAGACTGATTATTGTTTGGTCGTTGGTACCGTAGCTTCTTTAAAGAAAGATAAGTGGCCTCTTGTCGAATCTTCCTTTGCTTACCTATTTTGTTGTGATAGATCTGTGTTAGATGTTAGTTAGGAGGGATAAGTGCGAGTGCAATACGCAAATCCTGAGCAGTGATCTGCGTAACTAGTGTCTCTTCTGCCTAGGAATGTAACATGACTACAGGTCCTGTCCAACTTCTGCCAATCCTTTGTACCAAAGACTTTGTGATCCTGCTTGGCTTCACTTAACACTTTCTTGGAGATCCAACATCTGAAACGTTTGGCCCACTCTAAGATGGCGGACTTTGCTTTCCTAGAAGCGCCTCCACCCCTTAAGAAAAAAAAAAATCAAAAATCCCAGGCAAGATGCTTAGTTTGTCATTCCTGATTCCAGCACATCTGCTGAGGTTCCAGAAGCCGGGAAATGTCTGACTCCACCTCTGTCGCCCTCTAGCAAGACCCCAACACTGGCCAGTATGTGGTCAGAGGGCCTTACAACTGTGTAATTGGTTGTCATTGAGACATGTGAACTGTGGATCATAATTTCAGAGGGCCTGGAAAACATCCCACAGATTTCTAGCTAATGAAGAAATCGCTGATTAGTTAATAAAGGTCTGTCAGGTGTCTGAACCACATTGCTTGATGTGGGTGGATGTCACACCAAAACAGAAACTGCAAGAAAATAAGCCTCTCTCCCCCATCCCCCACCCCATCTAGGGAGCAGGAATAGACTGACTTTTCCCAAGGCATGTTCAAGGCCATCATGGCCTTAAAACCTGCTTCATTTTCTGCCCACCCTCCTCCTCCCACACTGGATTCATCTTTTTCTGAAGAGGAAGATGCCTCTGACTCAGAATATTCTCTGGCATACTCCTCTCATATATACTCCCTGGCCAAATCTCTTCTGATGATGAAGATTCCATTTCCCCTGACTCTGCTGTTAGAGACTTCATTTAGAGAGACACTTATAAACATGATTAAAGATTTTGAGTGGGAGTCTAAACAGATTACAGAAGTGCCAAAAGGTACTACAACCTCTTAGAAATTGACACTCCAGCCCCTTCATCTGTCCCTCCAGTTCTGGATTCTTGGATGCTTTCCAGTCTTCCTTGGCTAACCCTGATTTACAGTCTCATGCCCCCAAAACAACACACTGATTTTATAAAGTTCCTGAAGAATTTAGTTCTTGTGCAAGAATCCTGTGGAAGACCACTTTGCAGTATCTCGCTCTCTCTCCTGATAAACCTTCAAAATTTCTTCTCATTGCCAGAGCTCTTCCTTCACGTAAAGACCCTAGGGCTATTTATAGGTGGGAGAAAAGGTTTATACATCATCTGCTCTGGCGTACAGGTATATTAATTATCAAACCCAGATGACCAAGTTCCTATTATCCATACTCAACTCCTTAAACAAGGTTATAGTGGATCCACATGGGGTCACATTCCAAGCAACAAATGTCCTTAATTAATCTGGCTACTTAGGTACATTATAAATGTAGTTATGATGCTGTAGAGGCATCTTCTACAGCAGCTGCTACTAGCTGTGTCACTCACAGGTATGCATGATTGAGCAATCAACCCATTCCAAAAAACTTCAAAACAAAGCTTTTTGATTCTCTTTTGAATAAAGACATTTTGTTTGGTCCAAAAGCTGCCAGCTTATTTAAACTTTATAGAAACAAGGGAAGACAATGAAAGACTGCAAGCAGATTCTGTTACCATCTGTGCCTAGATACCAGTGGAATTAACCAACCAAGCCCACGGCTTTTGCTAGAACGGAATTCTGGACCCATTCAAAAGCACAAGAAAGCTCCCTAGAAAGAGATTCCCAGAGAAACCACAGAGGGACCCCACATATGGGAGGCCTCAAGTCAGATAAAAATGTGTGTGACTATTTACACATCATCATCCCCAACACTTTGGTCCTGCCCTGTTCCTCTACAAAAGACTTAGTCTCAAGCTGTGAAAAGATCACCACAGACTACTATGTGCTTTCCATTAAAAAAGGGATTCTGCCATGGCCTGGAAATAATTTCCCCTCTCTGAGTGGCATACCTCCCCTCCGCACGACCAAGTCCATCTTCTACCACCCATACTCCAAGAATTGCAGGCACAAGGCACTATAGAACCAGTACCCATAAAATTCTTAGGAAAGTGTTTTTACTCCAGTCTTCTCCTAGCTCCAAGAAAAGAATGGCAGGAGACCCATGCTGGTTTTCACTCTAGTAAACACCTTCTTAAGTGTCAATTTTCAGAATACTGTCAACTGCACACACTGCTACTTTTCATACTTTCTTGGACATACCAAGTATCTAAGGATCTGAATGATGGCTGCCTTCATATACCAGTTTGCCTCTATTGCAGGAGATTCTTCAGGTTCAGTACCGAATCATCTCATTTTCAGTCTACTGCTTTACCGTTTGGACTTTCCACAGCCCAGGAAGTTTTCACAAAGTGTTTAGCACCAGTGACAGCATTCTGCCAAACTCAGGAAATTCTGATTTTTCCCTTCTTACACAATATGCTAATCCATGCTACCTCAGGAGAGATCCTGCTCCATCTACAGCTCACCCTCAACTTTCTCTGGTAGTTGGGGTTCACTGTCAACTACAAAAAATCCTCACTCCAGCCCACCCAAGAATTAATGTTTCTGGGCTGCAGACTGTAGACTAGAAAGATGCAGGTTTGTATGCCTCAGGAAAAAAAAACAGAATCTTACAGCTTATTTTCACAGCCTTTCCTCCTTTGACTGATGCTCAGCCAGTGTAATCCTAAGAGTTCTGTGATTCATGAAAGCTGCTATCCCAGTGCTCCCTCTAGCCATACTGCATACGAGGAAAATTCAGTGGTACCTGAAAGTAGTCTGGTCCCAACACTCTCATCCTGTAGACACTGTGATCTCCCTAAGGAGCTCTCTTGGTAGGTGAATCAGGTGAAACTCAACCCAGAACTCCCCTTCTCCCCACTTCTAGTTCAGGAGATGTACACAGATGCCTTGGAAGAGGCTGGGCAGCCTAAACAGTAACACAGCGTTGAGGGCAGATGGCAGCCAAAATTCCAAAGGGAACACACCATCCTAAAAGAGACGAGGACCCTCATCCAAGCTTTTCAGGTCTTCTCACATATTTGGAAGCCAAGTCCTCATTAAGTATTCACAGGCAACATGACAGTTGTGTGGTACATAAGCAAAAAGGCACCAGATCATATGAACTGTGCAGACTAGCACAAAAGTCCTGGGACCTTGCCACCCAAAAAAGCATGTCTCTAGCCACCATATACATCCCACCAAAGGACAGTTTGGTGGCAGACATATTAAGCAGGAGGCTTGGAGGACCCTTAGGAGTAGACGTTGAACAGAAAAGTCTTCTTGAGTATCCTTCACCACTGGGAGACATCCCAGAAAGATCTGTTTGCCTCAGAGAGCAACAAATTCCCCTGTTTTGCACTAGAAACCCATGACCCTCTGCCTGTAGGATATATGCTTTCTCTTTAGTGAACAGCGACGTTCCTTTATGCCTTCCCCCCCGCTACCTTTCCTTCCAAAGGTACTGCTAATGGTCCAAAAACATAAAACAAAACTCTTACTAGTCATCCTTTCTGGCCAAGACAAAATTGGTTCCCTCTTCTCTTTCACTGAGCCATGGGCAAACACTGCAAACTGCCATACAAAGTGGACCACATCACTCACGGGAAAGGATCATTACTTCTGTCCATCCTGTCATCTCTAAACCTAAGCTTTTGGATGATAGAGTTCTGATTACTTTCAGGCACCAGTTTTCAGAAGATTTAATTAAGGTTCTCCAAGAAGCAAGGAGACTCGTTACTTAAAAATCCTACATAGACAAATGCAAAAGATTTTCTTTCTGGTGTCATAGGAATAACCAGAACCCCAACAAATTGGAGGTACCTTCTGTCCTAAAGTACCTGTGTGATGTCATGGATGCAGGTCTGGCCTTCTACACCATTAAAGCCTCCATCTCTCCTGTCTTGCCCCTCAGCCCTCCTGGTATGTCCCAGAACTGAGGTCAAATAATTCCTTAAAGAGGATCTGCATCTTAGACCACCAAGGAAGCCTGAAACCCCTCCTTGGGACCTCAGTTTCATGCTGGAAAAACTTACTGTGCCTCTCTTTGAGCCAACAGCCTAGCAAATCTCACATTATCCACCTGGAAGTCTATTTTCCTTCTGGCTTTCACTTCAGCTAGGAGAGCCTCAGAGCTATAAGCACTCTGGACATTTCTCCTTTTCTTATTTTTCACGAGGACAGGGTGACCCTAAGGGCTAACCCAAGCTTCATGTCAAAATTATGAAGGAGCTGTCTCTCAACCAGGCCATCAGTCTTCCTGCTTTCTTCCCCACCCCAGAGAACTAGGGAGAAAGACGATCCCTACACACTCTAGATGCTCACAGACTGCTAAGGTTCTGTTTGGACAAGACCAAAGCTGTTACTAAATTTGAACAACTGTTGATCTCATTCATAGATTCAAACCTGGGCCAGCCAGTGTCTAAGCAAACCACTGCAAGCTGGATCTCTAAGTTCATGTCCTTTTGTTACTTCGTGCATGGCAAACCCTTGCCCTCGTGCCCTCAGGCTCACTCTACCAGGACAGTGGCATCCTTCTGGCCCTTCAACAAAGGAGTAAATGCCAAAGCCATATTGGAAGCTGCCACCTGATCTTCTGTTCACACCATCTCTATACACTACAAGCTTGATGCTTTTTCAAGGTTCAGGGCAGCCCTTGCTAGGATAATCCTCTCTGGCCTCTTGGCCATTTCCTGTATCAACTAGCCAACCCTCCCATTACATTCTCTTCAGCTCTAGGAATCTCCCACTTATTTGGATATTGCAACAGTGATTTATGTTAGGACAGTACAGTTGTGTAAGAACTTGCCATTGCAGTAGATGTCGTACTGATCACTGTTGTAGTATTCCTTCCCTCCCTCCTTCCCCTCTTAGTTGGTTGCCATCTGTTTTATATCATTTTTTCCTTTCTTATGTCCTGTACCAAGACCCTAAGACTGAGGAGACTCCTTAATACTTTCAGGCTTGGCCCCTCCTAGCTCACCGGTCTCTCTCTCTCTCAGGAGTCTTCATGCCACTGGCTTGGAGATAGCCTGAGGATCTGCGCTCATACATCCATCTACATATCCTTACACTTGTGAGCTGAAGTCACACATCTGACGTACAACCCAGGGAAGGGTAAGCTTTGGTACCCAGGCCTGATGTCAGCGGCAATAACTCACTTGTTTGGAATATTGAATATTGCAAAAGTGATCAATAGGACATTTATTTTTATGGCAAGTTCTTACACAACTGCACTGTTTCCACATGTAAGGCACTTTCTTCATTTGAAAAGGTTTATTTTCTGTCACATGTACAGATTTTGTTTACTGTCATTTGTTAGTGTCTGAAGCCCGTGTTTTTTCTTGTATAATCCTGTGGCATTATTTATGGCCCTCCATCCTTTCTCTCCAGATGTTCATCGTGTTTCACTGCTGCAGTCATTACACTTGGGTTATCCTGCCATCAGGCGGTCCCGCAGTCAGCCAGAGTTCCAAAGTCTTGGTCCGGCGTCGGTTGCTGTCGCTTCTTCCCTGACGTCAGTGCGCCAGGGGTATATAAGATGCAGCCGACGCCATTTTCTTCAGTCTTTCTTGCCGCGCGGTCCTGAAGCAAAAGCAGTTTGCAAGTGCCGGTCGGCCGACTCCTGAGATTTTCAATTCGAATTTCAAAACCGAAGTCTTCAATAAAGCTAAGTACCCCGTTGTGGAAACTTTTTCTTGCCTCAGACCGATGTCAGTAAAAGTTAATAATTGTATTTCTTGTGGGAAGCAAATACCTCATAAGGATTTTCATTCTTACTGTATTCCATGCCTAGGCCCAGACCACAATGTCACTAGTTGTCAGTTTTGTGCTAGATTTAACAAGCGCACTATTGAACGTCGGTTTGACTTTGCTCACCATTACTTTGGCCGAAGGTTCAATTATACCATGCCGTCGGAACAACCGACGACCGGAATACACAAAAAATGCAAAGACAAGGATAAGGACAGGCATCCGAGGCCCAAAACTGACAATGAAGCCTCTTCTAGGCCAGTCACCGGTTCGCCAGTTCTCAGTGAGGCACTTTCGCAGCCCCTGACACCCACAACCTCAGAGCCACAGGCTGCCTCCGACTCCCACGTGGAGATGTCTAGGCCTCTGGAAACTCAAGGTATTGGGCCTACGGAAACTAACCCCTCAGATGGGTCTGGAGCCACTGAGCAGGCATCGGCTTCTGAGGGTGTTTTCAGATGTTCACAGCTTACCATCAAAACTACAGCCAAGTCTAAAACTCCATTAAAGACAAAGAAGCAAGTACAGCATTCACCTGGACAGGTCTCCATGTCTAAAAAAACAGATGCTCAAAATGGCCGAAGACTTAATTACTCTGATCAGGGGTTCCCATCCCCCTCCTGATAAAAGGCCTAGGCAGGATACAGACTATGATCCCTCTGACCAGGTTTCCATTTCTTCTGATTCCTCTTCAGACCAGGGATACTCTTTACCCCCCATGAGGACTCTGATGCTGAAGAATCAATTCCTTCAGCCTCTCCTCCTAAGGATTACTCTTTTGGGGAAACTTTACATACCATGAGTGAGCATTTCCATTGGGAGGGTCAGGATTACTCAGAATCCAAGAAAAGGCTCAGAGACTTTCTTTTATTGCCTCAGCACAGGCCCCTTGCTGTTCCACCAGTGTTAGATATTGCGGATGATGTGTTCTCTGAATCCAGTTTAAATCCTGATTCTTTGCCCCCTGCTCCAGTCAAGCTAGACAGGTACTACAGAGTCCCTGACTCTCACAAATGTATTTATAAAAACCCTGTTGCTGACCCAGAAACTATTTCCCAGGGTCCCAAAGGGGTAAAGGCTTCCACGGCTAAAAATCCAGTTCCCTCTGACAGAGATTCTAGAGCATTAGACAGATGGAGGAAGAAAGTTTGCACTTCTGCAACTTTAGCAGTGAGGGCTTTAAATTGACAGTTTCACATGCTTAAATACCAACAATATTTAATGTCTCTGTTAAAACAGAAAATGCTTACAAGTTCAGAACATCCTGACTATAAGGAAATGCAGGATTTATTGCATGCAGCTGAACAAGTGGGAAAACATACTCTGCAATGTGGTTTTGATTCATTAGAGGCTTCTTGTAGAGCAGCAGTTACAGGATCTGTGATTCGAAGGCATGCTTGGTTAAAAGAACAAGGTTTACCTGATCATGTTAAGGCAAAATTATTGGATGCTCCTTTACAGCAGGATATTTTATTTGGTGTTAAGGCAGAAGAGGTATTAAAGAAAATGGAGGATAAGGCAAAATCTATGCAAACCGTGAAGGATTTCTTAACGGGTACAGCCACCTCGATTTAGCAGAAATTGGCCTTCATAAAATTGGTCCTTTCCAGTGTCAGACAGACCACAAAGAGGCAGATACAGATGCCCAAGAGGCAGATCTCAGCCCCAAGGCTCTTACAGACCATGACAGTGGGGTGCTTCAACCCCAAAAGGAGGGGAAGACAAGTCACAACCTTATAGGAAACAGTCCCAATGACTTCCCCCTTCAAATGCCAAGCACTTAACTTTTGGCATCTCCCTTAGGTGGAAAACTACAACTTTTTTCACAAAATTGGCATGTAATCACCCAAAACAAATGGGTTCTGAATATTGTCTCTCAAGGTTACAGGTTCCACTTTCACACTCTACCATGGCTAAAAGGAATGCCAGACCTGCCACAAAATCAATGGGCAGAGGCACAAAAACAAATTACAGCCCTCATGGACATGAGAGCTATTCAAAAAGTGCCACAACAGGAACAAGGACAAGGATTTTACTCAAGACTTTTCCTGGTCCCCAGAAAGGACAAAGCCTGGAGACCCATACTGGACCTTTCTACTCTAAATACTTACCTGGATGTTCTGAAATTCAAAATGTTGACACTACAGCAGCTTCTTCCCATGCTGGGCAAGAAGGCTTGGCTTGTTACTTTGGACCTCAAAGAGGCATACCTGCATGTCCCTATCAGACAGAATTGCAGAAGATACCTCAGATTCATAGCTGGTTCAGTGCATTACCAATTCTCTGCACTGCCCTTTGGTGTATCTACTGCACCCAGGGTCTTCACAAAATGCCTGGCACCAGTAATTGCATTTTGCAGACAAAAAGGAATTCAAATATATCCATACTTGGACGACTGCCTTATTCAAGCAGAGAGCAAGGGCATTCTTCTAAAGCATCTGGCGTTTGTAAAAAGATTGCTAATTTGCCTAGGGTACACAGTAAACGAAAAGAAGTCAAAACTAGTGCCCTCACAAGAGATAATATTCCTGGGTGCCAGCTTTAATACAACGGCCCAGATGGCTTATCTCATGCCAGACAAGCAAGGACAACTGACTCAGTACTTTCAATTGATGGCAACAAAAACCCAACTCCCTGCAAGAAAAATTCTGCAGGCCTTGGGGTTCATGGCATCCTGCCTACTACTAATACCATATGCCAGACTGCATATGAGGAAATTACAATGGCACCTAAAAAGTGCTTGGACTCAACACTGTCACAGTTTGGAAGCAGTAATACCACTTATTCCCTGCCTACAACAGGAGTTTTGATGGTGGGCACAGGCATGTCACCACAACAAGGGACAGCCTTTCACTCTACCCACAGCCAGGCAGACACTAACAACAGATGCTTCGGATTACACCTGGGGAGCACACATGGCAGGAAAACGTATTCAGGGCAAGTAGGCTGCAGACCAAATGCATCTTCACATCAATCAAAAAGAGATACTAGCTGTACAAAATGCCCTAAGAGCTTTCAAGGACCTTCTGCATCCAGGACAACTATTACTAAAGACAGACAACACCACAGTTATGTGGTACATAAACAAGCAAGGGGGCACTCATTCTTATCCCCTCAGCAGACAAGCCATGACCTTGTGGAACACAACTCTAACCTATCAAGTTCATCTGCAAGCACAATTCCTGCCAGGAAAGAAAAATCCTCTAGCAGACGACTTAAGCAGAAACATCATGGATCCTCACAAGTGGAAATTAAATCCACAAGTATTCAGCATGATAACACAAAAATAGGGGAGCCCGGACATAGATCTTTTTGCCTCCCCAATGAATTGCCAACTACAGAAATTCTGCACAAGGGCTTACCACACACAAGCATGGAAAGTGGATGCTCTCTCATTCAGCTGGAAAAGCCTAAAAGTTTATGCCTTTCCACCACTGCCTCTCCTTTCAAGGGTACTCCTAAAAGCCAGACAAGAAAAGCCAAAAATGATCCTGATTGCCCCAGACTGGCCACGCCAGCACTGGTACCAAATCTTAAAGAACTTAGCTCAAGGCCCACCGTGGATTTTACCTCAAATTCCGCATCTTCTGACTCAACAAAACAATCAGATCCTGCACAGCCAGCTCAAAACCTTAAACCTGGCTGCATGGCAGATTCCTTAGTCAAGCAGACAACACCTCTCTAAAGCTGTTATGGATGTCATTTTGGAGGCCAGGAGGCCTAGCACCAGGAAATCCTATTCAGAAAAGTGGAAGAGATTCTGTGCCTGGAACCAGGCTCAAAGCTTTGACCCTCTTGTCCCAAATATTCCTCAGATATTACAATACTTAACTGAGATGCTGGACAAAGGCCTATCCTTTTCATCCATTAAGATCCACGCCTCTGCCATCTCGGCTCATTACAACACAGATCCTCCTATTTTCTCTCATCCATTGCTAAAACAGTACCTCAGAGAGGCTAAAAACATAAGACCACCCCGGAGAGCACCAACATCAACTTGGGACCTCAATTTTGTCTTGGAAAAACTAACTTTACCTCCTTTTGAGCCAGCCAATTCAGCAGAATTAAAATATTTGTCATGGAAAACTGCTCTGCTTCTGGCAATAACCTCAGCACGAAGAGTCTGAGTTACAAGCACTAATGGCAGTGGAGCCTTTCATCATTTTTCACCAAGACAGGGTTTCTTTAAGAACAAACCCTTCATTTATGCCAAAGGTGGTATCCAGTGTGGCTCTTAACCAAACTATTCACTTGCCAACTTTTTATCCAAATCCCCAGAATAAAGGGGAGAGACTTCTGCATTCATTGGACATACACAGACAGTTACGTTTCTACTTGGACAAAACAAAAGCTTTCAGGAAAACTGAGCAGTTGTTTGTAGCATATGCTGCAGGATCACAGGGAAAGGCTATTTCAAAGCAGACCATTTCAAAGTGGATAGGACACTGTATCAGTTTCTGCTACACACAGCATGGGAAAACTGTACCTAGCAACATTAGGCCACATTCCACGAGGGCAACAGCCACTTCAACTGCCTACCTTAGAGGAGTACCTACCAAAGATATCTTGGAAGCTGCAACTTGGAGTTCAGTGCACACCTTTACCAAACATTATCACTTGCCTCTTTATTCTAAATCCAGAGCTGGCTTTGCCACTGCAGTGCTGCAGGGCCTCATAGCCACCCCAAATCCACTATAGAACCAGCCACCCTACCTCAGCTTTGGGATTCAACCCAAGTGTAATGTCTGCAGCAGTGAAACATGATGAACACAGTACAGTTTTGTACCTACCATAAATGTAGATGTTCGAGTGTATTCACTGCTGCAATCCACGGTACCCTCCCTCCATCCCCTCTTTCTTAACTGGGACTTATCTATACATTTCTACCCTATACTTACCTATGTGGTGTATTTGCTGGTAACTGAAGGTGTTGGTTTTACTTTTTATGTATGTTTTATTAGCAATATGTATTGCCTACCTATTTGGGGGGGCACCTGACATCTGGGGCAAGAAAAACTGAAGAAAATGGCGTCGGCTGCATCTTATATACCCCTGGCGCACTGACATCAGGGAAGAAGTGACAGCAACCAACGCCGGACCAAGACTTTGGAACTCTGGCCGACTGCGGGACCGCCTGACGGCAGGATAACCCAAGTGTAATGACTGCAGCAGTGAATACACTCGATCATCTACATTTATGGTAGGTACAAAACTGTACTTTACTTTGCTGTTTTGCTGGTCTGTTCACCCCTTTCATATTTTGATTTAGGATATATGACTACCTGTGAAAGCAGGACCATCATATCCTGTTACAGCAAAACTTAGTAATTGAACCCTGTACGTAAGTGTGCATATTCTTAAGGTAATAAACAAATCTCCTGTCACTTTATTTAAAACTGAATAAAATTGTTAACTTGAAAAAAAATAATTAGTGCACATTGTAAAACCAGATGTGCAAGCAGCTTTAAACGTGCCCAACGAAATGCAAAATGTTGTTGTCTTTCGGCTTTTCCCGGTTAGGGGTCGTCACAGCGGAACTCCGGTCTGCTAATGATTGGCAGGAGATTTTCACGGTCCAGAGTTGCCAGCTCGACGCCAAACCTTCAACGAAGGCATGCCCATTCACGCATGTGTTTCGGAATGCCACTCGACCCGCGGGGAGGACAAGCAGACTCCGCACAGAAGGCACTCCCAGCACACTAGCTGAGAATCGAGCAGGAGAACCACTTGCTGTCAAATAACAACGCTACCGCTGCACCACCGTGAGAATCCTAAAGGAAATGCAAAATAAATGGCTTAAAGAAGAATTCTAGCTAATGGCTTAGCTGGATGGATTGTTAGTAGCTAAAGAGATGTACTAAATTTCTGTCTGTCTCTGACTTGGAAATACAAATACAAGTTGCATAATTAAATAGACATATGAGATGTGGCTTGAGCTATGTTACAAGAGTGCAGGCTCTGTGTACAGTCCAGAAGTAAGGCAGTAACTCAAATGGCAGTTGCTTTCTTCCTTTTTAAAACAATCCAAGGCAATCCTTTCTATATGGATATAGAATTTGGATGGTAATTTTCAGTTGGGAAAAGTTGGGTTTAACAAGCCAGTGTCCAGGTAAGGAAAGGGTCTATGACAACGGATTAAATGCACTAAATATCAAATGGCCGGAAAATTGAAAACGCAGGTGATAGAAACCCGTTTTGTGAGGGCTGCGCCCCCCACACCCCCTGCTAAATATATATACTAACTCCAAGATCGGACTACAGTGAGGAAAGGGCAAATTTCCTGATTTTCACTGTACCATGATCTCATAAAACGGGTTTCTATCATCAGCGTTTTCGGTTTTCTGGCCATTCGATATTTAGTGTATTTGATCCGTTGTCATAGACCCATTCAATGCTTTTTGAAGTTGAAAGCATTTCAAGTGTGTGCACACTTTAGAAGCCAATTTATTTTGTTTCTAACAGTTTTACAATGCATACTCAGTGCAGCTTATATTCTGCTTGTCTCACACATTTGACATGCTGCAAGATTTAGAATAATTACAGTTTTTATGAAAATGTGTCTGCATTTGCTTTAGCTTTTTAATGCTTTTCTGTTGGTCTGATTATCGTGCATTCAGCAAAATGAATGCAAAGAGTCTATCCATTTTCTCTGACTCAACTTTGTAGGACATTCCATTTTTACATCTGCAAGTTTTCAATCTATCTTCTGACTTCCTGTATGATTCCTAACCTTTACCTGCCTGTTTCTGCTTTTGTTTGTTTAACCAGGTTGTTCTTTTGTTCTGCTTTCAGTCTGCTCCTCACCCCCACTTCAGTTGAATGGCATATTTATCTTGCTACACATTTTCATTCTGGATCTCAGAAAGAGGTTATGCCTAGCACTGGCACACAGCTTTAGTGAGTAGATTGACAAAGCTGACTACAGCCCAGGTGACTCAAATCCAAGTATCTGATCCGGAGGCTGTTGGCATTGGCAGGGGAAACTGAACATTCCAGTCTTAGAGAGGAGGATGGGGCAGCCCAGGGAATGTTGTGATCCTTTGGAGGAGGGCTGGTATTGCATATTGCAGCCTAGGGTGTGCATTCAGATCACCAAGACACTGCATGGGTGTAGCCTTCATAAGCATATGTGCATAAGCGTATAGCATGGGCATCTGCAGTGATACAGATCGCATGTCCTAATGTCCTGGACTAGTGTTAGTTCTGGTAAGATCACCTTCAAAGCTGTGAGATGGGTTGTAGTGCAAACAAACCTTATACCTACCTGAATTAGGACCCCCTCAGAATGGCTGTTTCCCCAGTTCTTGGAGGACCCCTACCATGAAGGAATTAATTGACTCAAGTCCATTAGGGAACAGCTTGACTGTTGACAGGTGGTGGGGAGAAAACTATGGAAAAAAATCCAGCTCTGGCAATGAACCCTATCCTTACTGTGCCTTGACTCAGAAACCCATTAGTCCAAATCCTCAGTTATCTGTTTACTTTCTGAGCCTGGCAGTATAGTCCTGTGTATTGTCCTTCCTTGCTGAGGTAACATTTAGCGCCAGCATGGTACATCATAAAAAACCACTGCATACTCCTTGTTGCATGTTGGGGCATGCACTTTCCTGTGCTGCTTTTGCTGATCCATATGTCACATCTTTGGTGCCCACAGGTACTATGATATGTGTGAACTTCCTATCATGCGTTACAGTCCACCTCACTACATTTTTTCCATCTAATGTCAGTCACAGGACAGTTTTCACAGCTACCTATGCATTCCATTCAGACTTATTTGCTCACCTGACTGTACTGTTATTCAAGTCTCTATTCACTAGAATATCTCCTTCTCCATTCTTATTTTCCATGTGTGCTACAGTCTTCATCTAGGGCTGCCTTTGTTGGCTGTCCTGCATGCTTCTTAGGCTTCTGAAGCTCATTCTTTTCTCACATGCATTTTTTATCTGTGTGCTACCAGCAGGTTTGCCTGTTTTATGTCTGTGTTCTTTCTTCCTGCTTTATCAAGTAATACCAACACCCTCTCCTCTCCCTTGTTTCCTTCCTCCTTTCTGCTTCCCTTCTGTTAATACATGTATCTGTTTTTCTTCCTTTCTGCATGCATCTGTCACATTTTCTTTATCTTGGCCTATTTGCACACCTACTGCACCTCTTTAGCTGTGTTATTAAATCTCTCTAATTGCACACCTGCTCTACAATGTTGCCTTCTGTGTATTCTCCCCTTTTGCACTTATTGACTCCTAGCACTATATCTACCCAGATCCTTTTTATTTTTTCCACTTGTTTATCTGCAGCTGAATAACCAAATCTTCAAGGCCCCCAGCTGTATTTAACTTTTCGCATGTTTTTCCACCTTCCTTTTCCCCAGATAACCTTAGACCTTATCACTATATTACACCTAGAGCACTCTTCCTCTGTCCACATTTTTATCTTTCATTCAAGAGATTTTTCCCACCTTAATAATTTCTGTTTTCATCCATTAGAATACAGTCTATATTGTGTCAGTTCCTGTTTAATTTCTAATCTGGACTTGCTGCTACTCTCTAACGCAGTTTTTCTTCTTTAACTTATTGTAGTTGGAGAAGTCCTGCAGAAATCATCAGTATGGCTCAAGGAACCCTGGCATTCTGCCTGCTGTGACAATGTACGTTTACAATAGTTTTACGGTAGTCCTCCATTTGCAAATTATAATGTAGTTAGAACCCCTCCCCTCATGAAAAGCATGTGAGTTCAGGACTACAGGTACTCATGTTCTAGTTGTTCCTAACACACCTTCTCACTGCCACTTACTTGAAAAAACGAATGCTTTAAGTTCCACTAGCCCAATTTCTCATTTCTATGTTGCTCTTTCAGAGCACAACCCTGTAAAACTATGTAGCCCTACCAGAACCTAAACTCCAACCCTAAAGTTTCTACCCAGTTTCCAACTTGAGTCCTTGCTCCCTCAACCTAAACCTTTATTCCCCCTCTGTAATGTCCAATTGCTCCCTAAGCCTAAAACTCCAACTCGCCTCTCTGCACCCAAAGTTTCCCGATTGCTCCATAATCCTAAAATTGCCCTCCCAGTCCTCCCTTCCCACGGCTGCTTGCCCTAACTCACATTTGTATTCGAGCTGAAGCAGCAGCTCACAAGACCAAAAGGTGCTCGAGTCCCTGGCTTTGAGATTATGGTTGTCAAGTACTTGGGACTTGAGCACCCGTAATGAACCCTTTCAGTTCATTTATATTATTAACAACAGAGCATACTGACAAGATTGCAGTTAACATTTTGTTTTTTTTGCCTCAGTATTTAATGTCGGAAAAGAAAAAGTGAATAACGTATTTATTTCTTGTGGGATACAGATACCTCATAGATTTATACTTTGTGTATACCCTTGTTTAGGGCTGGGGCTTCTCCCCCAGGGTTTCGGTGGTTCTGTGCCTAAGAAACATAAAGTGGCAGAAGATTTGATTACTATATACCCTCATGATAAGAGGCTCCCAGATAAACCTGAACCTGAGTTTAGGTGAGTTTGAGTTTCAGAGAGTTGAGTCTTCAAGTCTGAGGCTCTGAGTCTTCATGGAATCCTCTATTGGTAAGGAGATGTGGAGATTCCACTGATTCCACTCCTACTCCTTCTGAGGATTTCTCATTTTCAGAGACTCTGCATTTCCATGACTCTGCATTCATGAGGAGCACAAGGCCAAGAGATTTCAGGAGGAAAAGGCTTAGGAATTGAATTTTTGGCTTTTGTTCCCATATAGCTATACCCCCTGTGTTGAATGTGGTGTTGAATGTTTTTGCAGAGGCTTCTTCTTCCCTGATTCCCCTGATCTTCTGCTCTCTGTTACCTGTTAAACCCGGTAGGGGGGGGTGGTGCCTGAAGCTCATAAGTTTTTTAAGAGTCCTAGGGCAGACCCCTGTTCTTCCTGATAAAAAGGGCAAGGGCTTTGGATAGGGGGAAAGAAGTATACTTCTCTTCCACTTTAGCCATGAGTTAGTGATTGTGTCAGTTTGCTGTCTAAAAAAGCAAAATATTATCTTCACACAATTGAAATCTAAGTGATGATGCTTTGGGAAGGAGTATTTGAGTGTAAAGTTGCTGGATTTGGTTAGTGTGTCTGAACAAAAGGGTAAGCATTCTTTGCAATGTGGTTTTGATGCTGTACAGGCCTCGAGATAGCTTACTCAGGAATAAAAATCCTCAAATCTTGGACTACTCACTGACTTGCCTCAAGAAAAGGAAGACCTTCTATACATACAGCATCTGAATATGTTATAGCAGATGCCTGCTGTATATTTTCTGTTGTGAAAAAAATAAGTAGTCAAGTCTCCTACCCTCTCAAGACATGTGCTTTCTGGGTGTGAGACTGAATACAGCAGCCCAGATGGCCTTTTAACCCCGGACAAACAAAAGAGTCTATCTTTACTTCCATCATCTCTATCTCATCAGTCCGTGTTGACTGCAAGGACAGGACTTCAAGCATTAGGGTTCATGGCATCTTTAGAGTTTTAAAAGCTCCAATGCCAAACTGCATATGAGGAAGCTGCAATGGTATCTCAAAATGGAGCTCATCTAAATGGTGAAAGTGAGACAAAGACCGCCAGACTACAGCATCTACATATCATCATGAAGGAGATGTTAGCAGTCCAGTTTGCATTAATGGCTTTTTTCAAGGAGTTTCTTCTTCCAGGGCAGGTGTTGATTCAACAGACACAACACAACTGTCATGTGGTACATCAACAAAGCTTGCAACTAACTCTTTTCTTCTGCCGAGCACAGGAACACTCAGCTTCAATGATGGAGGACAAATCATGATCCCCATGGATGGAAACTGGATCTTCATGGTTTGGGTGTCATAGAAATTCACAGTGTCAGAGGGAATAGATCTGTTCATCTTCTTCTCCACTAAACCACCAGGTGCCAAAGTTTTGCCAAAAGGGGGTTTCATTCAGCTTGGAAAGAAGTGGATGCTCTTTCTTTTGGTCTGGAAAAATGCTTGTATGTATGCCTTTCCACCTCTTCCTTCTTCTGTTCTTCTTAAAGGTCAGGTCAGACAAGACAAGCCAAGGATTTTTAATAGCTCCAGATTGGCCTCGCAACACTGGTGTACCCACTACTAAGGAGTCTGGGTTTTGCATTTTTTGTTACCCCAGAGGGGCCAGCTGGGATTAGGCCTCATTCCACTAGGGCTACCAATACTAACAGCATTGGCAACAGCAAGGGGAGGCAGCTCTTGGGAGTTTTTTGCAGCTACTTTCAGTTCAGTGCATATCTTTTTCTACCATCTTCATCCTTCTCTCCCTTTTCTAGAGCTGGTTTGCAGCAGCTTTTTTTGCAAGGCATGTTGACAGCTCTGCCTCTTTACTCCCTGCCAGGATCCTTACTCTGCCTTGGGATTCTACCCATGGTTAGGAATGTGGTGGAATGAAATACAGAAATGAAGAATATAGTACAGTTTTGGTAATGTAGATGTCTGTTGGATCCAACCCTCCATACCTCACCCTTCTTCTCCTCCTTCCTCTCTTTAGGGGTGCTGGCGTGTGCTTAGTATATATATATATATATATATATATATCTATGTGTTGTGTATATATATATATATGGGTTGGTGGCAGGTTTTGTTTGTTGTTTTTGTTTTTGTCTTTTTAGTCTCTGACATCTGGGGCAAAGAAAAAAGACTGAGGATATGGGCCGTCGGTCATGCATTAGTACCCCTGACGCCCCGACATCATAATTAATGCTTGACGACCGACGCCAGCCATATACTTGGTATTCGGGCGACTGGACATCTTTTTATTACGTTAAATTAAAACATTGTGTTTATGTTGCTTTGAGTTTGACAAGATAAAGAACCCTAGTATGTAAAAATCACTATTAGAATTTTTTTACATATGCCCACAGTTTTTCTTTCACTGACAGAAACTCACAGTTTTGTGTTATCAGGGGTTTAGATAGAGTGGAGAGAAGTTGCAGCCTCTACTGAGTACAATGTGTTATGGGGAGCATCGGGAGTTGACAATGGGTTAGTACTGCACTACTGATATGCAGACATGAATACCTGCAGTGCATTTGTGGTCAGAGCTGAAGTTCTTCAGTGTGGTGTAAGATGGTGCAAATAGTTTGCTATGCTTTTCAAACAAGAGTGCATTTTTTTTGCCCACAAGAATGAGAGGACATTGACATTTTTATTTATTTATTTTTTGCTCCGCTTCTGAAAAATTGAAAGGGATGCCAGATCGGGAATTGGCACAGAGCACCAGAATAGATAACTGTGGCTCTGTCAGTCATGTCCTGGAAATTCTCCTTAATCGTTATCTGTTCTAGTTTTTAACATTAACAGAAATTTGTGGAGGAACTTCTGTCAGACACTAAACTGTAGGCTTCCATAGAACTCTTAAAATTATAGTTGCAGCAAGTGTCTAGTGTTCTTCCAAGTACAAACTCCTTTTTTCTTCTCTCATGTGTGACTTGCCCTTTCTGTACTCTGCTACTAATCCTGTCCTTTCACTCTCTCTTCTTCTTTGCAAGAACAAATAAGTTAACATTTAAGCTTTGCTAGTTACAAAAAAAAGGTAAATAAAGATGAAAATGTCTTTGCTACATGACAGAAGAATAAAATGCTTATATGGTACTTTTAACATACCAGTTTACCATTTTATTTTTATGCTGTACTTTGTGTGGCAGACGAGTCTGAGACACAAGGAATCTTGATAAAATTGCTAGACATATATTTAGTGTATATTACACATTATATAAACTGACAGTCTGTTTTTCATATCCCATAATTTTCTGTTTTTATGCATTAGTTGAAGTCACTGGGCTACCTTTGTGGATTAGTATCAGAAAACAGACCTAATTCTGAAGATCTGAATAGAACAGTGGATGTCTTAGCAGGACTGAGAGAAGAAAGACCAGAAACAGGTAACGTATGCTATTTGTAAGATGGGCACGTGTTCAGTTACTTAATAGCTGCAAATGCTGAACACATATGCATGTGATACCAAATGTAAAACAGTAGGCTGCATTCAAAAAAAAAAACAGCTAAGAACTGGTTACTTAAGCCTGCCTAACTTTTATGACCTGCATGTCTACATTTATTGTAACATACACTTGTATAACCTCTTTATCCCAATATCCTGTATACAGTAGAGAGTCAATTACCCGAACTAATTAGAACCTAGGGTATTTCAGATAGTCAAACTGATTGGGTAATCAAACATACATTGAACGGGATAAAAAAACTTCTAAAATCTTGTTTTTTGTGCACACAGGGAATACACTTTACAACCATTCAGTGATTCCAGTGGACAATAAAGAACATTTGTCACACGCGTGCGGGCTACAGGCTCAAAAAACATACACAGGCGAATAAGTATAATGTTTACATTTTCAGACTTTGATTTTTCCTATCTGAAAACTTTGGAAGGCTGCGTCCGGATAATTGACATTTCGGATAATCAACGTTCGGATAATCAAGTCTCTACTGTGTATGCTTTCACCCATTTTGCATTTTAGTTACATAAGATTTACATTGCAAAAGGTCTGTTGACAGATGTCACATAATGTAGGTGCTTTTTTAACAAGTTGTGCATTCACTTAATCCTTATATGTATTCATTTTGCTGTGTTGTTGTGAACTATATACATAAAATTTCACACTTATTTTTTATACACATACACACACACACACATATATGTATATAGTCTGTAGACAGAAGGCACAAAAACTGGGTACTTCTTCATTACGATTGTTCTGCATAGTTCTTGCACTTTTAAAAATGTTACGAACTCTGTCAGCTTCATTAAATTAATTATTTGGTTTCATGGAGCTTTTCTTTGCTGTTTTCCACTGAAAATGGACTGCATCCTAGTAGTAAAAACAAGTAAATAAATAACCATCTGTGCTTGTTTATTGTACTTGTTTTTCATATTAAATATTCAGATACATTATGAATCACTGAAAGTACTCTTGAACTTTGTATTAGTTTTGTTAGCAGTAAATATGTAGGCTTGTTGCTTGCTGGAAGCAAATACCCAGTGACTTTCATATGTTTTGATGTTTCCCAAGACTTTGTAATGCAGTTTCCCCAGGCAATTTTATAACTTTAATAATATTCAAGACCATTAAAGAGCTCATTAAATGATGTCTAGAAAAATTGTATGCTGCAAAACTCAAGAGAAAACCACACTGAGGTACTACTGTTAGTAACTCTGTTGCATGGAGCTTTCTTCACACTGCCAAGTCTCATATTGCATACCACACCAGTTTCCCCACTGTATTCCTTACTTGGTTGGTTTGTTTGTTGTTTGTCTTTTCGGCTTTTCCCGGTTAGGGGTCGCCACAGCGGAACTCCGGTCTGCTAATGATTGGCAGTAGATTTTCATGGTGCCGAGTTGCCAGCCCGACGCCCAACCTTCAGCGAAGGCACGCCCATTCATGCATGTCTTTCGGAGGCCACTCGACTGCATGGAGGACATGCAGACTCCACACAGAAGGCACTCCAGCCGAGAATCGAACAGGAGAACCTCTTGCTGTGAGGCAACAACGTTATCGCTGTACCACCGCGGCTTGTCCTTGATTGGTAACCTGAGGTTTTAACAGGTCTATATGGGTAGCCTTGGTTATAGTATTGTAGAACACATGATTTGTACTCAGAGATTTTTGTTGGTGAATATCTTTGCATAGAACTGTTAGAATGTACCCAGCTCATTGGTATAGAGGGATAAAGCCCTAACTGTGACCCAGACAACTCAAGTTCAAGTAGTTGTTCAGGCAGTGGTGCAGCTGTTTGGGGAAGGATGTTAGTGAGTGACCAATGATAGCTTACCCATTCTAGGAAGAAGAGGTGGTTCAAGTCTGCCATTCAGTCACTAGCAAGTGGAGGCTGCAGGAAGTAAAAGGCTACCAGCTTAACAGTACCAAGTCCACATTTCCAGGTCATATACCTGAACTGCTACTCGAAACATCTCTTGTTAGCATGTGTATGGAAGCACTCACACTCATATTGAAATGATTTTGGTCATTTCATGATGCATAATTTGCTTTCAGTTTTACACAGGTATTCTATTAGTAATCTCTGCAGATATTTTTGACTGTGGGGTAAGATTCATAGTCGTGAGACTCATTGCATAGGTGCAGATCCTTTAAATTCCATCCATCTGATCTGACTGTTGGATCTTTGAGACACTTGTCAGATGTGTACCAGCATGCTTTTGTTAAAGCCTCAAGCTATTCAAACCTTTCCCTTCTACAATGCACCTGTCCTCTTAGACAAGCTTCCCTCAGATCTCATTTGCCACCATCATTCTAGGACTCAAGCTTCACAATGCAGCTTAGTGCTCCACTCCTTCTTTATGAAAACAACATTTTGTGACAAGGTTTGTGGTCTTTGTGGTCTCTTTCTGCTGTTTAAGTTGCTTGGGTTTGCTGAAGCATTTTTGGCATTGAATTCTTGTTTGACAAAGGTTAAAATATTGCAGAGTAAGGGGAATCTTAGAGAACAAGAAGAGGGCAAATGCAGAGTGCTAAAGAGAAATGAAGAGTATCTGGATAATATGCACAAGTTTAGAAAGGTTGTTGTTAAGTAGCCATTTGTTGATGTTAACTCCAGTGCACAGAAAAGCTTTTAGCACAGTGACTTAGGCAACAGAAAGTAGAAAGGGTTATCAACAAATTTAGGGACACTACAACAAAAAAAAAAATAGCCAGAAATAATGTAGGTATTAGAGATATTTTAGGAATTTTAGGAACATTTGTATAAAGCAGAGAAATATGGAAATATTTATGGAAGATATAATTATGCCAAGGTTAGAGATAGATGAGGCTCATAACTAACAGTTAAGATAGGAGGAGATGAGATTAAAAACATTGATGTTTAATAAATCTTCATGAAGGTTTCCAGGAACAGATGGTATTCCCATGGAAGTTAACAAAGAAGAAAGTGATAAAGATCTGAAAAAAATGTGTGGAACAGTATTATAAAAGGAGGTGAAACATCAGTATCTTGGAAGAAAGCTGTGCTGGCTATATTCTTAAAGATGGCAAAGATACATCAGATCCAACTTCATATAAACACATTTCATTTTTAAACCATGATTGTAAAGTGTTTGTCTATGGTGTTGGCAGTATTGATAGATATGGATCAATGTAAATGTAATAATGTAATGATCCAGAGTGAAGCTGAATGTAATAAAGTATCACTATTGTTGATGGGTCTTGATGCAGAGAAAGCATTCAACAGAATATGCTGGGATTTTTTGAGCAGGACAGAGGAAGCATTTGCATTCACTGATACAATAATAAGGTTGATTAGAAGGATATACGAAGTATCGGAGGCAGGAATTAAAGAGGAAGGGTTCCTTTCTGATAATTTGTGTATGAACAGAGGAACCAGACAGGGGTGTCCTCTTTCCCCTGTATTTGCTTTATACTTAGAGCCATTGCCAAAGAAAATTAAGGGCTCAGAAATTCAAGGATATAATTGGCGTAGTAATCAAGAAAAGTTGACTTTATGTGCAGATAATATTATTTTGTAGTTTGATAAATCCAGAAAAGGATATCTCAATTTTGTGGAACATTGAGATTGTTTAAAGTCTTTTCAGTATATAAAATTCATGAAGATAAAACAAAGGCTATAGCTGTAAATTAGGTACCTCACACAAAAATTGATCTAGCAATACCCCTATTTATAGGGACATAAGATGAAGTATTTTGGAGTATGGATTAAAAAGGCTTCTGTTATGTGGGGAGAGACTAAACAAAAGATGATGCTAATAATACTAAAACTGAGAAGCTGGAAGCTCTCATTTATGGATATAGGTAGTAAGATGCAAGCAGTGAAAATGTTTTTAGTCCCTGTAGTTTCATGTACTGGTCAGGTATATTTTTAGCAACCAGAGAAGTTATGACAGTAATTAACAAAGGGTTAAAGGAATTTATCTGGGAAGGGAAGAAGGCAAGGGTTAAGTGGGATAAGTTGATCCTTCAAATAGAACAAGGTGGTTTAAGATTACCAGATTTGAAGGGATATTTTGCAGCTACACAGTTAAAACTAATATATGTAACACAAGAAGAAGATTATAATTCAAAGTTGAAAGGGATGATGATGAAGCAAGGTGGGGATTCAAGAAATAAAAGAGAATAATAATAACCATACAGAATGTTATATTCATAATGTAGCAGAAAGTATTCTAAGAACGAAGCCAGCATGAGAATAGAGAAAAGAAATTATGCAGATAGGGAGGATTGTAAGTAGGGATACAGAAAATGGGTGATAGGGGAATGGCATTTACTGGAGAAAACTGGCAAAGTAACCAAGGGTATTCTGAGCAAATAATTAGAGGAAAAAGTAACAGAGTGAGATGAGGCTAAGACAATGTTTGGACTGCATGCTAGAGACTGCCTTTCTTATAGGCAAAGAGAAAGGCATAGGGGAATCTTAAGTGAAAGACCTGCTCTGGTAAAGTTTTTAGTTGAATCTAGAACAGAAGCTGCTGTTAAAAAAAATGGATAATTAGTAGCGCATAAAAAGAATTGCATGATAGCTATAAGAGTCGATCAGAGGAGGTTAGAAAAGAATGCGAAGTGAGACTGGAAAAAATGTTTACTAGAGAACAATGGGAGGGCATGTATATGGCTGTGAAATACGCAACAAAGTCCAGAAGTTTTAGGATCTTTGCCTGGAAGTGTTTGCATAAGTGTTTTTTTATCTCAAGCAGACGTAAAGAATTTTTTCCTCAGGTAGATAGCAAATGTTGTAGGTGTGATGGGGAAGAAAGAGCTAACTTGGAACATGTTTCTGGAGTATAATGAGTTGGCAGATTTCACAAATTCCGTACAAGTACGCTGTCAAAAATATTGGATGATCAAATACCTGTAACTAAAGAAATGATTCTTTTGAGCTGGGGCACAGAATCTGAATTTCCTGGAGATCGTAAAGTTTATTAATTTTAATTCTATTTGCTACCAAAAAAATCAATTACTAGAAAATGGAAATCAAAGTCTAAACCAACTTATTTTTGAAGTACTGAATATTATAAAAGATAAAATAACTGGGAGAGGAATTAACTCGAAATAAATGGAAATTGTGGGAACAATACATGCAGAATAATGTTCAGGAGGAGGATTGAGGATTAGGGGAAGGCAAGAATTCAGCACTTAATGTTGGACTGATGGTAGTTGCAAAGAGAACAATATGTGATATATAATATATGCAAATAGAAAAAAATGTTAACATGGTTTGTTTTATTTTCTGTTAATATATGTTTGCGTGTATCTTAAGTGATAATAAAGGTGTTTAAAAAATCAGGGCTGCTGTGTGTTGTGAGTTCAGCATGAGTTTCGGAAGGTCACTGTTAGCTGCTGTGCTATATAAAGGCAGACACTTTTTGGCAAAAAGAAAACCTCTATTTCTTTGGGTCAAAACTGAGACTATTGTAAGACTGTTTTTCTTTTGATTTCTGTGTAGCGCGTAAGACTGTGCAGTAAGTGTTGTTTAAAAACCTGCACCAAGGTAAATCGAGGATGTTACATCCATTATGAGCTATTTCTGCAAAGATGTGGAAAGTAAGCTGTTGTTTTTATGAACTCTTCTTGGAGATGAATAAAATCTGTAATGTTATGTTTCTACCCTTCAACCTGATAAAAGGGGGAGCATCAGTTTGTGTAATATCTCACTGCTGATGAATTATTGTGTATATTCAGACATTCCTTGCAGTATATTCTGTTCCTGTTTGCTTTATTGTTTACTGCTAAATTGAAACATGTTCTTTTTTTGGCTTGAATCAGCTTTCTTAAAGTGATCTCACTATTAATACTTACATTGCAGCATTTGAGAGCTTAAGTCCCATGGTGCATTTTCCCAGATGTTCATCATGTTTCACTGTTGCAGTCATTACACTTGGGTTATCCTGCTGGCAGGCTACCTGCAGTCGGCCTGAATTCCAAAGTCTTGGTCCGGCGTCGGCTGCTCTCGCCTCTTCCCTGACGTCAGTGCGCCAGGGGTATAAAAGATGCAGCCGACACCATTTTCTTCAGTCTTTCTGAAGGAAAAGCAGTTCGCAAGTGCCGGTCGGCCGACTCCTGAGATTTTCGAAATCGAATTTCAGATCCGAAGTCTTCATTAAAGCTAAGTACCCCATTGGGGAAACTTTTTTTCTTGCTCCAGACTGATGTCAGAAAAAGTTAACAATTGTATTTCTTGTGGGAAGCAAATACCTCATAAGGATTTTCACTCTTACTGTATTCCTTGCCTAGGCCCTGACCACGACGTTGCTTGTTGTCGGTTTTGTGCTAGATTTAACTAACGCACTGTTAAGCGTCGGTACGATTTTGCCTTTCATCACTTCGGCCGAAGATTCAATTATACAATGCCAGTGGAACAGCCGACGACCGGAGTTTACAAAAAACGCAAGGATAAAGACAAGGACAGGCATCCGAGGCCCAAAACCGACGATGAGGCTTCCGCTAAGCTAGTCGTCGGTTCGCCGGTTCTCAGTGAGGCACTTTCGCAGCCCCTGACACCCACGACCTCGGAGCCACAGGCCGCTTCTGACTCCCACGTGGAGCCAACTGGGCCTTTGGAAACTCAAGGTATTGGACCCTCGGAAAGTATTCCCTCAGATGGGTCCGGAGCCGCTGTGCAGGCATCGGCTTCTGAGGGTGTTTTCAGACCTACACAGTTATATGTAAAGCCATCTACAGCTTCAAAGCCAAAGACTAAAGCAGCTCTAAAAGACAAAGAAACAACTACAACATTCTCTAGGACAGACTTTCATGCCTAAAAAACAGATGTTCAAAATGGCCGAAGACCTTATTACTTTGATCAGGGGTTCCCATCCCCCTCCTGATAAGAGGCCTAGGCAAGAGACAGAATATGACTCTTCAGATGAGGTTTCCAATTCCTCTGATTCCTCCTCTGATCAGGAATACTCAATTCCTCCCTATGAGGATTCTGATGCTGAAGAACCTATTCCTTCAGCTTCTCCTCCTGAAGATTACTCCTTTGGGGAAACCCTACATACCATGAGAGAGCACTTTCATTGGGAGAGCCAGGATTATTCAGAATCTAAGAAAAGGCTCAGAGATTTTCTTTTACTTCCTTAGCACAGGCCCCTTGCTATTCCCCTTGTTCTGGACATTGTAGATGATGTTTTTTCAGAGTCTGGCCTGTCTCCAGACTCCATACCCCCCTGCACCTGTTAAGCCAGACAGATACTACAGGGTCACAGATTCCATAAATTTCTATACAAAAACCCTGCTGCTGACCCAGAAACCATATCTCAGGGTCCTAAGGGAGTCAAGGCTTCCACTGCTAAAAACCCTGTTCCCTCTGATAGAGATTCAAGGGCACTGGACAGATGGGGGAAAAAAGTTTACACTTCTGCTACTTTGGCTGTAAGGGCTTTAAATTGTCAATTTCATATGCTTAAATGTCAGCAATACTTAATGTCACTATTAAGACGGAAAATGTTGACTACCTCTGAATGTCCAGAAAACAAGGAAATGCAGGATTTATTGCATGCAGCTGAACAAGTGGGAAAACATACTTTGCAATGTGGTTTTGATTCTTTGGAGGCCTCTTGTAGGGCCGCTGCAACGGGTTCTGTGGTTAGGAGTCATGCTTGGTTAAAGGAACAGAATCTGCCCGATCATGTTAAAGCAAAATTATTAGATGCTCCATTACAGCATGATACTTTGTTTGGTGTTAAGGCAGAAGAGGTGTTGAAGAAAATGGAGGATAAAGCGAAATCTATGCAGACAGTTAAGGATTTCTTACAGTTACAGCCACCCAGATTTAGCAGGAACTGGCCTTCAAAAAATTGGTCCTTTGCAGTGTCAGATAGGCCACAAAGAGGCAGATACAGATGCCCCAGAGGCAGATCCCAGCCCCAAGGCTCATACAGGCTTAAACAATGGGGTGCTTCTACCTCCAAAAGCGGAGAAGACAAATCTCAACCTTATAGGAAACAGTCCCAATGACTTTCCTCTACCAGTACCAAGCACTTATCTTTTGGAGGCTTTCTTAGGGGGAAAACTAGCACTTTTTTCGCAAAACTGACACATGATCACCCAGGACAAATGGGTCTTGAATATAGTGTCTCAGGGTTACAGGTTCCACTTTCACACCCTGCCAAAGGCAAAAGGCATGCCATACCTGCCACACAATCAATGGGCAGAGGCACAAAAGCAAGTTTCATCCCTCATGGACATGACGGCCATTTAGCGAGTACCACTACAGGAGCAGGGACAAGGATTTTACTCACGACTTTACTTGGTACCCAGAAAGGACAAAGCCTGGAGACCAATACTGGACCTGTCTATTCTAAACACTTTCCTGGACGTTTCAAAATTCAAAATGTTGACTCTGCAGCAGCTTCTGCCCATGCTGGGCAAGAAGGCTTGGCTTGTAACCTTGGAACTAAAAGAGGCATACCTGCATGTCCCAATCAGACAATCTTGCAGAAGATACCTCACATTCATAGCTGGCTCAATACACTACCAATTCTCTGCACTGCCCTTTGGCTTATCTACTGCGCCCAGGGTCTTCACAAAATGCCTGGCACCAGTAATTGCTTTTTGCAGACAAAGAGGAATTCAAATATATCCCTATTTGGACGACTGCCTTATTCAAGCAGAGAACAAGGACATTCTACTAAAGCATCTGGCGTTTGTAAAAAGATTGCTAATTTGCATAGGGTACACAGTAAACGAAAAGAAATCAAAACTAGTACCCTCTCAAGAGATAATATTCCTGGGTGCAAGCTTAAATACAACTGCCCAGATGGCTTATCTCACGCCAGACAAACAAAGGCAACGGACTTCTTTCTTCGAAATGTTGGCAACAAAAACCCAGTTATCTGCAAGAAAAATTCTGCAGGCTTTTGGCTTCATGGCATCATGCATTCTGTTAATTCCATATGCAAGACTGCATATGAGGAAACTACAATGGTATCTAAAAAGTGTTTAGACTCAACATTGCCACAGCCTGGAAAAACTAATTACCCTAATTCCCTGCCTGCAACAGGAATTTCGATGGTGGGCACAGGCCTGTCACCACAACAAGGGACAGCCTTTCACTTTACCCACTGCCAGGCAGACAATAACAACAGATGCATCAGATTATGCCTGGGGAGCCCACATGGCAGGAAAATGTATTCAGGGCACGTGGCCCACAAGCCAAATGCATCTTCATATCAATCTAAAAGAAATGCTGGCTGTCCAGAATGCCCTGACAGCTTTCAAGGATCTGCTTCATCCAGGACAACTGCTGATAAAGACGGACAATACAACAGTCATGTGGTACATAAACAAGCAGGGAGGCCCGCATTCCTACCCCCTCTGCAGACAAGCCATGATTTTGTGGAACACAGCATTGACTTATCAAGTACACCTGCAAGCACAATTCCTGCCAGGAAAGACAAATACTCTGGCAGACGAACTAAGCAGAAACTTCATGGATCCTCACGAGTGGAAACTAGATCCACAAATCTTCAGCATAATTGCAATGAAATGGGGATGCCCAGACATAGAACTATTTGCCTCCTCTCACAACTGCCAATTACAGAGATTTTGCACAAGGACTTATCACAAGCTAGCATGGAAAGTGGATGCTCTGTTATTCAGCTGGAAAAACCTTACATTATATGCCTTTCCTCTACTACCTCTCCTCCCCAAGGTACTCCTAAAGGTCAGACAAGAGAAGCCAAAAATGATCCTGATTGCCCCAGACTGGCCACGCCAGCACTGGTACCCAATCCTAAAGAGCTTGTCTCAAGGCCCTGCCTGGACATTGCCTCAAATTCCTCATTTACTGACCCAACAAAGCAATCAGATACTGCACATCCAACTCAGAACCCTAAATCTGGTTGCATGGCGGATAATGTAACCATTCAGAACATACCTCTCTCCAAAGCAGTTATGGATGTTATCCTGGAGGCCAGGAGGCCCAGCACTAGAAAATCATATGCAGAAAAGTGGAAGAGATTCTGTGCTTGGAACCAGGCACAAGGAATTGACATGCTTGTACCAAATATTCCTCAGATTTTACAATACCTAACTGAGATGCTGGACAAAGGCCTATCCTTTTCATCGATTAAGATCCATGTTTCTGCCATTTCATCTCATTACAATATGGACCTACCTATTTTTTCACATCCACTACTAAGGTAGTACCTCAGAGGAGCCAAAAACATAAGACCCCCAAGAAGAGCACCAATACCTGCATGAGACCTCAACTTTGTCTTGGAAAAACTCACGCTGCTTCCTTTTGAGCCAGCCAATACAGCTGAGATAAAATTCTTATCATGGAAAACAGCTCTGCTCTTAGCAGTAACTTCAGCAAGAAGAGTCTCAGAGTTACAGGCACTAATGGCAGTTGAACCTTTCATAATTTTCCATCTGGACAGGGTTTCTCTGAGGACAAACCCAACATTTATGCCTAAGGTAGTGTCCCTTGTGGCTCTTAATCAAACAATTCACTTGCCTACCTTTTATCCAAACCCACAGAATAAGGGGGAGAGACTTCTACATTCTTTGGACATACACAGACAGCTACGCTTCTACCTGGACAAAACTAAAGCTTTCAGAAAGTCTGAGCAACTCTTAGTGGCATATGCTGCAGCATCTCAAGGAAAAGCTATTTCAAAGCAGACTATTTCCAAATGGATAGCCCACTGCATTTGTTTCTGCTATTCTCAACATGGCAAATCAGTGCCTAAGGGCATCAGGCCACACTCAACCAGAGCAGCAGCTACTTCAGCAGCCTTCCTCAGAGGAGTACCAACCGAGGACATTTTGGAAGCTGCAACTTGGACTTCAGTGCACACTTTTACAAAGCACTACCACTTACCTCTTTACTCTAAATCCAGAGCAGGCTTCGCCACTGCAGTTCTGCAGGGCCTCATAGCCTCTCCTAATTCTTTTTAGGCCCAGCCACCCAACCTCAGCTTTGGGATTCAACACAAGTGTAATGACTGCAACAGTGAAACACGATGAACATAGTACAGCTGTGTCCTACCATAAATGTAGATGTTCGAGTGTATTCACTGTTGCAGTCCAGGTTACCCACCCACCATCCCCCTTTTCTTTGCTGGGACTTATCTGTACTTCTCTATTCTATACAACCTATGTGGTGTATTTGCTTGTAGATGAAGATTATGTTTTATTTTAGTGTATGCTCTTTTATTGGCATAAATTTTTAGCCTACCCTTCGGGGGGCACCTGACATCTGGGGCAAGAAAAACTGAAGAAAATGGCATCAGCTGCATCTTTTATACCCCTGGCACACTGACGTCATGGAAGAGGCAACAGCAACTGACGCCGGACCAAGACTTTGGAATTCAGGCCGACTGCGGGTAGCCTGCCAGCAGGATAACCCAAGTGTAATGACTGCAACAGTGAATGCACTCGAACATCTACATTTATGGTAGGTACACAACTGTACTTTGTGTGATGTGTTTAATGAGAACAAATTAAAAACTTTTTAGACTAGTCTATTAAGATATGACCATATAGTTTTGCTTCTGCTTTTGATGACATCACCAGAGGACTAGTGTGTATGAGTACATCCATATACTTTAATGGAAATGACCTTGCACATGCAGTGTTATGTCCATAAAGGCCTATGGACGTATTCACAGTGTAGTCAACTTGTGACATTGCTGAGAACATTAGCTTAGTAAATTTGAATTTTATGGAGGAATTAATAAAACTCCTGCATGATATATTCAAACTGATGAATGTAAGAATGTTTTGCTGTGCTGGATGTATCACACACTATGGTGTGAAAGGAAAGGGAAAAGAAATCATGACTGTACACTTTAAGGTAGAGCTGAATAAAATTTATGTATTTTGTTAAAATTTTTTTAGTTTTCTGGAGTTTTAGTTTATTTATTTTTTTTTATATTTGTAAGTAAGTAAGTTTTTTTTTATTCCTCCCCGCTTTAAGTAATTTTTGTGTGTGTGTGTGTGTGTTAGTGTTGTTTTTCTTTTAAGTGTTTTTTAGTGTGTTTTACTTTGTTGTAGATTATGGCTTACCAGCCCTGGCTGAATAGCCCAAATCTATCTTGTGTAGCAGCAAAGTCTTTACCGCTTGGTTACTTGTAACTGGTGTTGTGTTATAGATTATCTCGCCACACACCTGTGTTCTTTGGTTTCGAATAGTGCAGTTCAAATTTAGGAGCACTGAGGAGGGCCAGCCTCGGGTCTTTTACTGGCGGTCTTCACCCACCTCCGGCGCCGCCCTCCGCCCTCGGGACTACTGTGGCTGTGCTGGAGCGTTCTCTCAGGCCCCCCCCTCCTGTCCACCCCACTCAACCGGAGGAGGAGAGGGAGGCTTGGAAAGAGGAGAGGGACATCTTACAAGCGCGGGGCCGAGACCTCTGTTTCGCCCGCCACTTCCGCCTGCTCTCCTCCTCCGTTGCTCGGTTCGGTTCCTCCTTCTCGCCCGGGTCCCCTGTGTGCTTTCGGGTCACCTGAGGAGGAGGCCAGAGCCTCTTCCGAGGCTATCGAGGAGGCACCTCAGAGCAGGTCCGTAGCCTTCCTCGAGGTCCTACCATGATCTACCCGATGATGATCTGAGCTGATGATGGAGGCACCAGCCGACCAGATGCAGATGAAGGATGTTGTTCTGCTCCGGGGAGCCAACACCCTTTTGAAGTTTTATTGTTTATTCCTCCAGGCGCTCTCCGTTATCCGCGCGGAGTCGGAGCCGAGCAGCTGAAGCCGAGAGGGGGAAGGTCGGGTACTGCAGTGACTGGTACGCCCTGATCTCGTTCGCTCGAGGGACTGGAGCCGAGCCGGGACGAGGCGGGAAGGCTCGATCGGGGTGTCTTGCAGTCGTCCCGCGCGCCGCGCCTCCCGGAGCTCGCACTGTCCATCTTTCGGCGGCCCGATCGAGCTCCGATCCACGATCGGATCCGAGGGGGGTCGAGCGCATCTTGGTCGAGGCTCGCCTCTCTGGCTGGCCGTGATGTAGTGGAGGGCCACCCTGAGGTCTCCGACCTCCTTCCTTCGGCCCCCGCGCCTGCTCCCTCTGCACTGGGCAGGGGCGCCACCATCCGCCCCTGGGACAGCGCCTTTCTGCACTCCTATGGAGCTGAGCAATTGCTGCTTTGCTGCCCTCTGACAGCCCCCAGAGAGGCCCTCGGCAAGCATAATTGCAAAGGAGGCAGTTGATGGTTCAAGACCTGCTCACGCGCGCAGTTAGCGCGAAGAAGGGGAAGAAAGAGCTGTAAGGCCGCCGAATCCGCTTCTCTGCACCCCCAGCTCTGCATTCTAGAGGCCCCAAAAGGGTCAGAAGAAGATGAGGTTCCGGAAGTCGAAGCAAGTCCCCAGCCTCGCCCGACAACCAGTCCTTCCCGTGGCAGAGGAGGATCACCTTCCAAAATCCCAGACTCCCCACCCGCCCCAACCGGCGGAGGCCGCTGGCAGAAATTGTCCATCTACAAAGAAAAAGAGCCATCCAGCCCGCTCCCCAGACCAGATCGGATCAGGGTTCTCCTTTTGCCTAGCCATACACATAGCCAAAGAGGTTTTCTGACTTTCAAGCAGCTTTTAAAAATCTCCCACTCCTTACTATATCCGGACTGCGGTTCCCTCTCAGGACCCAACCCTGTCCTTCCTTCCTAAAAAGCTTCTGAAGCAAACATCAATCAAATCAACAGACAGCTGGTCATAGGCAATCCGAGCCAGTGCTGTTTCCTTCAAAATTCAATTTGTTTGGGCATCTCATCTCTTTCTCTCTCTCTGTCTGGATTTCACAGTGCATTTTATTGGCTTATCAAGCCGCCAGGAAGAATATCCTTCTGCAAGATTCCCAAGATTCAGGTAGGGTCCCTGTCTGTGCAGACAATTGACAATAATAATACCCAGATTTAGAAGTAGTTATGTACACACCATAACTCCATCTGGTGTATTGTGCATTTTTGTCTTATCATCCCCTCCCCCCTGGCTATCCCTGGGTTTCCTGCATATTTCTTTGTACCCTTTTTTAGGGTATTGTTGCTTTGGCAAACTCGATCTGAGGGGAGGAGAGAGCTTGGATCCATAGCTGAACCATGTTTGTTCGATGGATCCTATCGGATCTTATTTGTTAATATTACAGCTTTGGTTTTAAAAGTGTATTGAACTAGTCAGCACTATGTCACATTAGATTTGGAATGAATATTTATTCTTCTGCCACTCTGAGCCTTAAAGCTGTTAACTGTCAGCCATGAAAACAACAAATTAAGGATGCTTGCAGAGATCTTAAGCATGCAATCATACATGGCTGTGACACTGTTGACACCTGGTGGTTGGTCAGGAGCAACATCGCCCCACCCAGTTAAGATGACACGTCCTAGTTCTAGATGCACTATTTCTCCTGTTTCCTTATATCCCTCTCCTCTCATTTCCCACCAGCTAGGAGGGACACTTCTTTCCAAATCCTAATGTTTCAAACTGACCATGCACCATATTTTGAGGGAGTTTATAACCAAGGGATTCAGAAGTGAGCTTGGGTCTATTCTTCTGTTTATGGACTAGAAGTCCATTCCACCAAACCAAGTAACTTATCAGAAACCCTCTTAAAAGAAATGCATTAAATCTGGCAACAATAGAAAGAATTTCATCATTATAACAATGTCAAAGTTGTACTGTAGGATGTTTCTTATTCCCAGAAAAGAGGGACTTGAAACCCATTTTAGGCCTCTCCAACCTTAACAGGTTTATGGTGATTAAGAAATTTAGGTTGCTTACTTTAGTCCCTACTTTTCCTCCTCCTTTGCTTCCAGCTACTGTCATAGTTACTGTGGACATGAACAATATGTATATCCTTCATGCCACTAAACATAGAAATTCCTTAATTTCATTGCATGTAGAATACTTTGATGCATTCTGGGCTGTACAGCCCTCCCAGAATATTCACAACATGCTTAGCTGTGGTACTTGCTTACCTCAGAGTGTAGGCCTTTCACATCTGTTGTTACTTGGGAGGACTATGTAATTTAAGCAAAATCCTTGGAAGAGTTGACCAGTTATTTCACCAAAGTAGAGATTTATTTGAATCCTCAAATGTCCGGTCTCATCCCTTGACGTACAGGATGTTTTCTTGAGGCTGTTGTCTTGACAGATGGTTGCGAGTTGTGTCCTTCCTGCAGGAAAAGATTGTGATGCACAGTTCCTTTTTGAAGCCTTTGAACTTCATGCCCTCTTCCATTGTCGTGGTCCCCTTGGTGAGGTTACATATAATATGACTTCAGAAATTTCTGGTACTGGACTTATAAGTTGGCTGGAAGCTGATTAAATGGGTTCATTAGAGCTCTCCAAGTATGAAAACAGACAACAAAATCATTTATTTGGGTAAAATTCACTTATTGATTATGGTTAATCAACACACTGGACATCAGCAAAGAAGAAATCTGAAGAATGTAAAAAATAAAATCCGCAAGCAAAGGAAAAAAAAAAAACGGTGTGAGAAGAGCATTGCAGGTCAGTCAGATGTGTTTACAATATATGAGACGCTGGAAAAATACATAGTTTAATTCCAAAGGCTGCAGATAATAGAAAAATGTTTAAGCAAGTATTCAGCTGAGCTGATAAAACTGCAGAAATCAGAGGCTGAAATGAAGTAGCTATGAGTATAAGGCATCTCAAGAAAAACTTGCTGTACCCCAGAAAACAAATAAAATAAAACTTAAAAAAATGGAGCTAGAAAACAGAGCATGCAGAAAAAATGTGAGGTTTTCTACAGTACCAGAGACAGTGGAAGGAATGGTTTGCATTAATTTTATGAAAGTACAAGTAAGCAACAGGACTAGTATTGCACAGCAGGATGTAGTGATTGAAGGGACACATCATGTCAATGCCCCAAATTTGGCCATGAGAAAAAAGCCAAAACCTGTAAAAGTAGATGCAGTCACATCAGTAGAAGTTAGCTGCTGCTGACAAAGTTGTGGCAGAAAGTGTTATCAAGTGGGGACACCAGAGTCATTGTATGTCCACTCAGCACTGTAGGCCTTTCAGGACTTTCTCCCCTTGGGTGTGATTTCTATCCAAACAGACAACTTGGGTGTGGTTTAGTACATCAACAAAAAGAGAGGAGCCGGTGTTACCCTTTGTGTCGAGAGGCCATGAGAGTGTGGCAATGGGTGCTGTCTTCTTGCCGCTTTCTTATAGCAGTGCATAACTTGGGGAATTCACCATTCTGGTGGACAGTTTGAGCAGATTCATTCTACTTCCTCACAAGTGGTCCCTTAATCCATTAGTAACAGAGCAGATTTTCAGCCATTGGAGCCTGCCTTGTTGCGATTTCTTTACATCTCCACTCTATTAAATGCAACAAGTTCTTTGCTGCAATACCCCCTGATTGGGCATCACACAGAAATGCTCTGATGCACCCTTGGCCCCTGTGATTCCTTTACACCTCCCCTCAACACCATTGTTCCCAAAATTCCTTCAAAAAGAGTCAATGCTGAAGGTCAGAGTCATTCTCATAGCCCCTTATTGGCCTTGACAGATGTGGTTTCCCTTCCTCCCAGATTTATTTTCTCATCCATCAGGGTCACCTCACCCAAACATTCAGGTCTTCAAATTAACCACATGGTTTCTTCATTTCCATTGATGATTCTGCAGTCCAGTTTTTCCCCATCTGTTCTCCACATTCTAGCTTCCTCACAAAGACCTTCTGTTAGAAAACTCTACAAGAGCAAATGGAAAGGGTTTTCTGTTTGGGCTACGGAGAATAACATTGACTCTTTTTCAGCCCCTCTCCTAGCAATTTTGGACATCCTGGCACACCATTTTCAATGTGGAGTCATCTATTCCACTGTCAAGGTGAAATTAGCTGGCATTTCTTTCAATGTAGGGGATGAACATGCCACGATAGCTTCCCTTAGATTATTCAAGCCATTTTTCCCGTTTAACCTGCTGCTAAAGCTGGTCTGAAATTTTTGTCATGGAAGGCTTTATTTTTGGTGGCTATCGCTTCTTCCAGGAGAATGTCTGAATTACATGCCCTTTCCTCAAAACCTCCCTATCTAATTTTCCACAAAGGCAGAGTGTTTCTAAAAAACAATCCATGCTTTCTCCTAAGGTGGCTTCTGAATCGTACATTAATCAGTCTATAAATTTGCCAGTACTTTTCCCATATTTCTCAAACAAGTGTGAATATACCCTGTATTTGCTAGAGGTTCACCACCAGTTGCATTTTTATTTGCACTGGACAAAATCTTTCAGGAAATCAGATTAGCTATTTGCCTCCTTTTCCAAAGCCAAATTGGGAAAAGCAGCATCCAAGGTCACACTGTCTGCTGGTTGACTCAGTGCATTTCTTTCATTTACCAAGAAAATGGGTTATCACTTCCTTTGACCCCTAAGGTTCATGCTACAAGATCTATGGCTTCATCTACAGCCTTCTTATCTAGTGTCCTAATTGATGACATATGTGCTGCTGCTACCTAGTGAAAAGTCCATAACTTTATCTCACATTACAGACTGGCTGTCCAGTCCAGATCCAGGTCCTGCTTTGGTCTAGCTGTGCTTATGAATATCATTCCATGGCTTTTGAAGTATAAAGGTAGCTGGGGACTGTGTCCTGTCTGTTGAGGAATGGATGGAAAAGACAACATCAGATATGAAAATTATGTACTTATCATATATGTTTCGTCATATTTCGTCCATTTATCAACTACCCTTTCACCACCCCCCTCCTTATCTTTTGTAAGTAATGTTTCTTTACCATGTTTTCATTCTGAGATGGATGTTGCTGACCTTGCTTTGACTCCTGAAGGTTAAGTCAGTCTCTCCACGTATCCTTTTGTAGATGGTCATTTTCCATTTAAATACATTATTAGGTTACTGTCATATACTCTTGATTCTTTAAATGGTTTTGGGTGGGCGTATTCGACCTGAAGTAGCTTGTTCTGTGGATGGGGATCATGAGTAGGGGGAGGAGCCCGAGTACCAGATCCAAAGCTTTGAAGTGGCCAAAGCCAGATTCGAGATCGGATCTAAGTCCCATCTTTTGAGGAATGGACAGAATATGACAACACAGAGCAAACATTATGACAAGTATGTAACTTTTGTTTTAACATGTTTACTGCTCTTTGTAATGATGATAATTTTCTGAAGTATTTTAGGGGCTGGGGTAGGTGTACTTTGTGCTTGTCACTGTGCATTTATTTATTTATTTTTTAGGAAACCCTACTTTTTTTATATTTACCTTTTACTAGCTATTACCGAAATTGTTTAATGCATTTCAGGTTTCTTTCCTGACTTAACCATGGAACAACTTACCAGTTCTTTGGTTCTTCCTTCCTCTGGGCACAAGAAGAAGAAAATTATAAGAAAGCCTTTGCCAGTTCAACAGGCTGCTTCCTTGTCTCAGCTGCAGATGTGTGGCTGCAGTGGCTACCTCAGGTTCCACAGACCACTCTTCTTCTTCTTTTGGTTCCTCTGGTGTAGTCCCTTGAGCTACTGTGTGGTTGCTGGAGTGTACTGTATATGGGCTTGGGAGAGTCACTGTTGTTGGCTCCAGTGGTAGGAGGAGGGAATGGCTCTCTGCCTGGCTAGACTAAGATGCCTGTTCCTGGGGTAATGTCCCTGTCATGAGTTGGTTTGTTTTCATGGATATTCCCGTTAAAAAGAAACATAAAATTAAACATCTATCTTCCCTTATTTCTATTACCCTAGCTTGGGAAGATTTATTGGGCTTAACTCACAGCTTAGTTCAGGCTCTTAACCCTTCATGTTCTGATTCTACCAGTAAAAGAAAAAAAGTCATAATTTTCTGAAGATTCACAGTGTGATGAACAGGGAATAGAATTAGTTGAAACAAATGTTATTTCTTCTCATGCAACAGATTCTGACTTTGAGGAGAATATTTCTTCAGATTTTCCAATGAAAGAATTTTCCTCTTCTGAAGTAATATCTAGAATGAATCAATATTTTCAGTGGGAACAACATGACATTCCATTTTTATTTTTTAATTATCATGTGTTATACGATTGGAATGTCCTCAGGCTGTTCCTCCTGTGCTGTCAGCTCTGGAGGATGTTTTTGGTACAGCGTGCAACATTCCTGACAGCCAGCATTGTAGCCCCTAAGAAGGTAAATAGATTGTATAAGGTTCCTCAGTCTTGTATATACTTTTTTTCTAATCTCAGATCTGACCCTGCAGTGATTGCCTTGTCAAATTCTTTACAGCTAAACATGCTAAAAATGCTAATCCCTCTCCCCTTGAAAAGGATGGGAACATTTTGATAGAGTTGCAAAAGGAGTGTATTCTTCTGCCACTTTTTTATTATTTTTTTTTTAGAATTCTTAATTGTCAAACTTGCATGTTAGTTTTTTCTTGCTTCTTTTGAGAATATGAGGAACATAACTGTCACTTTTCCTTTATTTGTTCTGTGGTTAAGTCTTCCCTAAATGCTCATATTGCTTCTGTTTCTCAAGTAACCAAGCATTTTTTGATGTATTCTTATGACTCAGCTGATACCACTTGCAGAGCAGCAGCTATTGGATCTGTTATGAGAAGATTTGCATGATTACATTCTCAGTTTGCCTGAATATGTAAAAGCTGAAATTCTGAATTTCCCATAGATAAGGAGGTTGTATTTGGAACATTTGATGGTTAGATATTAAAATGTGATGAGAGAGAAAAAATAATTCAAGGGGTGACTCTTACTTTTCAGCCTTCTTGAAGTTTATTAAAGGTTTTGTCTCTAATTCAGAATCCTTTAATAAAAAGGAAAATAAGCAGTCTCAGCAAATTTCAGGCAAGCAGACATTCAAAAAACAATAGAAATAAGTCTCCAAAACATGTGTATCTGGTACTCTTTCTCTGTTTAACAACAGATGCAGATAATTGCAGACAGATGGGTTCTGAGAGTTTTCCATTGAGGTACAGATGTCATTTGCAGTCCCCTGCCTCCTTTTTGTGGGATACGTCTTCATCCACCCTTTCAAACTTTGCTTCTTCCTGTCATTTAGCATTTGCTGGCTTAAGATGCACTGCATCCTCTCTCTCTCTCTCTTTCTCTTTCTCCCTTGCAGGGAAAGGTTTTTATTCAAGTATGTTTCTGGTACCAAAGAAAGAAGCTTCATGGATCGTTCTTTTCTCAGTCACTTTGTGAAAGTTCCAGGGTTCAAAATGTTATCCCTTCACAACTGTCACCTCTTATATCCCCCTTTCAGTGTTTTGGAAACTCTAGATATAAAGAATGCATATCATTACATTCCAGTAGTTGCAGATTGCTAACATTTCTTAAGAGTTTCAGTATCTGGATTAAACTTTTCAGTTCTCTGTATTACCCTTTGATGGACTATTGTTGACTTTAAGGTGCTCACATTTTCCTCATTTAGACAACTTGCTTTTCTTTGTGGAGTCTTTTTCAAAGTGTCAGGAATATCTCACTTTGGTAAGAGATCTCCTTCGCAGACTGGGTTTCCATCCCCCATAGTCATATTTCTGGGATGTCTCCTGGATGCATACAATCAAACAGCTTTTCTCAAACAGGAAAGAGTAGGTATCTATTTAGATCTATTCCTGAGTGTTCCACTCCGTTGAAGACCTCAACAAAGGAATTTTCCAGGATTTTAGAATTCATGACATCTATGATACTTATGATTCGTCTAGCCAGATTCCATGAGAAATATTCAGTGGTACCTACAAAAAGTATGATCTCAATATCAACAACCTCTGACCATTCAAATTCAAGTTTTGGGATTTGTAAAAACAGAACTGCTTTAGTGGAGAGACCAGTTTTAAATAAATCCAAGTCCCTCACCCTACCTTTCAGATGCACTGCAGTCTTTCACAAATGCCTTAGATTTTGCTTGGTGGGCTGTGTCTTTGGAGGGGTAAACATGCAGGGTCTTTGAAACAAAAAAGACAGACATAAACACACAAATGTGAGATATGTTTGCAGTAATAAATTCACTCAATTATCTCAACCATCTATAGTCCCTAGAACCTCTACAGGTTGTCACAGTGGTTTTGGTCAACTGGAAATTTGGTCTAGGGTCCTAAATGGTCCCCTTGCACTGTAAGCCTAACAGCTACCTATGAACCAGGGAGGTTGTGGTGAAAAGAAGAAAATTGTTTGTAGTGAACAGGAGCATCATCATTTGAGACAAGTTTTTGGATGTGGTCCTTATTCTGTTGAATGCTGACAAGTATGTTCATTATTTAGCTGTGAATAAATTAGACATCATGAATGTTAAAATGTTAGCTATTAATGCATTTAATTGTACTTGTTTTTTGCAGGAACACAGATGTGAAATGCACTGTGTTTGTGCTACAAAAGTTTGTATAGCACTTAGTGCAGTTGAATAAGGTAGTGAACTGTTAAAGAGCTGCTTCCTGTAGTTTATGGTTTAATTCCCTCTGCCTTCGTTTGTCTTTTGTGTGACTCTGCCAAGATACTTCACCAGAAAGTACTTCTGGGTTGCCCCTGAAAAGGGACAGTTGTGTCCAGTGGGCCCCAGCTGTTTGCAAATGCTTTATATATTTATCTTTTAAATTCCTGCACCCTTCACATAGATGCTAACTAGTATTTCACTATATGCTGTTTGAATATGAATCCCAGCATGTCTCTTATAATTTAATGGGTTGCTACATGCATTTTCATTAAACGTCAGCTTCAAGCGAAAAGTAGTTTACTGTTTCTCATGCCAAGTCTGTTTTCAGTGTGAGTGGGGGTTTTTTTTCTTGAAAATTTTGAGATAAAAGTTTTCATTGAAATCTAAATCTCTCTGGTAATTATAAAAGTAAAGAATGTACACTAACAGGTTTGAACACTGTTTATGGTAATTGAGAAGAGACAGTCAAGTAATGGGGTATTGGTATGGCTGGTGGGTGACATATTTATTACCCTACATAGGGCCCCATTTGCATGTAGTCCACCTCTGTTGACTCTGGAGGTGTATGCTGCAATGTTACAGCATTAATCGTTCATTTAGGTCAGACCTGCACTAAGTAATGGAAGATGGGGTAGGTATTCTTGATGAAAGAGAAGACACAGTGAGGTCAAAAATGAGATATATAGGTATCCTGCAAGCATGTAACCCCCCAGAAATAACAGCATGTTGCATGCAGTGATATTTCTGATTTTTCTATAACTTGTGGGTTGTTGAGCAAAATCTGCTGCAGCATTTATATTGTCTTTAACTGTTTTGCTTTATTCATTGCACTAAATAAATAATTAATTTATTAATAGGTCTGGATTGTGTAATAATCTAAACATGTTGCAAATTAGTAATATAGTTTTGCAGCACCTTCTTTACAGCCCCCTGCAACTGCAGAGGGGCTGAAATTTTTAGGTTATATAGTCTGCAGTATTTGAAATGATGATCAGCACCATCTGATCTTTTAGCATCCATTATATAATTATTGCATTTAATTAAAAATGTGTTTTCTGGAAGAGAATGAAAGCTCTGACTTGTTAATGATCTGCTTCCCATGGCAAAGGTTCAGGTTTTGAATCTATCTACCTTCATTTACCTACTGTGTGGCACTGGCCAAATTACTTAACCAAATAGTGCTTTGAAACGATCTGGAATTCCGGAACTGTATGTGTAATAACTATGAGCCTGTTGCTGAACTTTGCCAGCCATTCCCTATTGCTTAGCTGATCTAGTTCAGAAAATGTTATGGCAATATCACAAGAGTTTTATTCTTCAAGGGCAGCAGACACTGCATTTGTCGATGAAGCACTGAAATGCAACATTGTTTGCCAATAGAGACCTCTGCAATAGTAAACATTCTCTTAAATATGGAATTATTCAGATGACTTTTACTTCTACAGAGATTGTGCTTATTGACTTAGTATATATTATCAGGTGGTTAATATTTTAGATGCTCTCATAAAAACTTTTCTAATTAAACTGTTTTACATATGGCTGGACCTTGCAGCCTGATGATAAGTAGCCTTTGTATAATTTCATGTAGCTCATCCAAAGCTGTCAGTAAAGTGCATGTAACTTATTCCTGTATAACATTAAGGGTTGTACTCCATCAACAAAGTGGCTATAACTGCTGGTGGAGGTGGGGGTCTCTAAGTGTATGAAAGTACCTTATGCTTTTATCTAGTCATTTTTAAACGGTCTTAAATCTGGCTTTGTAGGACTAGTGTGCATATGTGTGTGAAGTAAGTTGAAATATTTTGGCTACTGTGTTGTTGTGAAACAAATTTGAAATATGTGACTGGATATTTTTTGTCACAGACATCTGAAAAGTATGCAGTCAACAATCTAACTGTAATTGTTGTGTTTTGGGGATGTCTCTGCATCAAGTGACTGATCTTACTGAGCTGATAGTTACATGTCTTTAGTCTGTCTTTGCAGGACTAGTGTGCTTTTGTGTAAACAAATTGAAATATTTGACTGTGGCTGTTTTAGTGCAGTTAGATGTGATGTTGTGATAAAGTGGCCATAACTGTTGAGTTACAGATATTGGAAGATTGTAATAAAAGTAGTTTGAGTGGCCTTTTATGGTTGAAATGTTCTGGAATGGGTAGTTTTGTCATTATTGGTTCATACATTTTATTTCCCTGCTTACAGGAAAAATGTTCAAAACTAGAATTTTAAAGCAAACTAACAGCTGTTAATGTATTAAACAAGAAATATAATTTTAAACAACCAAGAAGGTGCATCAAAGAACATCTGTATTTATACAAAAAAAAAGTATGCAGGGCCCCATGGTTTGAAAACAAGACATATACAGGGCCCCATGGTTTGGCCCTGAGGCCCAAGGTACACTTAATCAGCAACTGGTAAGAGGCATTTTCAGTTGATGTAAGTTAGAAGAGAAGTTTACTGCTGCTCATGTTAAGTCTGTTTTCAGTGTGAGACTGTTTTGTTTTATTTAGCGAATGGCCATCAATGTTTGTGCTGTACAATTTGAAATAAAAGTTTTAAATTAAATTCAAATTTCTGTAATCATTGTAAAAGTAAAGAACAGAGTATACACATTGACAGGTTTGAACAGTGTTTGTGGTAACATAGGAGAGACAGCCACGTAATGGGACTGCAGAATGGCTGTGGGAGGAGTAGGGGGTCTGAACCAATATCCTTCTTAGGGCTTCATTTGACCATGATCCGACTCTGCTTATGACTTAAACAATATCCAGAGACATTCTAGAGGTATTAAAGATATTTTGGAAATTTTGTGAAAATCTGTATGGAACAGAGGAATGGAGAAACCAAGAAAAGGCACAAATGGAAATATTTATGGAAGACTTGTTATGCCAATGTTAGAGAAAGAATAAGTAAGAAGGTCACTGAAAAAACAATCAGTAAAAACAAAATGAAAGCTCCAGCAAAGCTAGAACTTCCACTGAGTGACCTCCCAAACCTCTTGCATCAGAGGCACATGGGATATATGCAAATGATCCTTATGAACTTCAAGTGTAATTAGCTGAAACACCTGATGTTCATAAGGATCATTTGCATATATCCCATGTGCCTCTGACACAAGGGGTTTGGGAGGTCACTCAGTGGAAGTTCTAGCTTTACTGGAGTTTTCATTTTGTTTTTACTGAGTGTTAGAGAAAGAAGAAAGTCATAATTATTTGATAAAATGGGAGGGAATAAATGAACTACCACATTAACAATATACCCCTAAGTGTTGGCCCACTTATTCGGGATTTGATAACTTATATAACTTTCAACCATGTGTTCATTGTCATAAGAAAGACCTTCTATATAACATCGCTTGTAAACAAAGGATTAGTGTCTAGATTCAGGGGATGCCATTCCATCCATCCATCCATCCATCCATCCATCCTCAACCCCTTTTTCCCATTTTGTACATGAGGTCAGGGTGTCACTTCAACAGTGAAAATCGTCTTGAGCCAAGGTGTACACTGCTGGGTGGCTAGCCCTACAACTGTAGTTCTTCTGTACCACTCACTCGAACCTACGGCCAATTTAGTGTGTCCAGTCCACCTACTGCATATCTTTGGAATATGGGAGGAACCAGTAGATAAAATTAGCAGTTCAATAACAATCTAACGGACCAAGCATGTAATCCAGCAAGAAGTTTAATCCAATGTAAGCGCTTTCGGCCGTGTCACCAGCCTTCTTCAGACATAAAAGTTTTATGTCTGAAGAAGGCTGATGACACGGCCGAAAGCGCTTACATTGGATTAAACTTCTTGCTGGATTACATGCTTGGTCCGTTGGATTGTTATTGAACTGCTAATTTTATCTACTGGTTCGTGTTGTGAATTTAATTTGTGAATATGGGAGGAAACCGGAGCACCCAGTGAAAACCCACATGACCACACAAGGACATGCAGACTCTGCACAGAAGGCACGTCAGACGAGAATTGAACTGGAGAACCTCTTGCTGTGAGGTGATAGTACTAACTGCTGCACCACCATGGCCTGCTATTCAACCCTGATTAGACCAGTCATTGAGTATAATCCCCCTTTGGCATGTATCTCTCCAGGCACATACAACAGCTGGAACGCCCACACTGATATCTTGCTAAAAGGATGCAAAGCTTAAACAATATATCCTACATGGACCAACTCAAAGCTCTGTCATTATAGTGGGTATCCTACAGACTACTAAAGATGTGGCTTGTGTCTGGCATACAAGTCTCCCTCCGGCCCAGTTCTGATGGATTTACTGCACATCAGCAAGTCAAATGGAATTAGAGATATCTATAAGAGTCTAAACCTCTTCTGTAACATCAACAGAAAGGTTTGAAGGGAGAGGTATATCTCATAGAAGATACCTCCTCTGGAATAGACTCCCCATTCACATAAAACAAAGCTCATACCTGTCCATATTAAATTGCAACTTGAATCTATGCATGGGAAACAGAAAATTTATCCCAGGGCTTCCCCCTGTATTACTAATGGACAGAGGCAGCTCTTAAATGCTTTTTTTCCATGCACTGGTTCTCTCAAATTATCTGTGGTATGAACCTAGTTATTCTCATTAGGGGTAATATGTAGTTATTGAACTTGAGATGGGTAAGGCCAATCTAACACCAAATTAATTTGAGCACCAAAAGGGTAATTAGCTAGACTTAAAATGACCTGCAAGGGCAGCTAGCCTAGTACTTAAGTATGAACCTATAAACATGGTGAGATATATAGTCAATCAACAGTTAGGTCTTCAGGAGCAGATGTATTCTTGTGGAAGTTTGGAAGTTAGGAGGGGGAAAATTATAAAGATATGGAAGGTTTCGTTTATCAATATTTTTAAAAGAGGGACAGTGCTAGTAGCATTTATTGTATTACAAGGTTTTACATATACAGGGTTATTGTCTGAAGCTAAACTGCTACTTTCTAGACAAAACACTGGATGTGTAGGCTGTGCAACTGCAGGGAAAGCCAGATTCTGTCTCTGTCTTTGTAAGTAAGCAAGCTTGTACAGCAGATTTTGGAGCAATGCAGTTAACAGATTTCTCTGACAGTAAAAGTCAAGGATTACTGTCTGAAGCTAAACTGTTTTCCAAACAAGATGCTGGATATTTAGGCTGTGTGACAACAGGGAAAGACAGATTCTGTCTTTGCAAGTAAGCAGACCTGTACAGCAGAGTTTGGGGCAATGCTGTTAACAGTTTTTTTGGCAATAATTCTGAGGAGTATTCAGCTAAGGGACTGTCACTAGAATGACTATCAACGGGATTACTGAAAAGGCAGCAAAGGCATCACCCATTTGCTGCTATGAGAAGCACCTTACACAGCTATATTGTCATAGACATACAACATGCCATTCAATACACAGGTTGTATTGAAGAAGTAGGCCACATATTTATATATTAAAAAAGCATTATTTGAGGTAGAACTGTTAAGTGCTGTTAAGTGCATTGCGCATCTAGAATCGGTGAGGAAAGAGGAAACTGTGTAATACAGTTGAAATAGTATGGCATGTAGGCATTGAAAAACATGAACCTAAACAGTCAGTAAGATAAAGTGGAACTGTGAATTGTGCAAAAATGCAATAAAAATAATTGAGAGTCATGTCAGGCATGAATCTTATAAACTGATATTCAGTAGAGGCATGTGTGTATAGGCAGCTACCCACAATATGGGAATGCAGCATAATCAGCAGGGACACTGATTTTTATTTTTTTCTGGGAACATTACCAGGAAGCTCTGAATTTGGACAGTCTGGGAATTTAAAAACACAGGATTTTTGTGGAATTTGGCATTTCTGGCCAGAGAACTAATTCAGCACAAGATGTATTTCTGCTCATATTTATTATAATATTGTCATCTCACATTATTAAATGTTCTGTGCCAAGAGTCTGTTTTAATTTTCAATCTGTCTTGTTGTAGAAAAAAAAATGACGACCATAAATTACATTTAAAAATCACTGGTATATTTCCCAGATTTCGTCTCATGAAAATGAAATTTAATTTTTTTGAAAAAACAAATATCACTGTACCTGAATCAGATGTGATAACAGGATCTAGCTAACTAAAACTGGAGAAAGTTATTAGGGATGCAGGAACAGGTGAGGGTTGAGACATCTGGAGAATGGCTGAGTAGCTGCAAAAGATACAGAAGCTAAAATTTAATTTTAATTAGAAAATATGGTACTAGTATGAGTAATGGGATGCTGATACCCAGAAAGAGTATGGTTTATCAGGTCATCCTGTGGTTATATTGTTTTTGCTCAATACCGTTTCAGTGATTTTTGTGAATGTGGTTATAGAGACAACAGACTGGAGTTGAATTAGAAGTTGTTTTTACAGCTCAGCTGTTGAAACTGAGAGTAAGGATTCAGTTCATAGCGGCTTTGAGGATGAAGCTTGAGAGGCCACCATGAATCAAACAAGTGGTGTAGAGGCAGTGTTGCTCACATTTGGCTAAAAATTACTTTATGGAAATTTAAGTTACTGAACTGCACATTGATTAACAATTGAGAATAGCAATAGAGACACCACTGCATGACAAATTCTTCCATTTTTTAAGCATGCCCTCTCTGAGGTTGTAGCACATTGTGAAAGATTCTCTTTAGTTTAGGAGTAGGTTTTGCTTTTCAACACTATTTTTGATCTAAAGTTGCTCACTGGCTTTGTTTTTTGTTGATCAGTGTTTGTATGTTGCATCATAATTATCCTGAAAAAGAATGCTGAGTTTAGAATAGAGATATCACATTTATTTTGATTACTGAAAAATATATATTGCATTTTTTATTTAAAAAAACAAATGAGTTCCAACTTTTGTGAAGTAGAATGAGGCTAACTGTGTCACTTCCCCATGATTAAAAGCATCCTTTTCTGGAACATGTTAAACAAGAACATTTTGTCTCAGAACTTCATTCTGTCATGTAATTAAAACATGGCTATTTGCTAGGGTACTTTTTAAATGTTTTATTGCATTTTTTAAATATAACTTGCAGTATATTTGATTACTGCTTTTACTTTGTGCCTATTTTTTGTAATGGACTGCTTTTCATACTAATTTGTATAAAATCTGTTTTTATATAGTTATATTTTGTTTCTCAATTTTATTTAGTCAACAGCCCTCAAAGTCCTTACAAGAAACTTATAGAAGCTCTGTCATCAGTGGAAGCTTTTGAGAAACACTATTTAGTAAGTATTGTATTAAGATGACTTTTTGCTTTGCGTTATTTAATGAAGTATTTGTGGCATTTTATAGATGCTTGCCATAGATATATTTAATAAAAATATTTATACTGTTTAAGACAGCTAGAGCTTGACAGCATGAAAAAAATGATTGCTATTCCTACAGTTTCTTATAGGTCATAGATATTTCAACATGTACTTTTTGTTTGTCGCTTTATTTTCTCCACATGACATGTTGATTAAAAAAATGTGTACAATTGTTTCATTCCTTGTCATTTTTAGTAGGATGTATTAGCAATGTAAACGTTCTTGATAAAAAGAACTGTTTGTGTTGATCTGATGTGGGGAATTGCAACTCCTAGGACTTGGGCTGTAAAGTATTAAGTCAGTTTGGTCCCTAAAACTTTCTCAGGCTCCTCTAGCCCCCCTTTATTCATCATCTTATGCACCTAAGGCCCCGTTCTTCAGATCTCCTCATCAGCCTTAGTTGAAGCCAATCGCTTACCCTAGATAGATACTGTGTTGGATTTCTGTGGTTTGGCTGAATGTTTTTTTTTCACAGATTTCATCTAGTTCAGGTTATTCTCTTTTCATTCTGTACTATTTTTTGTTTATCCTTAACTTTGTTTTTTTTCTTGTGTTTGTTTATTTTTTTAATTTGCTTAATTGATGAAGCAGTTCACTCTCTCTCCCCCTTGTGTGTGTGTGTGTGTGTGTGTGTGTGTGTGTGTGTGTGTGTGTGTGTGTGTGCATGTGTCTGTGTGCGTAAAACAGTTTAAGTTGTTGCTTTGTTGATTGTTGACTGCTGTTCTTCATGTCTCACTGTTGCAGTCATCACATTTGGGTTATCCCTACCAGGGTAGACCTCGGCCGGCCTGAATACCAGAGGCTTAGTATTTCTGCGTCGGTTGCTGTTGCTACAGGACTGACTTCATGTCGTCAGTAGTATAAAGTAAGGCAGCTGACGCCATTACATCAGTCTTTCTTGTCATGGAGCACAAAGCAGAAGCAGTTCACACGAGTGCCGGTCGTCCGCTACCTGATTTTCGTCTACCGAATTGAAGTTGAAGTCTTCTAAAGTTAAGTACCCTGTTGGGGATCCTTTTTTTCTTGCACTTAACCGATGTCAGAAAAAGTTAATAATTGTCTTGCCTGTGGAAAGCAAATGCCACACCGAGACTTTTATTCTTACTGCGTCACTTGTGTAGCCCCAAACCACGACGTCCCCCGTTGTCGCTTCTGTGCTCTGTTCAACGCCAGAACTATCCATCATCGGGCCCTTATTGTAGCTAAATATTTTCGCTTACAGTCCTTTAATTCCGATATGGCTTCGGTAATCCATCCGACATCAGATCTCCCGAAAAAATGTAAAGATAAAGACAGACAGACCGCACAGGTCCAAACCTAACGACAATGCTTCCGTTAAGCTAGTCGTCAGTTCTCTGGTCCTCAGTGAGATGCTTTTGCAGCCCCTGATGCCCGCTTCTGTGGATTCGCAGGCCGCTACCGAGACCCTTTCAGAGTACGGTATGCCGTAAAACTCTTCTTTGACTAAGGATCCTGCGGTAGTCTCTACCTTGGATGGGTCCGGAGCCGCTGAGCATGCATCGGCTTCCGAGGAAGTCCTTCGCACTACCGATTCTCAACACAAACCGACGTCTTCTTTTGCGACAACCGTTCTTTCGAAAATGACCGAGTTTCTTGGGCCCAGGGTACGAGCCACACCCAAGAAACCGACGACCCAATTTCAGGCACCTGCTTCCTTGCCCCGGTCTCAAATGCTTAAAATGGTGGAAGACCTTATCATGCTGATCAGGGGAAGCCAAGCTACCCCTTCCAAAAGGAAAAGAGATCTGTCCCCTGTAGTTATGTCTGAACATGAATCTGATGACTCTGATGCATCTGAATATGAAGACATGCAACCCCTCTTTACTTATGAGGATTCTGATGAAGAGGATTCCATCCCTTCAGCCTCTTCCTCAGAGGATTTTTCCTTTGGGGAAACCCTTCATACTTTAAGGGAGCATTTCCAGTGGGAGAGTCAAGACTACCCTGAGTCTAAAAAGCGACTCAAGGAATTCTTAGATCTTCCACAGCACAGACCCTTGGCCATCCCCCCAGTCCTGGATGTTGTGGAGGATGTTTTCCTGAAATCCAGCTAGACTTCTGACACCCTCCCTCCTGCATCCAGAAAACCAGACAGGTACTATAGAGTCCCTGACGCACACACATTTCTTTTTAAGAATCCTACTCACACAAATTTCTTTTTAAGAATCCTACTGCTGACCCTGAGGTAATTTCTCAAGGGCGTAAAGGGATTAAAGCAACCTCTGCTAAGAATCCCACCCCCCTCAGCTAGGGATTCCCGAGCACTAGACAGATGGGGTAAAAAAAGTATACACCTCAGCTACTGTTGCTATCAGGGCACTAAATTGTCATTTCCATATGCTAAAATTTCAGCAACTTACCCTGGAACTCCTCAAACAAAAAATATCTTCCTTTCCTGCGTGGGCAGAATCTAAAGAATTACAAGAGTTAATGCATTCTACAAGTCAAGTAACTAAACACACCTTGCACTCTGGTTTTCACACCCTAGAAGCTTCTTGCAGGGCAGCAGTCACTGGATCTGTCATTAGAAGGCATGCATGGTTTAAGGAACAGCCCCTGCCAGACCATGTCATATCTAAATTGTTGGATGTCCCCCTTGCACCAAGACAACTTATTTGGCACTAAGGCAGAAGAGGTCTTAAAAAAGATGGAAGAAAAAACAAAATCTGTGCAAGCAGTTAAGGACTTCTTACAGGTCCAGCCACCCAGGTTCAGCAGGCATTGTCTCACCAAACACTGGTCCTTTTCTCCTCCCACTAAGCCGGTCCAGCCCAGGCCCCAGGGAACTAGACCCCCCAGACAGCAGCCACAGGGAATGCCGAGATCTAAGCAGTGGACTACCTCCACTTCTAAACCAGAGAGTTCTAAGCCACCCCCTTATGGTAAGAACTCACAGTGACTCACCTCCTCCACCCCCCTCCCTCTACCCACCCTCACTTACCCCTAGGAGGAAAAAACTCCTTTCACACAAGCACCTGGGCCACCATTACCAATGACCATTGGGTTCTGAACATAGTGTTTCAAGGATACAGATTTTCCTTCCACACCCTTTCAACCCCAAAAGGGTTCCCAGATCTACCTTCAAACCAGTGGGCAGGGGCTCAAAAGCAAATCCTTTCCCTGCTTTCTTTGAAGGCAGTAGAGCACTTTCCTGCAGAACAGATAGGCCAAGGTTTCTATTCCATACTCTTTCTGGTGCCCAGAAAAAAGGGCACCTGGCACCCCATCCTCGATCTATCCATTCTAAACACCTTCCTGGTGATCACAAAATTCAAAATGCTCACCCTCCAGCAGCTGCTACCCATGCTCTCCAAGGACGCTTGGCTAGCCACCCTATATGTAAAAAAGGCCCACCTCCACATTCCTATCAGGGAATCATGAAGGAAATATCTCCATTTCAGGGTAGGATCTCAACACTTTCAGTTCTCCTTGCGCTTCCCTTTGACTTATCTACTGCTCCCAGAGTTTTCACAAAATGTCTGGCTCCGGCCATTGCCTTTTACAGACAAAGGAATATCCGGATTTACCCATATTTACACGACTGCCTTATTCAGGCAGACAACCAGGAAAAGCTGCTCAAGCACCTGACCTTTGTAAAGACCCTAGTAACCTTTCTAGGGTACACAGTCATTGAACATCCACACAGATGCCCACCCAAAGGATTATTTTCCTGGGAGCAAGCCTGGACACAGCATCCCAGATGGCATTCCTTACACCAGGAAAACAAATTTTCCTGACAGCCTACTTCTCTCAACGAGTCACCAGACCCGTTATCTGCAAGGAAGATCCTGCAAGCTCTGGGGTTCATGGCATCTTGCATACTGCTCATTCCATATGCCAGACTGCATATGAGGAAACTTCAGTGGTACCTAAAAAAGCCTTTGGTGTCCACACTCTCAAGATGTGGAGACTCTTATACCTATAATTCCTTGCCTCAGAAAAGATTTTCTTTGGTGGGCAACAACATGCTCCCACAACAAGGGACTGCCTTTCTCACCAACCCCCACCACCCAGACCCTCACCACAGACTCATCAGACTATGCTTGAGGTGCACACCTGGACGGCAGGTGCATACAGGGCCAATGGAGCCCGCAGCAAATCCCTCTGCACATCAACCAAAAAGAGATGATGGCTGTCCAGCACGCCTTGATAGCTTTCAAACCCCTTCTTTCCCCAGGTGCTCTCCTTATCAAAACAGACAACTCCACTGTGATGTGGTACATCAACAAGCAGGGAGGGACTCACTCCTACCCTCTATGCAGGCTGGCCATGACCCTTTGGCACACAGCCTGTGCCATGCAACTGCACCTTTTAGCATAATTCATACCAGGTTCTCTCAACTCTCTGGCAGACCAGTTAAGCAGAAATCTTCTGGACCCACACGAGTGACAGCTCAACAGAAGAACCTTCACCCTAATAACTCAGAAATGGGGCACCCCAAAGGTATACCTCTTTGCCTCCATACCAACCATCAGCTCAGCAAATTCTGCACCAGGGAGCATCACTGCATGGCTTGGAAAGTGAATGCCCTGTCCTTCCCCTGGGTCAATCTATCAGTCTATGCCTTTCTTCCAGTACCTCTCATCCCCAGGGTACTGCTCAAAATAAAGGAGGAAAAACCAAGGACAATTCTTATAGCTCAGACTGGCCTCGCCAACACTGGTATCACTTACTGTGCAGCCTGTCCTCACTGACACCATGGCATCTTCCTCAGATTCCAAACCTCCTGACCCAGAGGGAAGGGGAATTCATGCATCCCCAATTGCAAACACTCAATTTGGCAGCTTGGCTTATTCCCTAACCCTGGATCATTCTGCCAACCTCAGTAAACAGGTTCTAGATATTATCCATGAGGCCAGATGCCCTAGCATTAGAAAGTCTTATGCTGACAAATGGAAAAGGTTCTGCACCTGTATCCAGGCTAAGGGAGCCAGTACGGCGCAGCCCTCCCTTCCTCTCATCTTGGATTACTTAGCTGACCTACTATACAGTGGCCTCTGTCTTTCCTGTATTAAAATTCATGCCTCTGCTATCTCTGCTCATTTCCCCACTGAGCAGCCCCTTTTCTCACACCCTTTAATCACACAGTTCCTAAGAGGGGCTAGCAACTTGAGGCCACCCAAAAGAGCACCAACCCCAGATTGGGACCTTAACTTTGTATTGGAAAAACTCACCCTGCCCCCTTTTGAACCAGGTTCTTCTGCAGAGCTAACATTTCTCTCCTGGAAAACAGCATTCCTTCTGGCCATCACTTCAGCCAGAAGAGTCACTGCGCTGCAAGCGCTCATGGCTGTGGAACCATTCATCATCTTCCATGCTGATAGGGTATCCCTCAGAACTAACCCATCCTTCATGCCCAAGGTGGTGTCCATTGTGGCTGTCAACCAATCCATTCATTTACCCTCCTTTTTTTTAATCCCAAGAACAAGGGGGAATGGATCCTGCACTCTCTAGATGTGCACAGGCAGCTCAGATCCTATCTAGACAGGACTAAATCCTTCAGAAAGTCTGATGAATTTCTCGTGAACTTTGCTACAGGGGCAGAAGGCAAAGCCATCTCCAAACAAACCATTTCCAAATGGATAGCACATTGCATCCATTTCTGCTACAAACAACATGGAAAGTCTCCCCCAAGGAGGTCTGGACTCACTCCACCAGACCAGCCTCCACCTCTGCAGCTTTCCTCAGAGGAATCCCCACCAGGAACATCCTAGAGGCTGGCACCTGGACATCTGTTCACACTTTTTCCAAGCCTTACCACCTGCCTCTCTTCTCCAAATCCAGGGTAGGGTTTGCCTCTGCAGTCTTGCAGGGCATCCTAGCCAGCCCCTAGTTTCCTTGACTGCCTCCACCCATTTCCTTAGCTTTGGGAATCAACCCAAATGTGATGACTGCAACAGTGAAACACGAAGAACATAGTACAGTTGTGTACACTTACCTTAAATTTAGATGTTCGAGTGTATTCACTGTTGCAGTCCTGGTTTCCCTCCCACCATCCCCCTTTCTTCTCTTTCCTTACAAGGGACATATTGGTATTTACTTTCTATTGGTGCGGTTCTTCCACCAGAACCTGGCTCCTCCTTGGGCGCTCCTGACAGGTTAGGACAAGAAAAATTGATGTAATGTTGTCAGCTGCCTTACTTTATACTACTGACGACCTGACGTCAGTCCTGAAGCGACATCAACCAACGCAGAAATACTAAGCCTCTGGTATTCGGGCCGGCCGAGGGCTACCCTGGCAGGGATAACCCAAATGTGATGACTGCAACAGTGAATACACTCGAACATCTACATTTATGGTAAGTGTACACAACTGTACTTTGTGATGGGTAAGACTAAAGTACACTATCATGATAAGTATTCTTACAGGGCTAAAATACCCGAGATGATAAGCGGAAGTGTTTAAAGTGCTTTGATGAGGCACATTTTCATGAGCAGTATGACATATGTACTGCATTCAAAGCAGTCACTTTAAAGGAGTACAAAGTAGGTTGCAACTTAATAACTCGAGGGTTACTTGAGGGGCAGACTTCAGAGCTTTTCCTTCCACTTAAAATAGTCACCAAAAAGGAAGGCTGCTGTTGAAAAAGAAGCAACTAGAATAATTAAAAATTAAATAAATAAACTAACTCCTAGGTGAAGTAATTCATGGTGGAAGAGATGCACTCCTTTCCGACTCTGCAGATTTTATTGATGGAGCATCTTGAGTGTTTCTCAGAAGTCTGTGATCTCCAAAGCCCTTTTATTCTGCAGGTGACTTCTTCAGAGAGCATGTTTGTGTCAGCCTATGAACCAGAGCTCAAGAACCCAAGACCCCACTTTCCTCATCTGGTGTACTCCATAGGGCCGCAGTATTCCCTGATGGATTGCAAGATGTGGCATGCCCTTTTCCAAGTTCATCAAATGTGGACCCTGATTTTGCTTTCTGCTTTCTGCTAACATTGTGAAGGTTCCTGGCTACCCTTGTTGAAGGAATTTTTCAACTTGACTCTGGGCCATTTCTCTTGGCATTGATGTTAACAGTCATTTTAGAAGCAGTGTTGTTGACTTCAGTGACCCTGATATCAAGCCAGGTGTCAGCTTTAGTGGCCTTGACCTTCTCAGAATCCATCCCCAGCTCTGTGTCAGGAGTTGACACTTTGATAGTTGACCTCAGACTTTTCGTGACCAGGCCCAACCATTCCATTCCTGAGCTCGGCATTTTTGACACTTGATGGCATAGCCTTTGATCTCACCCAAGGCATTATTGCTTAAGTTAGTCTTGGGGCCAGTGGGGAAACTACAGTGGTACCTAAAAAGCCTTTGGTGTCAACACTCTCAAGACCTGGAAACTATCATACCAATGATACCTTGACTAAAGAAAGATTTTCTTTGGTGGGCAACAGCATGCAACCACAACAAGGGACTTCCCTTCTCACAACCCCACACCACCCAGACCCTCAACACAGACATATCAGACTATGCCTGGGGTGCACAGCTGGACGGCAGGTGCATTCAGGGCCATTGGAGCCCAAATGAAATACATCTACACATCAGCCAAAAAGAGATACTAGTTGTTCAGCATGCCCTGACAGCTTTCAGACCCCTACTCTCCCGGGGCCTCTGCTGATCAAAACAGACAGCACCACAGTGATGGGGTATATCAACAAGCAGGGAGGGACTCACTCTTATCCTCTCTGCAGGCTCGCCATGACCCTTTGGCACATGGCCTCAACCATGCAGCTACACCTGCTAGCACAATTCCTGCCAGGCTCCCTAAACTCCCTGGCAGACAACTTAAGCAAAAACCTGCTAGATCCACACGAGTGGCAGCTAGACCACAGAACCTTCACCCTTGTAACCCAGAAATGGGGTACCCCCGAAGGTGGACCTCTTTGCCTCCCACCCCAATCATCAGCTCAGCAAATTCTGCACCAGGGAACCTTACAGCAAGGCCTGGAAAGTGGATGCTGTATCCTTCCAGTGAGTAAACCTCTTGGTCTGTGCATTTCTCCTTCTACCACTCATTTCAAGGGTACTGCTCAAAATAAGGTAGGAAAAACCAAGAGCAATCCTGATTGCCTCAGACTGGCCACTCCAGCACTGGTACCCACTGCTGCTCTGGCTCTCACCCCTGCCACCATGGCACCTACCTCAGATCCCAACACTCCTGACCCAGAGGAATGGAGAATTCATGCATCTCCAATTGCATACCCTCAACCTGGCAGCCTGGCTTATTCCCTGACCTCTCTTCAAACTGCCAGCCTAAGCAAACAATTCCTAGATGTTATACATGAGGCCAGATGCCCTAGCACTTGAAAATCCTATGCTGACAAGTGGAAAAGGTTTTGCACCTGGATGCAGGCTAAGGGAGCCGCAACTGCACAACCCTTCCTACCTTTCATCCTGGATTACCTAGCAGACCTGCTACACAGGGATCTATCATTCTCTTCTATTAAAATTCATGCCTCTGCCATCTCTGCTCATTACAGCACAGAGCCACCTCTCTTCTCACACCCTCTCATCAAACAATTCCTAAGAGGGGCTAACAACTTAAGTCCACCCAGAAGAGCTCCTACTCCAGCTTGGGACCTTAACTTTGTGCTGGAAAAGCTCACCCTACCCCCCTTTGAACCTGCAGCTTCAGCAGCGTTAAAATTCCTCTCTTGGAAGATAGTCTTGCTTCTGGCCATCACTTCAGCTATAAGAGTATCAGAGCTACAAACACTCATGGCTGTAGAGCCTTTCATCATTTTCCATGCTGACAGGGTCTCCCTCAGGACTAACCCATCCTTCATGCATAAAGTGGTGTCCAGTGTGGCTCTCAGTCAGTCCATTCATTTGCCCACCTTTTTCCCTAACCCACAAAACAAGGGGGAAAGGATTCTGCACTGCCTAGATGTGCACAGACAACTCAGATTCTATCTGGATAGGACTAAATCATTTAGACAAACTGATCAATTGCTAGTCAGCTTCACAGCAGGGGCAAAGTGCAAGGCCATATCCAAACAAACAATCTCCAAATGGATAGCACACTGCATCCATTTCTGCTACAAACAGCATGGGAAACCGCCCCAAAGGGGGTCAGGACACATTCCACCAGGGCAATCTCCACCTCTGCAGCTTTTCTCAGAGGGATCCCCACCAGGTACATCCTGGAGGCTGCAACATGGACTTCTGTTCATGCCTTCACCAAGCATTACCACCTGCCTATCTTCTCCAAATCCAGGGTAGGCTTTGCCACCGCATTCTTGCAGGGCATCCTAGCCAGCCCCCAGTCGCCTTGACTGCCTCCACCCTTTTCTTCAGCTTTGGGAATCAACCCAAATGTGATGACTGCAACAGTGAAACACGAAGAACATAGTACAGTTGTGTACACTTACCATAAATGTAGATGTTCGAGTGTATTCACTGTTGCAGTCCTGGTTTCCCTCCTCCATCCCCCTTGTCTCTCTCGCACTCTTCCTCACTCCTTACAGGGAATTTTTGGTATTTACTTTCTACTGGTGGTGTTCTTCCACCATAACCTAGCTCCCTGTTTGGAGGCTCCTGACAGAGCAAGAAAAACTGATGTAATGGCGTCGGCTGCCCGATTTTATACCACTGATGACCTGACGTCAGTCCTGAAGCGACAGCAACCAACGCAGAAATACTAAGCCTCTGGTATTCGGGCCGACTGAACATCTACATTTATGGTAAGTGTACACAACTGTACTTTTTATTTTTTCATAAAAACTGTTCGCATACACAAGGATGCATGCAAACATTTTTATGTAAAAATAAAACTTAATTTTAAGCCGTGTTTTTAGAAAATTAACATCGGCCATTACTACAGCCCCCAAGAACCAAAAACTCTTGAGCTTAATTCCTACCCAAAATGCTACTCTCCAATTTACCTCAGATCTTGTTTGCCGCTTCCTGTGATAGATGCATTGCCAAATTGCTCGCGAGCTAAGTTTAATTTTCCTGTTCTATTTCAAATTTTTTTTGTGTAGCCACACATTTTTTCCTTATTATATAGCTTGTTGAGTCTTCTCCTACAACCTGCCATTTTCTTTGATGAACCTTTTGTCTCCTCTCCATCCTTCCCTTACACACTTGGGTGTACTTTGTGACTACCATTGTTAGTAGTTCTTATTTCTTTTCCTTTCCTTCAAAAAAAAAAATAGTAGTAGTAGTTCTATCTTTCGGATTTCTCCCTACACTTGCTGTAGTTTACCATTGTTGGTAGCTTCCTGTACTATCATTTACCATTGTTGGTAGCCTTTCTGTCCTTTCTCTTGTTTTTTTATTATTTGGGTTATTGCTTGTATAAGATATGGCTTACAAAGTTAAAGGAGCTTATGGTTTTAAAAAATGTCAAGAGTGTGACTGTAAGAGGCCCAGTTCTGATGAGCATTCTCTTTGTCTGTTGCCCGGGTTCAGTGCACTTGCAAGAGGATTGTTCCATCTGTCATGCCTTTAGTCACCAGGTCCTGGTAGAAAGGAAAAACAAATTACTGATAAAGAGGATGATTAAATCTGCTTTTGAGGAGGCCTTACCTAGTTTTTCTGGTAAAAGCAAAACAGATACATCTTCCCCTTCCACTTCATCCTCCAAATTAAACAAACCGAAAAAGAGGAGTCTATTGGTGCCAGCTTCTCCCTCTGAAGTGACAACCAAAAAAGAGAACTTTGGTTCCTGCCATCTCTACAGAACCCACATTTTCTTCAAAGGCTATTTCAGTACAGATTTTAGCACTGAAACTGACTTCTTCACTGGTGCCGAAATTATCAGAAAAAATATTAGACCAGCCTATGGAGCTAACAGCCTCGCTGCCATCTTCTGTTATTCTGTTATGGCACCAATATCTTCTGATCCAACGGAATGTACTGCATTTTCTTTCTTGGATAGACCTAGGACCAGATATTCCCCATCCATAGATCCCTTTGTTGGTCAGTTGCCCAGCCCATTTTTGGAAAGACCAAAATCCCCCTCTTCCCAGTCAATTCATTTCACTAGGATTGTAACAGAAATAGACTTATTGAGATTGGCGGATTAGCTCCTTGTAGCAAGGGGACTTGCAGGTGCATCCTCAGTTCCGGTCCCTTTATGTGTCGGACTCCCTCCTTCTGAGACTCCTCCTACTCTTCCTCCTCTAACCTCCTCTGAGGACTCTGAGATTCTGGCTCCGAGTTTTCTGGCACTGACTGTTTCTGTTCAGATGAGACCTACTTCTCTGGTACTGACATCTTTAGCTCTGTCAGATCTGGAGTACTCTCGGGGTCACGGCTATGCTGTCGGCTCCAAGGGATCTGATTCGACGTTTTTTTTTTTCCGGAGCCGTCTGCACCTCGCAACTTCAGCATGCATTAGCTGTACCCTGGCTTCAGCTTCAGGAACAGCTTCTTTGGAGCAGGGAGTGACCACGGTTCTAAGGCAGTCCTTCTCTGTTCAGGGCTCCCTTCCCTCTTTGGGGGGAGACCAGCCTTCCAGGCTATGGAGAGGGCCTTGTCCACTGTGGGCATTCAGTTAGTTCCTTCCCTGTTGGACTATTTTCCCGATCCTTCTCTCGACCAAAGCTGCTTCTATTCTCAATGCATGGACAGTGAGCACCAAAGCAACAGGAGACACCTATTCAGGTATTTTCCTCTTCTGATATTGCCCCAGATCACCCCACTGAGGAGGATCCTTGGAAGAGGAAGTGTAAGAGGAAACACTTAGATTCCCTGGAGGAATCCATCACAGAAGACACTGATTTTGATGAGATGAAGGGTTCCCCATGTTCAACCCAGGCTCCTTTGGAGACATCCTTGAGATTCTTAAACAGAGGGGTGGCTGGATGCCCAAAAAGCCTTCTTCAGAGGAATCCTTTTACCTGCAGGCCTTCAGCAGTCGACCAACTACTTCTTCGGTTACTGCCCCTGCTGACAACCTCATTAAGTTATCTTGAAGCCGGCATGGAACACTCCTGACACCATACAACCTCTTCCTAGGAGGCCAGACAAAATTCTATCTGCACCAGAAGACCATCAGTTTTGGGCAAAGAGATTACCAGTGATGCCATGGTGGTAGTGGCAGCCACAAAAAAGGAACCGGCAGAGGAAATTTCCTCCATCCATCCTCCCAAGCAGGTTTACACTTCATCAACCTTTGCATTGCGGTCTTTCAACTTTATGGCACACTTCACCAGACTTCAGAGGGATCTGATTAAAGAGCTGTCAGATATCCTAGCAGGAGCCATATCTGAAGAGATCCAAGATAAAATTGCTTCTCAGTTGGCCACTCTAGAGTACATTTCAAATTCATCCATGAGGCTAATAGCACATGCAGCCAAAAGGGATGATTAGAGCAGTAGGATCAGGTGTAGCCTTTAGGAAGCACACCTTGTTGTGCTTATGAGCATTTTCAGAGCCATTCAAGTCTTCATTTGTCACTTGGCCCTTTGACGGATCAACCCTTTTGGTCCTAAAGTTCAAGAAACTTTATCTAGGTGTGAGAAAAATGGAAAGACTCTCTTTCTGCAGTGGACGTACGTTTTTCTACTCAACATTTTTTCTCCAAGAACCAGAGGAGTAGGAAAATGTGGTTCAGAAACTCCTAAGTGCCTTTTCAGGACACACATGACAGTGGCTCTCCCAGAGGCAGAGGGAGAGCTTTAATGGAAGACGCCATCCACTTGGCACAGGTGGACTGTAAAATCAGGGTTCCAGGGATTCCTTTCCTGGCAAAACCTACCAGCACTCCTGAAAGGAGGCCCAGTTGCTTTCTTCTGGAAGCAGTTGGGGGGGGGCATCTATTCTTGCACAAGCACATCTGGCTTCGGATCACTTTAGATGTTTGGGTGCAAAGGATTATAACCAGCGGATACACCATACCCTTTCTTTCACCTCCAAACAATTCCAACAGAATTCCCAATGTTCCACCAAGTCAGAGGGAACCACCTGTACTAGAAATTCAAGAACTACTTCAAAAAAAAGTCATCCAAGAGGTCCCACCAGACCAAATGGAATTCAGAATTTACTCAGGAATCTTTTTAGTGCCAAAGATAATAGGGGACTGGAGACCAGTTTTGGATCTGAGTGTCTTGAATAAGTCTGTTCAACAAACAAAATTCCGGATGGTCACGGTTCAGTCTGTTCTCCTGTTTCTAGGGAAAAAGCTATTGGAGGTGCTCGATAGATCTCCAGGAAGCATATTACCATGGACTAGCACTCCAGGAGATTTCTCTGCTTCCGGCTGGGAGCCAGTCATTATCAGTTCAGAGCTCTGCCCTTTGGCCTCACCACAACCCCCAGGGTGTTCACCAAATGCATGGCAGTAGTAACAGCTCACTTGAGACTGCAAAGATTCCAGGTGTTTCATACTTGGACGACTGGCTTATTTCCGATTCCACCAGGCATCTACTAGAACAAGCAAGAGAATACATCCTCCAGACCTGCGCCGATCTGGGTTTTACTGTAAATTACAAAAAATCACAACTGACTCCAACACAAACTTTAGAGTTCATAGGAGCGGTGCTGAATACCAATACTTGCATAGCTTCCCTTCCCTTTCCATTACTGCAATAGATCAAGACCCAAGTAAAAAAAAGATTGTCAGAAATGAGAGTAGCTGCGACTAGTCTTGCAGGCATTAGGTTCGATGGTAGCAGCCACTACTTTAGTTCCTCTAGCAAGGTTTCACATGAGAATTCTTCAGTGGCTTCTAGCATCTCAGTGGGTCCATTCTGTCTCAGCCAATGTCAGATCAGATTTTGATCGCCAATCATTGCAAGAAAAACCTAGCTTGATGGCTTCAGTCAGATGAAATTCTCTTGGAGAGTCCCTTTGTTCCATCTGAACCCCAAGCCATAGTGACCACAGACACTTCCCAGATGGGGTGTGGGCCATTATCTGGGCAAGATGATATCCTGTAGAGGCCAGCTTGCACATCAGTGTTCTGGAGCTGAGGGCAGTGCTTTTGGCCTTGCATGCCTTTGAAACTGCTTTTCCCTCAGGTATGATTGCAATTCAGATGGACAGTATGTCATTAGTTTGGTACATCAACAAGCAGGAAGGAGCCAAGATGTACCCCTTTGTTGAGAAGCTGTCAGAGTCTGGCAGTGGGCGATTTCTAACAACTGCTTTCTGATAACAACTAATTTTCCAGGGAGTTCCTATGTGATAGTGGACAAACTGAGTAGATGCATTCTCCTGCCTTATGAGTAGTCTCTAAATCCCAAAGTGGTGGTGAGGAAAGATTTTCGTCACTGGGGCCAGCCTTGCTGCAAACTTTCATGAATAACAAGTGCAGCAGCTACTTTGGCCTGGTCCCCCCCTCCAGGGGAGTCCACAAGAGAATGCTCTCCTGCACGATTGCCCCCCACCCCCAGACTTCTGTACACCTTTCCCCTTTTCCTTTAATCCCTCAATTCCTAAAGAAAGTGATCAGGTTGAAGAGCAAAGTAATCCTCATAGTTCCCTTCTGGCCTTGACAGATTTGGTGTCCCTTTCTTTGGCCTTATCTGATTCAGCGACCATGGACTCTGGACCCAGAGCCAGATCTATTATCTCATCCAGATGGATTCGTTCACCCAGACCTTCAGAACCTCAGGATCATGGCTTGGCTTCTCCAGTTTCATAAATTGCTAGGCGTAATTCTCTATCTTCTCCAGTTCATAAGATTCTTTTGGCCTCACATAAAACCTCCACTAGAAAACTCTACAAGAGTAAATGGAAGAGATTTTCCTACTGGGCTCATGATAATACCATTGACCCTTTCTCCTCTACTATTGCTCCTCTACTATTGACAAAATTTTAAATTTTTTAGCTTTACTCTTTGAAGAAGGAGCCCCTTCCTCTACTGTTAGGGTTCAGGTAGCAGCTATTTCAAATTTTCTTAATGGGTTCAAAAAATATTCATTAATATCTCATAAACATTACAAATAATTCTTAAAAGGGACTTTGTTGTTAAAACCTCTATATACAGATCCATTTGTACTCTGGGATCTTACCTTAGTGTTACAGACAATAGTACATTCCCCCTTTGAGCAAGCTGCCAACTGCAACCTAAAATTTGTATCTTGGAAAACTATATTTCTGGAGTCAATTACGTCTGCCAGAAGAATTTCAGAGAATCAAGCCTTATCTTGTAAGCCACTATATTTGATTTTTCACAAAGACAGCTTCCTTGAGAAGGAACCCTTCTTTTCTACCAAATGTGGTGTCAGAAACAAATATCAATCAGTTTGCCAGGCTTTTTTCCCAATTTCTCAAACAAAGGTGAATACTCTTTGCATTTGTTGGATGTCCATAGACAATTGCGATTTTATCTCCATAGAATGAAAAACATTAGAAAATCTGATCAACTGTTTTCCTTTCAAATACCAGAATGTGTAAGACAGTATTCAAGGTTACCTTATGTAGATAGCTAAAAGATTATGTATCCTTCATATACAGCAAATGGAAAGTTAAATTGCCTGGGCCTGTCAGGGCACACTCTACTAGAGCCATAGCTACTTCAGCCATTTTTTCATTCTAAGGCTTCCTTGGATGATATTTATGCAGCTGCGACATGGGTTTCCCAGCATACCTTTATTACTTATTACAAATTGGATTTGGTCTGTAGGGGAAGAGCATCCTTCGGATGTTCATCATGCATACAGCTGCAGTCATAACAGATGGGTTATCTTGCCGTCAGGCGGGTCCTCGGTCGGCCGAATTCCAAAGTCTAGGTCCGGCGTCGGTTGTCGTCGCTACTTCCCTGACGTCAGTGCGGCAGGGGTATAAAAGAACCAGCCGACGCCATTTTCTTCAGTCTTTCTTGCCGCGCGGTGCCCGAAGCAGAAGCAGTTCGCAAGTGCCGGTCGGCCAGCTCCTGAGATTTACGAAAATATTTCAGCCGAAGTCTTCTTGAAAGCTAAGTACCCCGTTGGGGAAACTTTTCTTGCCTCAGACCGATGACAGACAAAGTTAATAATTGCATTTCATGTGGGAAGCAAATACCGCATAAGGATTTCCATTCCTTCTGTATTCCTTGCTTAGGCCCAGACCACGACATCTCGGCCTACCGTTTTTGTGCTAGATTCAACAAATGCACTATTAAGCGTCGGGTGGAGTTCACCCAACACTATTTTGGTAAAGAATTTAATTACATTATGTCGTCGGATACTCCGACTCCAGTTTTGAGTAAAAGACGCAAAGATAAGGACCGACATACGAGGTCCGCGACTTCTACCGACACCACGCTAAAGCCAGCTACCGGTGCTCTGGTTCTCAGCGAGGCGCCTACGCAGCCCCTGACTACCGATGACGCTTCTTTAACGGTGTCTTCTGTGCCCGAGGTCGCAGGCTCCTCGGCCCCCACTTCGACTACAGATACCGACGCCACTCTGGGCGGGGAAACTCAGAGCTTAGACAGGCCTGCCACTTCTGAAGGTGTCTTCAGGCCTTCCTCTTTTTCCATTAAGGCTTTCACAAAATCTAAAGCAGCCATGAAATATAAAAGACAAGCTCCACAGAGCCCCTTTCAAGGCCCCATACCTAAAAAACAGATGCTCAAAATGGCTGAGGATTTGATTACTCTTATCAGGAGTTCTCAACCCCCCTCGGACAAAAGGCCCAGATTGGAGGAAGAATACCCTTTCTCAGACCAAGCCTCTATTACCTCAGAACATCTGAGGACCAGGAATATTCATATTCCCCTTTTGAAGACTCTGAAGCTGAGGAGTCCATTTCCTCGGTCTCCCCCCTGAGGACTATTCTTTTGGGGAAACCTTACATACTTTGAGGGAACACTTTCACTGGGAAGGCCAAGATTACTCAGATTCCAAGAAAAGGCTCAGGGATTTTCTCTTGCTACCCCAGCACAGGCCTCTGGCTATCCCTCCTGTCTTGGATATATTAGATGATGCGTACACAGAAGCCAGCCTCAACCCAGATTCTTTACCTCCAGCTCCTGTTAAACCTGACAGGTATTACCGGGTTCCTGATTTGCACCAATTCCTATACAAAAGCCATACTGCTGACCCAGAAACTATTTCACAGGGTCCCAAGGGAATTAAGGCCTCTACTGCCAAAAACCCATTACCCTCAGAGAGAGATTCCAGAGCTTTAGAAAGGTGGGGGAAAAAGGTATACACCTCGGCCACTTTAACCATGAGGGCATTAAACTGTCAGTTCCATATGTTAAAGTATCAACAGTTTTTGTTATCTCAGTTGAAAAGCAAAATGACACAACCTGAGCAACCAGATTTAAAGGAGTTGCAGGATTTATTGCATAGTGCAGAGCAAGTGGGTAAACATACCTTGCAATGTGTTTTTGATGCTTTAGAGGTCTCATGTAGAGCTGCTGTTACATACGTAGACATGCTTGGTTCAAATAGCAAACCTTACCAGATCATGTCAAAGCTAAATTACTAGATGCACCTCTTCAAAAAGATGTATTGTTTGGTGTTAAAGCTGAGGAGGTACTAAAGAAAATGGAGGAAAAGGCAAGATCAATGCAAACAGTGAAAGATTTCCTACAGGTACAACCTCCACGTTTCAGCAGAAACTGGCCTTCAAAAAATTGGTCCTTTCCAGCCACGGACAGACCTCAGAGGTAGATACAGGCGCCCAAGGGGTAGAGGGCAATCTCAAGGATCATTTAGAGCCAGACAATGGCAAGCACCTACACCAAGAGGTGGAGAAGATAGATCACAGTCTTTCAGAAAGCAGACACAATGACTTTCCCCTTTGCATGCCAAGCAAAGCTTTAATGGCAGCACCTTTAGGTGGAAAACTGGCATTATTTTCAAAAAATTGGCATATTGTCACAAAAGACAAATGGATCCTGGACATTATAGACAGAGGCTACAGATTCCACTTTCACACCCTTCTAAAAATGAGAGGCATGCCAAACCTGCCACAAAATCAAAGGGCAGAGGCACAAAAACAAATTTCAGCTCTCATGGACATGAAAGCTATTCAAGAGGTACCTGCAAAAGAACAGGGTCAAGGTTTTTATTCCAGACCATTCCTGGTACCAAGGAAGGACAACGATTGGAGACCTATTTTGGACTTATCCATCCTAAACACATATTTACTCGTACCAAAATTCAAGATGCTCACATTACAGCAGCTTCTTCCCATGCTGGGCAAGGAGTCTTGGCTGGTAACATTGGACCTCAAGGAGGCATACCTGCATGTCCCTATCAGACAAGATTGGAGAAGATACCTCAGATTTCTTGCAGGTTCAACCCATTATCAATTCTCTGCATTGCCCTTTGGCTTATCTACTGCACCCAGAGTGTTCACGAAATGCCTGGCATCAGTAATTGCCTTCTGCAGACTTCAAGGGATACAAATATACCCATATCTGGACGACTGCCTGATCCAAGCGGACAGCAAGCACATACTTCTGAAACACCTGGCGTTTGTAATAAAATTGTTGAACTTTCTGGGATACACAGTCAACAAAAAGAAATCAAAACTAATACCCTCTCAAGCAATAATTTTCCTGGGTGCCAGCTTGAACACAAACACCCAGATGGCCTACCTCACGCCAGAGAAGCAAGGGCAACTATCTCAATACTTCAGAAAAATGGCAACCTTCACCAGGCTGCCTGCAAGGAAAGTCCTGCAGGCTCTGGGATTCATGGCATCTTGCATCCTGCTGATCCCATGTGCAAAGCTGCATATGAGGAAACTTCAATGGTACCTAAAAAACTTATGGTCTCAACACAGCCACAGTTTGGAAACAATTATACCACTCATTCCATGTCTTCAAAAGGAATTTCTGTGGTGGGCTCAAGCATGCCAAAGAAACATAGGTCTCCCCTTCTGCATGCCTCAAGCAAATCAAATCATCACAACAGACGCCTCTGACTACGCCTGGGGGGCGCACATGACAGATCAGTGCATTCAGGGCAAATGGTCCCAAAAAGAGAAGCACCTACACATCAATCAAAAGGAAATGCTAGCAGTACAAAATGCTATTATGGCTTCAAAGACCTACTGCATCCAGGCCAGCTATTGATAAGGACAGACAACACCACAGTGATGTGGTACATAAACAAACAGGGAGGAACTCGTTCATACCTTCTGTGTAGACTAGCCATGTCCCTTTGGAACACGGCTCTGGAATTGCAAATCCAACTTCAAGCACAATTCCTACCAGGGAAGGAAAACACGCTGGCAGACAACCTAAGCAGAAATATGACAGATCCACACGAATGGAAGTTGCATCCTCACGTTTTCACACAGATAATTCAGGCATGGGGACAGCCAGACATAGATCTCTTTGCTACCCACAGAAATTACCAACTGAAAACATTTTGCTCAAGGACATATCATCCACAGGCCTGGAAAGTGGACGCACTTTCTTTCAATTGGACAACATTGACAGTCTATGCCTTTCCACCTCTTCCTCGGCTGCCCAAAGTTCTATTAAAAGCCAGAGCAGAGAGGCCAAAGATTATTCTCATTGCTCCAGACTGGCCAAGACAACACTGGCATCCACTCCTGAAGAGCCTGACACATTCCCCACCATGGATCTTGCCTCTAGTGCCTCTTCTGTTGACCCAGCACAACTTCAAAACTCTTCACAGTCAGCTGAAAACCCTCAACCTAACCGCATGGAGGATCCCTTGATTTCCCAACAGACCCTCCTCTCCAAGGAGGTGCAGGATGTCATCTTGGAGGCCAGAAGACCTTCTACTAGAAAAGCCTACTCCGCCAAATGGAAACGGTTTTGTGCCTAGAATCAGAAAAAGGGCCAGAACCCTTGGGTACTAAATTTACCTCAAATATTACAGTACCTAGCTGAGATGATAAACAGTGGACTTTCCTTCTCCTCCATCAAGATCCATGCTTCAGCCATTTCTGCACAATACAACACTGATCCTCCTTTATTCTCTCATCCTCTCTTAAGGCAGTTCCTCAGAGGGGCTAAGAATATAAGACCCCCAAGGAAACCACCAGTACCTGCTTGGGACCTCAACTTCATTTTAGAGAAACTGACCCTGCCTCCATTTGAGCCAGCTGCTTCAACAGAACTGCAATATTTGTCATGGAAAACAGCCTTCCTTCTGGCTATTACCTCAGCACGCAGGGTTTCGGAACTACAGGCCCTCATGGCTGTGCAACCTTTCATCATTTTCCATCAGGACAGAGTTTCCTTACGAACCAACCCTTCCTTTATGCCAAAGGTAGTATCCAGTGTAGCCCTGAAACAGACTATCCACTTACCTACCTTTTATCCTAACCCACAAAACAAAGGGGAAAGACTACTACATTCCTTGGACATTCACAGACAACTTTGTTATTATTTGGACAGGACAAAGCCATTCAGAAAATCAGAGCAACTCTTTGTGTCCTATGCTACAGGTGCTCAAGGAAAGGCCATCTCCAAACAGACAATCTCAAAATGGATAGCCCACTGCATACGCTTTTGTTACTCATTTCATGGAAAAACTGTACCTACAAGCATCAGATCTCACTCCACAAGGGCCACAGCTACCTCTGCAGCTTTCCTCAGGGGGGTTCCTACCAAAGACATTTTGGAAGCAGCCACTTGGAGTTCTGTGCACACTTTCTCCAAGCACTACCACCTTCCACTTTACTCCAAATCTAGAGCAGGCTTTGCCACAGCAGTCGTGCAGGGCATCCTTGCTCCTCCTAGTTCCACTTAGTGCCTGCCACCCCTTTTTAGCTTTGGGATTCTACCCATCTGTTATGACTGCAGCTGTATGCACGATGAACATAGTACAGTTTTGTACCTACCATAAATGTAGATGTTCGAGTGCTTATACAGCTGCAGTCCAGGTTTCCCTCCCTCCATCCCCTCTTGGGACAGGCCTTATGACAAACACCTCCTCATACAACCTGATTGGGGTATTCTTTTATGGTGTATTTGCTTGCAAACTACTGTTTTTTGATTATATTACATTGCATTTTTTACATAAGTTTATGTTTTGCCTTCCTTCTGGGGGCACCTGACATCTGGGGCAAGAAAAACTGAAGAAAATGGCGTTGGCTGGTTCTTTTATAACCCTGCCACACTGACGTCTGGGAAGAAGCGACGACAACCGACGCCGGACCTAGACTTTGGAATTCGGCCAACCGAGGACCCGCCTGATGGCAGGATAACCCATCTGTTATGACTGCAGCTGTATAAGCACTCGAACATCTACATTTATGGTAGGTACAAAACTGTACTTTCTATGGTGCTCAGGAATATCCTTCCATGCGTCTTCCCAAGATATAAGGTAGCTGGAGACTCTGTCCCATATGTCAAGGAATAAATGAAGATTGGCAACATCAGATAAAGAAGTTATGTACTTACCATAATGTTCCATCTGTGTTGTCGATCTTTATTTATCCTTGACTCCCCACCCTCTATCCCCCTTCCATTCAGACCTCCTGGTGGAATGAAATCTGGTCCTAGTTATACATTTTTACATATATGACACTAGGTATGGTCTCCACTAAAGTGCTATTAGGATTATTTTCTGTCATGTTTATCTGCAAACTCTTTCTGAGGTAAATTGGAGAAGGAGCATTCTGGGTAGGACTTAAGCTCATGAGTTTTTGGTTTTCGCAGGCTGTAGTAATGGCCAAGTCGATATGTCAAGGATAAATGAAGATCGACAACACAGGTGGAGTGCTATGGTAAACAGATAACTGTTTTTTTTTTTCTACAGGGTAGAGCTGATAAAGCTTTACTTGCAAAAAGCATTTGTAAATGTTTCTCCGTTTGATGTGGTAGTTACCTTCTTTAGGCTAATGTTCGAATGTAACTTTAACTTAATAAGAAATGTACCTGGAAAGATGTGGGTTAAAAACCAGCCATAGAGGTAAGCTGTACATAGCCCCAGTGGCTATAATTCAAAACCTGCAAATTAGGTACATGCTTCCTTCATCAGTCCAAAAAACCACCCAACTCAGCTGTCATGAGCCTGCTGTTTTCTAAATCCTTATAACCTGGGTTAAGCAAATGTATTGTCATTAAGTCTACTAAACAAGAAGGCTTGTCCATCCATTGTGTAAAAATATTTTTTTTCAAAACTAAATTGGTTGCTTTATTCCTCTTGGAGGAAGTTTAAGTCTCCATAGGCACATTAGCTACCGATCAACATTGTGTCTTATTCTCTACTAGAGACCATTTGGAGGACAGGTGGGATACTACAGATTGCTCTCTTGGTAGAGCTTTTTGTGAGTGGATCTCTGGAGCTTTATCACAGATTCTCCCTTAGAAGGACTTTCCTTTGTGGTCACAATGTTAAAGTTGATGCAGTATTTTCAATGGAAAAGCAAACGGGTGACAAACGTATAAACAAAATGTTGTGATCTTGCATATATGGAAGTTCCAAAACCATTTGCCATCCCCTGACTTTGAGGCCTTGCAAGATATGTTTATCACAGCTTCTGTCAACCCTGAAACCCAACCTTTTGCCTCCAAAAAGCCTAACAAACTTTATAAGGTCCCAGACTCCCACATTTTTTTGTATAAGAAACCCTGGTGTGACCTGGCTGTTAATTCCCTGGAATCTGATAAGCCTACTAAACTCCTGCCTTCTACCAATGCTCTTCCTAATGATAAAGATAATAGGGCTTCTGACTTCTGACAGTTATATGAAAAAAAGTTTATACCTCCCCTACTCTTGCCTTTTGTGTTCCGAACTACTAGACACATATGACTAAGATAAGATATTTCTTGTCTTTGTTAGGAGAACTGTGTAAACTTTTATCTGATGTAAATGGTTCTAGAAAAAAACTGATATACTGTTTCTATACAAAATTCTACCATCCAGGTAGCTAATCTTTCTAGTAAATGCAGCATTGCTGCACTTGATGCCTCCTCTAGAGTAGCTGCTACCATTTTTATTTTGAGGAGATTTCCATGGCTTAGGTTTCACACTCTTCCTGAGGATGTTAAATGTAAAATTTTAGATGGTCCTCTGGCTAGAGATACTGTATTTGTTCCTGCTGCTTCTGCTGACATTTTCAGAAGTCTTCAGGAAAGAGGCAGACTTTAGACAAATCTTTCTCTCTCTTATTCCCAAGTTTCAAAGAAATTACCCTTCTAAAGCTGGTCCCTATTTTTTCTTTGAGTAGAATGCTCCCCAGATGGGTAAAATATATTCAGAAGAAGAGATCTCAGGATAACTCTAAACCTGCCATGCCAGCCTCCTTGTGACTATCCACATCTACCCCTAGCCTGTCTATCAAAGAATCTTTCCCTGTCCTTTCCAGTTTGGAAGTCAGTCACAACTGACAATTGGGTTCTTTCAGTAGTTCAGAGTAGTTTTAGAATGACTTGGCTTTCTCTTTAACATTCCTTCTGTTCCATCAAATTGTCTCCATTTATTCCCTCTAGTTGTACAGGAGATGTCTCTCCAGGGTACAGAAGAATTAGTCCTTCCTCTTCATCATGGAATAAGTTTCTGATCAATACTTTTCATGGTCCCCAGAAAAAAAAAGGAAAGTAAAGACCCGTTCTGGATTTGTCCCTTCCAAGAGTTCCAAAATTCAAAATGCGTATCTCACAGTTTCTTTTCTACCCATCATTGTTCCTCAGGCATTCTTGGCCACTTTGGATTTAAAGAATATGTATGTTCATATTCCAGTCCATTTAGATCACAGAACTTTTTAATGTTCCCTGCTTTACAATATCACTTTCAGCTCTGTGCTTTGCCCATTAGGCTTTCTTCTGCCCCAAGGGTCGTCACAAAGTGCCTAGTTTCTGTTGTTGCTTTCTGCAGGCTTTGGGGAATACAGATTCTCCCTTACTTAGATGACATGATCCTTCAGGCTCCTATAAGAAAAAGCTTCTTCTGTACCTTGGCTTTCCAGAAACCTTCTTTACAGGCTGGGGTTTATCTTAAACCTCAAGACAGTCAATCTGAATCTTTCCCAGGATCTAATGTTTCTGGGTTGCAAGCTCAATTCTATGTCAATGACTGCCTTTCTTCCTCATAAAAAATGTTCCTAAGGGAAAGCTTTCATGCTCTTCTTTCTCTAGATGTGACCTGTGTGAGAGTGGTTGTAAAAGCCCTGGGGTTTGGCTTCCAATATTGTAATGAATCCTTTGGCCAAACTGAATATGAAAAAGATTCAGTGATATCTCTAATCTCTATGGACGCAACATTGCCATCCTCTGAACTTCTCAATTCCGCTCTCATTCAACAGTAGGGAGTTTCATTGGTGGATCAGCCAGATATCTGTCAGTCCTAGAGTGGTTTCTTCCCCTCACCAAGACATATGCCTTATTTTGAAAGAAAGCCACAATGTCTATCTAAAAGCTCTAGAATCATGCAATATAAAACCCAGTACCATTTTCCTCTGTGATCTAAACTATCCAGCTATAGACTGGAAAACCTACACCACCACTAGTGGACAAGCACAAAGATTCCAGGACTTTGTCAGTACAAATACCCTTGAACAATTAGTCAAAGTACCCAGTAGGGGGAATAACACCTTGGATCTTGTACTTACTAATATCAGAGCATCTTGCAACATCCCCTGTGCATATTAATCACTTATGTCTGACCATATAGCAGTCTTCCTTCAAAATAAAACTGAAACCAGAGATCTTTTCCACTCAAGGCACCTATAGAAATTTTTTTAAGGCAAACTACCTACTCCTAAGTGATACATTGGCAAGCTTCAAAGCCCCACCAAACCCAGAAACATTCACCACCACACTATACCAGCATGTAAACAGCTGCATAGATGTGTGTGTTTACATCTTAGGAAGAAATGCAGGGCAAACCACAGAAACAAACCCACATGGTGGAATCATAATATCAACAAGCTTTGTAATAAAAGGAAAATAATTTTGACCTAGAGTAAGAAGACTCATTCCCAGAATGTTAGAGCCCTTGTCACTGTAATAAACAAACAATTCATGATCTTTATAAAATCCACCAAAACCAAGTTTAAGGCTAAAATATCTACTCAAGCCAAAGACAATCCCAAAGCATTTTTAGTTATGCTCACAATCTCAAAGGTACAAAACAGAGCTGAGCTGATTGTGAATGATATTACCTACACTGAGGCTGAAGGTGTAGTGAACCTACTGGCAGATAAATTTAGCTCTAACTTTACCCTTTTCTCTCCTGTGTTTGTCCTTTAAGATATACGTGAAACTGGGTTGCCTCCAGGCATCACACAAGACTAAGTTTTAAAAGTGCCATCAAAAGTAAAAAAATACTGCATTGATGGGTCCTGACAATATCCCTGGATGCATCTTAAATAGCTTGAAACATGATTTAGCCACACCCCTAACAACACTGTTCATTATCATCCTCCATACAGTTTTTGGACCATGCAAATGGAGAACAGCTACAGTCATTCCCCTACATAGGGAGGACCTTCCACAGACCCATAGGTCTGACCAGCTTTATGTGCAAGGCTATTGAAAAAACATATGGAATTAATCAATCAGGACATAGGAAACCTTCAAACACTGGACCTGTCATAGTTTGGATTCATCAAGGGCAGATTATGCTTACTCAGCTTGGTGGATTTTTTTTTGAAAAGGTCACCAAAGCAATGGAGGAAGGCATAACTGTACATACTGCATACCTTGATATGTCCAAATATTTTGAGAAACTTCCCCACTCAGGCATAGTGAAAAAGCTTAGTAAACTAAAAGTAAACCCCTAAGTCACCTGCTGGATTGCCAACTGGTTCACAGATAGGAAGGCATATAGTCAACATAGGGGAAGTTGCCTCCACAAAGAGTCTAGTCACCAGTGGAGTCCCCCACGGTTCTGTGTTGGGATCTCTTTTGTTTGGCATCTACTTTTCTGAAGTAAAAGCAGATACCAAAGGGCTATGGCTAAGTTTCCAGATGACTGCAAGCTAGAAGCAGTCATTGAATCCCCGAATGACTTAGCTTTCCTGCAAGAAGGCTTGTCCCAAGTAAATAACTGGTGTCAAAATCAAGGACGGAAACTAAATGCCAAAAACTGCATTATTGTAACATTTGGGAAATCATCTATCTTAGGGATGTATTGTCAGTATGGTCATTCCCTAAGAGTTGACCAGTTGATCAAGTTGTTCAGGGTTTGGGAACTTATGTAGACAGTTATCTGAATTTTGTCCATTTGTCCATTGGTGTAAGAAAGACCTATGTTGCACAGCTTATAAACAAAAGGGATTTTGTCTAGATCATGAGATATAATTGTCCCCCCTTTACTCAGCCCTCATTAGGCCATTTATTGAATATAATGCCCCCTTTGGCATGTATCAAGACACATGCAACAACTGGAATGTTCACAGAGATACCTTTCTAAAAGGATACAAGTCCTAATCAGCTTATCCAACATGGACTGACTCAAAGCTCTGCCACTGTACTCAGTATCCTACAGACTGCTAAGAAGTGACCTGTCTCTGGCATACAGAGTATCCTCCATCCAATTAATGATGGATTTACTGCACATCAACAAGTTAAATTTCATCTGAAAAGCTCAATTTAGGGATCTGAACCTTATCTGCAACATCAACAGAACAGTTTGGAGGGACAGGTATGTCTCGCAGAGGATACCATTGCTTTGGAACAGATTCCCCATCCACATAAAACAAAGTTCATCCTTTTCCATCTTCAAGTGCAACTTAGATCTATGGATGGGAAACAGAAAGTTTACTCCAAGACTGCTCCGTATACTACTAATGCACAGAGGCTGCTCCTATATGCTTTATCCCATGCATGGGTCCTCTCATATTATCCATGATATCATTGCATTTATTCTCAGTAGGGTAATATATAAATCTGATGTTGTCCCTTTCATTCCTCCTCATGGCTGGGTCATGGATCTGACCCTCTGATCCAACTCAGCTGCATTCTTGCAGACTAGGATCCAAGTCTCGAGCACCTTCCTTTTCCTATAATGCTGTGTCCTCTGCCCAACCTCCTCAGGTTTCGTTTGGCTCCAGCAGTGACAGACGTGGTTTCTGAAGTCTCGAGCTTTGAGTTTTGTTAGAGGGAACTCTTCTTTATTCTTCGGTAGTCTTCACGAGTCAGATAAGTTATTTTTTTCTTCCTGTAATTCCTTTTCAGCTCTACCTCCCCTTTCTGAACCTTTTAGCAAGCAGTTAACCTTTTACTCTCTCTAATCTGTTGTTGGGCCGTAGCCTGCGCTTTTTTATTTCACCCTTCTGCCATTTGTTGTTTTGTTTCAGCCTTCTGACGTTTGTTTAATAAAAAAAATATATATGTATACAGTAGATATTTTGTAGTGTAGATACCTATCTCTGGTAATTTCTATTGTGTTTTGGTGTCTGTGGTGCTTTCTATTTCTGGGTTGCCTTATTGTGTTTTTCTGGTGTGCATGTTGTGTTTTTCCCCTTGGCTGTGGCTGGTAAACCTTCGGGATTCAAAAGGTGCTCGGACTGTGGCCACAAAATACCTCATTCGGATGCACATAGCAAATGCGTTTGTCTTGGACCTGAGCATTTGCAATTGACTTGCTTTATTTGTGAGGAGTTTAATTGCAGGGCAGTTGCCAACCACAAGAACAAATTGATTATTAAAGGTCTCTTGCCTGCTTCTGATGTCTCTCCAGTGGCTCAAACCCCCACCAAGATTGTGGTAGGGTCCACTGACCCTAAGAAACGTCCTTACAAGTCCTCAAGGGCTTCATTGGAGTCACCTGCCAAGCTTCCAAGATATTCAGAGCCAACAAGGTAGGATCAGAGGCTGACTTCGGTGCCGATGGATCTGAAGCACTCCTCGAATCCAACCACTGTTATTCATGTAGCCAGTTCTCCAGAAGCATCCACTTCCTCCTTGGATCCTACAATGAGGAGTTGAACTCCGGAGTTTGGCATAGGGGGTGCACCTCCCTCTGGGCTGCTGCAGACTCCGGTTAGACATTCCATACCACTTTCAGTAGCCTCCTCCAGGTCTTCTAGGAGCCTTACTGAGTTTGACAATGACTGGATGATAAGGAAGATCCTCTTTTCTCAGAACCCGATGGGGGGGCGTTTATCTGCTCCGTTCTATCTGGGATCTGAGTGTGTTTCTGTTCCATTGCAGTCTCCTTCTTTGATCCGTCCTTTGATATCAGAGTCCCAAGAGCATAGCCAGTTGAGAGAGCCAGGATCAGATCTGAGGAGCTGTCCTTCCTCTACTCCCGACAAATGCCCTGACTTCCTCTGCTCCAGTGTAGTCGGATCTCAGTAGGTCTCAGATCCGGGATGTCCCCATTGGATCCAGCGGGGGAGAGGCATGGCTCCAACTCTGTCTGAGCAATCTGTTCCTCTTGGTGCTTCGGCACTGGTCTTTTTGGCTCTGGTTCTACCTGGAACTCATAGATCTGGGATTCCTACCCTTTCTTCTTTGGTTGCCTCGGCTCCAGTGGAGCTGGGGAGGGATTCTTTGGGTCTGTCAGCATTACAAGTTGTAGAAATGGCTTTCTCTAGTCATAGGAATCTGTTCTCTTTGAGCTATGAACCTCCCATTCACCCCCCCCCCCCGGACCATAGAATTAAGCCTGTCATGCCTGGCCAGAGTCAACCCGTCCAGACAAGCCTTCAACCTCTTCCCTTAGAGGGGACACCCTCTTCTTCTAAGACCTCCACTGAACATCCTGCAGAGGAGATCCCTCAAAAGAGGCACCTTGAGCTCCCCCTTGGAGTTCCTTACCAAGGACACAAAACGTTAATGGGACGGATCCCCATGATAACCACCAGAGGATGTCTCCTTTGGGGACATCTTAGAGATCCTAAGACAAGAGAGGTGGTCGGTCGGCCTATCCTCCCTTCTCGGAAGAGTCCATGTTTTTGGAGGCTTTCTGGACAGGCCCATCTACATCCTGGGTGACCCCACCCCGCCCAGCAGATGACTTCATGGATTTGGTGTCCTGCTGGGCCTAGAAGGAGCCAAACATGATTGAACTGATTCTAAAAAGACCAGATAAATTCTTGTCTTCCCCTAAGGATAGACCACATTGAGCCAAGGGTGTTCCAGTAGATGCTGTGGTTGTGGCAGCATCTACCAAGAAGTAGTTAGCCGAACAGAACTCCACTGTCCATCTGTTGAACAGGGAGTCCTGGGCTATGGACAGATTTGGTAAGCATGTTTATGCTTTGGCCACCTTCTCGATGAGAGCATTAAACTACCAGGCACATTATACTCGATTGCAAAGAGATCTGATTAAAGAACTCTGTGACTCTTTAGCAGAGACCATATCAGCAGAGGATTTCAAGAAAGTTTCTCCCCAACTAGCGTCTTTTTCATCTTTGTCCAATTCTTTCATGAGGCTTATCTCCCATTCCATGGAGGGCACCTCATGGGCATCCGGCTCATGTTTTGCTATTAGAAGGCACACCTGAATGAGGCTTTGTGACTCTGTGTACCCCTTCAAAGTGTCCTTTGTTACTGCCCCATTTGATGACTCCACTTTATTTGGGCCATCCATCAAAGACAACTTAACCCGCAATGAGCAGGAAGGGAAGAGAAGAACTTGTCTGCCGTAGGGGTGAGGATGTTCTTCATCTCACATTGCTGCAGTCATAACCTGTGGGTAGTCCGCTGTCCTCGGTCGGCCCGAATACCAAAGTATTAGGCTGGCGTCGGTCATGGGCGCTCATATCTGACGTCAGTGCGTCATGGTATTAAAGCGCATGACCGACGTCATATCCTCAGTCTTTTTTGCCGCATGGTCCGAAGCAGAAGCAGCGTTTGCAAGTGCCGTTCGGCGTTCTGAAATTTTCGTATTCTGAGTTTCAGACCGAAACCAAGTTGGGCTAAGTACCCCGTTGGGGAATATTTTTGTTTTTTCTTGCCTCAGTTAATTCCGGATGTCAGAAAAAGTGAATAATTGTATTTCTTGTGGGAAACAGATACCGCATAGGGATTACCACTCTCTGTATTCCTTGTTTGGGGCCTGAGCACGACGTAGTCGGGTGTCGCTTTTGTGCTAGGTTTAATAAGCGCACCATTAAACGTAGGTTAGATTGCGCTAGGCTTGTCTTCGGTAAGCGGTGTAATTACAATATGCCGTCGGATCCTCCGACTACCGCTAAGAAGCGCAAGGAAAAATCGTTAAGGTCCAAGCAGGATGAGTCGTCCGTTCCGGACGCCGGTTCTTTAGAAACTACTGTGGAATCTGTAGATCCAGCCGAGGTTTCAGCTGAGTCTCAGGGGGAGACGTTAATTTTGCAGGATGTGTCCTCTCAGGAGTCAGGTCAGGCTGAGGGGGCCTCTCAGGTTGCTGTACTCCCTTCTTTGCCTAAGGTGGTTAGGCCTTCTCCTTCTGTCTCTAAGGTACCTTCTAAGGTCAGGCCTGGTTTGTCTTCCTCAGGTGTCAGTCCTAGTTCTGCAGGTTCTGTGCCTAAAAAACACATGCTTAAAATGGCAGAAGATTTAATTTCCTTAATCAGGGGTTCTATGCCCCCTCCAGATAAGAGGCCTAGGGTGGAGCCAGAGGTGGAAAGTTGGGAACAGGCTTCAGATTACTCAGAGTCTTCGGCTGAAGACACTCAGGATTTTCCTCCTTATTCTGATTCAGACGCAGAGGATTCCACTCCTTCTGCTTCTCCTCCAGAGGATTTTTCTTTTTCAGAAACCCTGCATTCTATGAGGGAGCATTTTAAATGGGAAGGTCAGGATTTCGGATTCGAAAGAGGCTTAGGGAATTTTGTTTTACCACAACATCGGCCCTTAGCTATACCTCCTGTTTTGGATGTTGTTCAGGATGTTTTCTCGGAGGCTTCCCTTAATCCAGACTCTTTGCCTCCTGCACCAGTTAAACCAGATAGGTATTACAGAGTACCTGAGGCTCATAAATATTTGTATAAGAGCCCAAGGGCTGACCCAGAAACTATTAGCCAGGGACCCAAGGGTGTCAGGGCTTCTGTTGTAAAGAATCCAGTTCCTATGGATAAAGATTCTAGAGCTTTGGATAGGTGGGGTAAGAAAGTGTACACCTCTTCCACTCTAGCAATGAGGGCTCTGAATTGCCAGTTTCATATGTTGAAGTACCAGAATTTTCTCATTACTCAGTTAAAATCTAAGGTAGATGCTTTGGCAGAGGGCATAGAGTGTAAGGAATTACAGGATTTGGTTCATGCCTCTGATCAGGTGGGTAAGCATTCTTTGCAGTGTGGTTTTGATGCTTTACAGGCTTCTTCCAGGGTGGCTGCCACTGGATCAGTTATTCGCAGGCACGCCTGGCTTAAGGATCAGAATTTGTCAGAGCATGTTAAAGCTAGAATTTTGGATGCTCCTTTACAGTCTGAAGTTTTGTTTGGTTCTCCTGTGGAGTCTGTCTTAAAGAAAGTGGAAGACAAGGCTAAGTCTATGCAGACTGTTAAAGATTTTTTGCAGGTGCAGCCCCCTAAGTTTAGCAGGAATTGGCCTACTAAGGGATGGGCTTATCCTTCTTCTGATTCACAGTCTAGGGGCAGATCTAGGCGTGGTAGGGGCAGAGCTCAGGGTTCTTTCAGGCCTAGAACGTGGAGTTCCCCTGCACAATCTGCAGGCGAGGGCAGGAGCCAGTCCTTTCGTAAACAGGCCCAATGACCTGCATCTTCAGCTGCCAGATCCCTCCTGTCTGGCAGCTCCTTTGGGAGGAAAGTTGGCACTCTTCAAGCAAAACTGGCTTTTAGTCACCCAGGACAAATGGGTGTTGGACATTATAGACCGAGGCTACAAGTTTTATTTCCACACATTGCCCCCTTTCAAGGGCATGCCAGACGTTCCTCCTCAGCAAAGGGTAGAGGCTCACAAACAGATTTCTTTACTTCTTCAAATGGGGGCTATACAGCAGGTCCCTCTGTCAGAAGTGGGCCTAGGATTTTATTCTCGCCTGTTTCTTGTACCAAAGAAAGGGAACACTTGGAGGCCAATTTTGGATTTATCTATCCTCAACACATACCTGGACATTCCAAAATTCAAAATGTTGACGTTGCAACAACAACTGCCTCTGTTGGGCAAAGATCACTGGATGGTAACTCTAGATCTCAAAGAGGCTTATCTTCATGTTCCTATCAGGCCCAGTTGCAGGAGATTCCTGCGTTTTCGGGCTGGGACTTTACATTATCAATTCTCTGCATTGCCCTTTGGCTTATCTACTGCCCAGGGTGTTCACAAAGGTTCTGGCTCCGTGATAGCCTTCTTAAGGTTAAGAGGAATACAAATTTATCCTTATTTGGACGATTGCCTGATTCTTGCTCAAGACAAAAACAAGCTTCTTCACCATCTACAGTATGTTATGGCAGTGTTAAGGTGCCTAGGGTATTCTGTGAACGAAACAAAGTCCAGTCTAGTACCCTCTCAGGAAATGTGCTTTCTGGGTGTGAGACTGAATACAGCTTCCCAGATGGCTTTTTTGACCCTGGACAAGCAAAGGAACCTTACACTTTACTTCCAACAATTGTCTCTACGGTCCAGGCTGACTGCAAGGACAGTCCTTCAAGCCTTGGGGTTCATGGCATCTTGTATTCTGGTGCTTCCCAATGCCAAACTGCATATGAGGAAGCTACAATGGTATCTCAAAAATGTGTGGACACAACACTGCCACGATCTGGACACTGTCATTCAAATAATACCTTGCATTCAAAAGGAATTTTTGTGGTGGGCTCAGGAATGTCACCTAAACAAGGGACTCTCTGTGACCAGACCAGAGGCGAGTCAGATCTTAACGACAGATGCCTTGGACAAGGCTTGGGGAGCACACCTCAATGGAAAATGGGTTCAAGACATGTGGCCTGCCAGACTTCAACATTTACATATCAACTTGAAGGAGATGTTAGCAGTCCAATTTGCATTGATGGCTTTCAGGGATTTACTTCACCCGGGACAAGTGTTGATTCAAACAGACAACACAACTGTCATGTGGTACATCAACAAGCAAGGGGGGACCCATTTGTACCCTCTTTGCAGGCAAGCTATGATTTTGTGGGAGACTGCTCTCAGTTTGCACCTCAGTCTTCAGGCAAGGTTTCTGCCAGGAGCACAGAACTCCTTAGCAGATGTTTTGAGCAGACAGATGGTGGATCCCCACGAGTGGAAGTTGGATCCTCATGTATTTCGACAGTTGACAGTGATATGGGGGACTCCAGACATAGATCTGTTCGCTTCTCCACTAAATTTCCAGTTGCCAAAGTTTTGCACGAAGATGTTTCATCCAACAGCTTGGAAAGTGGATGCTCTATCATTCAGTTGGAGCAATCTTCACGTCTATGCCTTTCCTCCTCTGCCTCTCCTTCCCAAGGTGCTCTTGAAGGTCAGACAAGACAAGCCCTCCATGATTCTAATAGCTCCAGATTGGCCTCGACAGCACTGGTACCCTCTGCTGAGGAGTTTAGTATGGGAGCCTCCTTGGCCTTTGCCTTCAATTCCACACCTTTTGTCTCAGGCGGGCAATCATTTCCTCAATGTCAGGATTCAGTCCCTGCATCTAACAGCATGGCATATTCTGTTCTAGAACCTGGAGGGTCGCAGCTTCCTCAACAAGTTTTGAATGTTATTTTGGAGGCCAGAAGGCCTAGTACAAGGAAAGTTTATGCTGATAAATGGAGGAGATTTTTTATTTGGAGCAAAGCAAAGAGCTTTGATGTTTCCAGGCCTGATTTGAGTGTTTCTCTTCAATTTCTTACAGAATTATTAGACAAGGGTTTGTCCTTCTCCTCTGTAAAAGTTCATGCTGCAGCCATTTCTGCTCACTATGACTGTGACCCACCTTTATTCTCTCATCCTTTGTTTAAGCAATTCCTTAGAGGGGCAAAGAACATAAGACCCCAGAGAGCTCCTACTCCTTCCTGGGATCTCAATTTTGTGTTGGAAAACTTACTTTACCTCCTTTTGAACCTGCAGCTACGCCTGAGTTAAAGTTTTTGTCTTGGAAGACTGCTTTTTTGTTGGCCATTACGTCTGCTAGAAGGGTATCTGAATTACAGGCTCTAATGGCAGTTGAATCCTTCCTGATTTTTCATAAGGATAGGGTATCTCTGCGTACTAACCCTACTTTTATGCCTAAAGTGGTTTCAAATGTGGCCTTGAACCAATCTATTCATTTGCCTACTTTTTATGCTGATCCCCAAAATAAAGGGGAGAAAATTTTGCACACTTTGGATATTCACAGGCAGTTGCGTTATTATTTGAGCAGGACTAAAATGTTCAGACAGTCTCAACAGTTATTTGTCTCTTTTGCTTTGGGCTCTCAGGGGAAACCTGTTTCAAAACAAACTATTTCTAAGTGGATTGGCCATTGTATTGCCTTTTGTTATTCTCATCATGGTAAGGAGATTCCAGCTGGGATCAGACCTCATTCCACTAGGGCTACTGCCACTTCTACTGCTTTTTTAAGGGGTGTAGCTACTAAAGATATTTTGGAAGCAGCTACTTGGAGTTCAGTGCACACTTTTTCTAAACATTACCATCTCCCTCTTTATTCCAAATCTAGGGCTGGATTTGCCACTGCAGTCTTACAGGGCATATTAGCAGCTCCCAATGCTTTATGATTTTGCCAACCTCCCTTTACCTTTGCTTTGGGATTCTACCCACAGGTTATGACTGCAGCAATGTGAGATGAAGAACATAGTACAGTTTTGTACCTACCATAAATGTAGATGTTCAAGATCCACATTGCTGCAGTCCAATTTACCCTCCCTCCTTCCCTCTGTAGTTTGGAGTGGTTGTATGGTTTGGGTTGTAGATGTTGTTTGTACATGGGTTTTGGAGGTTTTTCTATTTTGGGCTGTGGCCTTTCTTTTTAGGGCCTTCTGACATCTGGGGCAAGAAAAGACTGAGGATATGACGTCGGTCATGCGCTTTAATACCATGACGCACTGACGTCAGATCTGAGCGCCCATGACCGACGCCAGCCTAATACTTTGGTATTCGGGCCGACCGAGGACAGCGGACTACCCACAGGTTATGACTGCAGCAATGTGGATCTTCGTACATCTACATTTATGGTAGGTACAAAACTGTACTTTTTCAACCCCTTAATGCACAATGACTAGAAATCAAAGTAATGGCTAGAAAACCTGGTTCTGAAAATTCCAAGGATCAATGCGGGGATTCTTCCTCCAAGGGCAGAGGAGGAGGTTTCAGTGGGAGACCCTATCCCACAGGCAGAGGGGGACCGCAGAGCCAGGGCTTCGGAGGACCCTTCAACTAAATTAGCGCTCTTGAAGTCCTGCCAGACTGCTTCTCTCTGGAGGCAGTCAGGGGTTGTTTTTCACTGCACCCAACCACCTGGACCATTCTAATACAAAACAAGTGGGTGCTAAAGATTATATCCAGAGGTTATTACATTCCCTTTTCCTTCCTCCACCAGAGAGGCTAAAGAGGACCTCCCAACATTCCACCCAGTCAGAGGGAGTATGCAGTAGCAGAAATTCAAAAGCTTCATCAAAAGAGTCATCCAAGAGGTTCTGATGGAACAAGGATTATTTGGGACTTAACTCGAGCTTCTTTTTAGTGCCAAAGAAAACCTGAGACCCATTCTGGATCTAAGCAAATTTAATACGTTTGTAAAGAAGACAAAGTTCCAAATTGTTATGGTTCAGTCCATTGTACTGCTGTTGTGAAAGGGCAGTTGGATGTGCTTGGTGGACTTGCAGGATGTGTACTATAACATCAAAATAGACAAGACACTCTAGAAGTCATCTGCACTTTCTGCTGTGAGCTCTTCACTACCAATTCAGAGCTCTGCCCTTTGGACTTACCACAGCCTCCAAGGTGTTTACCAAATGCATGGCAGTAGTCGCAGCTCACCTCATACTGCAAGGATTCGGGGTGGTTTCATATCTGGATGACTGGCTTTTCACTGCCCCAACCAGGCATCAACTAATTCAGGTCAGGGGTTACTTTATCAGCCTTGCCAATTATCTAGCTATCACCGTAAACCTAACAAAATCAAATGCATCTCTGGTACAAAGTTTAGAGTTTATCGGGGCCTTCTTGAACACACCAAGTCAGGTTGCATCTGTACCCCCTCACCGCGTATAGACATTGAGGGACCATGTTCGAGCCATCTCGAGATGCCTGTCTCCTCCACCAAAGCTAATACATTAAGCTTTTGGACCTGTGGTGGCTGCCATTCCCTTAGTTCCATTGGCCAGGTTTTTTATCCGAGTGTTTCAATGGACCTTTCACAGCTCAGTTGTCTATTCTTTGTCAGCCCTTATCTGCTCCTATTAAGTTGATGTCAGTTTGCAGAAAACACCAACAATGGTGGCTTCAGTACGACGATCTGATAATCAGCAGATCATTCCTACTACCTTCCCCATCAGCCACTGTGACCAAGGACACTTCTCAGTTGGGTTGGGGTGGGGTATTTCAAGGAAAAGATGGTCGGGACCAGATTGCACATCAGTGTTCTGGAGATGAGCGCAGTTCTTCTCATGTTGCAAGCCTTTCAGGACGTTCTCCCTTTAAGAACTATTGCAATTCACATAGACAATGTCAGTCATTTGTTACATAAAAAAACAAGGAGGAACCTGCTCTAATCTCTTGTGCAGAGAGGCCATGAGGATCTGGGAATGGGTTATGTCATCAGACCGCTTTCTCCTTGCAACTCACATACCTTATGAGTGGTCCTTCAATGAGTCAGTAGTGGACCTGATCTTCAGCTGTTGGGGCCAACCATACTGCGACCTATTTGTATCCCCTCAGAACAAATGCAGCAGCTACTTTGCTCTGATTCCCCCCTCCAGGGGAGTCCCCGAGACATGCTGTAATTCATGATTGGCCCCACAGCCTCCTCTACACTTCTCCCTCTACTCTTGATCCTAAAATTTTTACAGAAAGCAAAATGGCTGAAGACCTTGGTAATCCTCATTTTCCCCTACTGCCCTTGGCAAATTTGTTTCCCCTTTTTCCGATCTCACCTGAAATATCCCCAATGGATACTGGAACCCAAATAGGACTTCCTTCTCACCCGTTAGAAGATTTTCACTTCAATCTAATATCCCTGAAACTGACAGCTTGGTTTATCCACAGTAATTGTACAAAGGTCCAGGCTTGTTTCTCCTCTCCAAGATATTATACTAGTTTCCCAGAAAATGGCTGCCAAGAAAGTCTATAAGAGCAAATAGAAGATTTTTCTGGGCCTTCAGGGAACATTGATCCCTTTTCAGCCCTGATCTCAGCCATCCTTCTCTTCCTTACGTCTCTTTTCAAAGAAGGAGCCAGTTTCTCTGCAGTCAAGCTTCAGCTGGCAGTCATCTCAAACTTCCACTCGGGAAATATCTTTAGTTCTCCTGCAACCTTGAAATTGTGTAAGACCTTTTTGAAGGGAATCTTCCTCTTCAGACCTCCAGTCAAATATCCGTCTGAAGTTGTTAATCTTCTTCCTATTCATCACTGATGGGGTTCGGTTCTGAGCCCTCGGAACCGAGTCGGCCTTATACCAAGCTTGCATGCACCAAAAACTCTCAAGCTAAGCTGCTACCCACAATGCTTTTTGCTCAGTTACCTCAGATATCGTTTGCTGCGCAGCCATATAGCAGCGTTTCACCGAGCTCTCCAGCTAAGTGCTTTTTTTGTAAATATTTAATAGTTTGAAAAAGTGTTTTCTTCCTTATAACTTGTTCTTGTTCTATATTGCTACTGCTCTACCCACAGGTATTTCTCTCTTACCATTGTTGGTAATTTCTTGATATCTCTAACTTTCTACCTTTACGGTATCTTGTTACCATTGTTGGTATTTGCTTTTTCTCTCCTCCATTTCCTCTCTCTGCCCCTTGTGTGCGAGAGTGTGTTGGGAATGTCTGAAAAGAAGGGAACTACAGGATTTAAACACTGCTCTTCTTGCAGTGGTAAACTGCCGAATAGTGACTTCCATGAGGAATATGTTTACTGTTTGGGGGTTCCGCATTTGTTGGCGAAACCCCCATGTGATATTTATGCTAGTTTCAGTCGTCGGACGAAGGGCCTGCTTGTTTCGCCTTTCTCAGAGGCCATTTCTTTGATGGAGGTCTCACAACTTCCTGCTTCGGATAAGAAACATCCTTGATCGGACCCCTCTTCACCGGCTGGTGACAGAGGTAAAGGTCACAAGCACAAGGCCCATAAGTCATCATCTGAACATCGTTCTGCCTCCTTGGTGCCAACTACCACATTGGCTCCATTGAAGTTTACTGAGGTACCATGTCGGTGCCCACGCCGGCACCGACAATTACGGCACCGCCTACATCTTCGATACCGACCAGTATTTCCACATCTTTATCAGCACCGACTTCGCCCGTTTCGACCCCATTATCGGTTCCGACAATGTCCTCAGAACCGTTCCTATCGTCCACTCCTATAGTGACTTCTGCTCCGAGCCCATTCATGGCTCCAACCATACTGTTATTACCTGTTACAAAATTGGAATCATTGGTGCCGTTCTGCGATACACCATAGACCCGACACTCATCCAATGTGGACCTGTTTGCCAGACAAACCTGCATTCCCTTTTTGGACTGGCCTGACTCTCCTTCAGATGCATCGTTGAGCTCCACCAGGAGCCTTTCTGAATTGGATGTGGTGCAACTTTTTAATCAGCTGGTGACTGCTAGGGGAATCTCAAATCCACCTAGAACCCTATACCACTCCTGGCTTCGGGTCTATTTCTCCAGCAACCCCTACTTACGCTCCTCCCTTGGACCCCTTGGTTCCAAGGCTCATCTATCCAATTTTTACTAGAAGAATTCCTTCCTTGGTGCCAACGACAACTCTGTCTGAGGCTCCGAGATCCCTTTGGGTGTCGGTTCCATCGGAACCCACCCTTCCTCAATTTCGTGCTTGGGGGGGGGGTTGAGCCCCTGGTCCAGGTGTCGGTTCCAATGGTTATGTCAGCCCTGACTTCGGAGCAGAGGGCGACTACCGCTCTGAGCATGATTGAGGCTCTGTCCCCGGGAGCGATCCATCTGGAGCGGGGTGTGACCCCAGTTCCGATTCTGTCTTCTTCGGTTCCGGGCTCCCATTCCTTTTGGGCGGGCTCGCTTTCTCAGTGATGGAGAGGGCACTTGCTGCCAGCAATCCTCCACAGTTGGTTATTCCCCCAGTTCCCTCCGTGCCGCAGCTGACAAAGTCCACCCCCCCAGACTCCGAGAGCGCAAGTCCCAGGAGACCCCTGTTCAGGGCATTTCACTTTACGAGTCTTCTTCTGATGTTCCCACCGAAGAACCTCCCCGGAATCGGGTGTGTAAAAGGAGACACATGGACTCCCCGGAGGAGTCACTCACAGAGGATACGGACTACGATGATGGGGAAGGGTCCCGACGGTTGCTCCCTGACGTCTCCTTTGGGGACATCATGGAAATCTTGAAACAGAGGGGTGACTGGAAGTCCTCAACCCCTTCCTCAGAGGAATCCGTATTCCTGCAAGCCTTTTGCTCTCGGCCCTCTACTTCTTGGGTGACCCCCCCCCACCGATGAGTTGGTTAAACTCATTGTGCAACGGACTTGGAAGAACCCTGACTCGGTTAAGGCCATCCCTAGGAGATCAGAGAAAGTACTTTCCCCTCCAGAGGATCAACCCCATTGGTCCAGAGGCTTGCCAGTGGACTTTATGGTGGTGGCGGCTGCCACGAAAAAGGATGTTGCAGAAGAGAGTCCTGCAGTTCACCCGCCCAGCAGGGAGTCCTGGGCAGTGTGCAGGTTAGGGAAGCGAGTCTTTGCGTCAGCGACCTTCTCGGTTAGGTCTCTGAACTTTATGGCACATTTTATGAGGCTCCAGAGAGATCTCATCTCAGAACTCTCCGGAACCCTTGCGTGTCAAGTATCGGATGGAGCACGAGATAAGGTTGCTTCCCAACTTAAAATCCATATCTAATTCATCCATGAGGTTGCTGTCACACACAACCGAAGGAGCAGTTAGAGCTGCAGGTGCAGGCGTAGTCATGAGATGTCATGCCTGGATGTGCATCTGTGACCTCGCGGACTCCTTCAAGTATTCCTTTCTAAATGCCTCTATCGAGCCCTCAGCTCTGTTTGGTGTGAAGGTCAAGGATATACTAGCCAGGTGCGAGCAAGACGAGAAGACCTTGTCTGCCATTGGCCTACGCTTTTCCAAACCTCAGCGTTCATTCTCCAGTAACCAGAGGAGCGGAAAAATATGGCACAAGAAGTCTCAAGGTCCTTTCCGAGATGCACGTGGTGAAGACTCCTCCAGAGACAGAGGGGGTTCTATTAATGGAAGACGTCCCTTTCGGGGCAGAGGGGGTCCCCAGAACCAGGGCTCCAGAGATTCCTTCTCCGGTAGACCATATCATCGCTCCTGAGGCGCTGCACGAGTGCTTTCCTCTGGAAGCAGTTGGGGCGTGTTTCTCTCTGCACCAAGGTGCCTGGCTGTTCATTACGAACGATCAGTGGGTGCAGAGAATCATTACCAGAGGCTACCATATTTCCAATAATATCCTATCCAAAACATCCAAAATACCTTCCCGATGTTCCACCCAGTCAAAGGGAGGAGGCAGCTTCCAAGATACGAAAGCTACTTCAAAAACGAGCTGTCCAAAAGGTCCCCTCAGATCAGTGCGGATTAGGGTTGTACTCGAGATTCATTTTGGTGCCAAAGAAAACAGGATTGGAGGCCTATTCTGGATCTCAGTCATCTAAACAAATCAGTAGTTCAGACCAGGTTCTGCATGGTCATGATTCAATCCATCCTCCCCTATCTGCAGGAGGGTGTGTGGATGTGTTCATTAGATCTCCGGGATGCATATTACCATATCAAGATGGACAAGTGCTCCAGGAGCCTCTTTTGCTTCTGGCTGGGAGCCAATCACTACCAATTCAGAGCCCTGCCTTTCAGTCTCTCGATGGCCCCCAGAGTGTTCACGAAATGTCTTGCAGTGGTAACAGCTCATCTGAGACTTCAGGGATTCCAGGTGTTTCCATATCTAGACCATTGGCTCCTCTCCACCCCCACCAAGCATCTCTTGGTAAGGGCCCTCTGCTACACCTTGGCCCTAGTGGAGTCAATAGGCATCACCATACACTTGCAGAAATCAAACCTCCATTCATCACTACAACTGGAATTCATAGGGGCAATACTCAACATGCAGTCAAGCCTAATTTATCTTCCTCCCCACAGGCTTCAGAGACTCAGGGCACAAGTTCAGGTGATACTCTGCCAAACCAAGGAGTCTGCAAGGGAGATTCTTCAAGTCTTAGGATCTATGGCCGCCATCCCCATAGTCCCCTTAGCCAGACTACAAATGAGATTACTACAATGGCTCCTTCAGGCCCAGTGGATTCCCAGTCCCCACCCCCTGAACTCAAATATTCTCATTGCCAACATTTGCAAACAAGATCTCCTCTGGTGGATGCGTACAGACAAAAATCTTTGGTGTCATCCCTTCCAGGCTCCTCAGCTCAGCGTCACGGTGACCATGGATGCTTCCCTGATGGGGTGAGAGGGTCATTTCCAGGGAAAGTCAGTCCAAGGCACGTGGCCCGATGTAGAGGTCAATTTGCATAGCAATGTTCTGGAGTTAAGAGCGGTGCTGTTGGCTTTGCAAGCTTTTCATCCGCTTCTTCCATCTGGAACGATTGCTGTCCAGTCAGACAACATGTCCATGGTCTGGTATATAAACAAACAGGGAGAGACCAAGTCTTACCCCCTTTGTCACAAAGCCATGAGAATCTGGCAGTGGGCGATAGCTTCCAACCACTTTCTGATCGCAACACACGTCCCGGGAAGCTCCAACGTGATTGCGGACAGACTTAGCAGATGCATACTTCAGCCGCACAAGGAGTCTTTCAACCTGAGTGTGGCGACGGAAATTTTCAGTCGCTGGGGCCAGCCATGCTGCGACCTTTTTGCCTCCCCTTCAAATGCAAAATGCAGCAGCTACTTTGCCCTCTTTCCCCCTCTCTGGGAGTCACTGAGAGACGCTTTAGTCCACGATTGGCCCATGGGTCTCCTTTATGCTTACCCTCCAATTCCTCTGATTCCCCTCTTTCTGTGGAAGGCGATTCGGTTGAGAAGCAAAGTGATCCTCATTGCTCCATTTTGGCCTCGTCGAGTGTTGTTTCCCTTCCTCCGACCTCATCTGTTATGACCTCCTTGGATCCTAGACACTCGTCAGGACCTAATTTCTCACCCACAAGGGCTGACTCCTCTGAATCTGTCCACCCTCAAGCTGACAGCTTGGTTTATCCACTTCCGGTAGTTGCCAGGCAAGAAACCCTTTCTTCACCTGTCCGGGATATTATTTTGGCTTCTCATAAACCATCCACCAGAAAACTTTGCAAGGATAAATGGAAGAGATTCTCTATTTGGTCACGTAATCAGAAACTAGACCCATTCTCAACCCCCATAGCCGCTATTCTTCATTATTTCACTGAGCTGTTCCACAAAGGTGCCTCTGCTTCTACCATTCGAGTCCATCTAGCAACTATTTCCAACTACCATAACAAGTCTGAAGGAGTACCACTTACCTCCTCTCGTCTTTGCAAGACCTTCCTCAAGGGTATTTTTCACAGCAGGCCTCCCATCTGACAGCCGGTGGAGGCATGTAATTTGTCCTGGGTCCTGCAGGCTCTCTATATGCCCCCATTTGAGCCAGCTGCCACTTGTGATCTAAAATTCTTATCTTGGAAATCTTTATTCCTGGTGGCTATAACTTCAGCAAGACGAATTTCGGAATTACAAACGTTATGTATCAAGAGCCCTTATCTGCTCTTTCATAAGGACAGAGTATCACCTCAAACTAACCCATCCTTCCTCCCCAAAGTGGTTTCGGATTTTTCCATTAACCAGTCCTTTGAGCTCCCTGTGTTTTTCCCAAATTACTCGAACAAGGGAGAATACTGCCTACATTACCTGGATGTTCATAGACAATTATGCTTTTATCTGGACAGAACTAAATCATTCCGCAAGTCAGACCAGCTTTTCATTGCCTTTGCAGGCCCTAGATTGGGAGGTGCAGTATCAAAAGTTACTTTGTCTAAATGGCTCCGGGATTACATCACCTTCATATATTCACGTACGGAGGGATCTAAGCCGGGCCAAATCAAAGCTCACTCAACTACAGCTATTGCAGCATCTTTTGCCTTCCATTCTAGGGCGTCCATGGATGACATTTTTGCAGCTGCCATTTGGGCTAAGCCCCACACTTTTATCAAACATTACACATTGGATCTAATCTCCAAGGGAAGAGTGGCCTTTGGTTCAATGGTTCTCAGGAATGTTCTTCCATAAGGGCCACCCAGGTTCTCCAAGTAGCTGAGAACTCGTTCCCTTCAGTGATGAATAAGAAGAAGATTAACAACTTCAGATAAAGAAGTTATATCTTACCATAACTTTCCATCTGAGTTGTTAATCTTCTTCCAGTCATCACACCCTCCCACCAAGCCCCTCTTAAGGTTCCTGGCGGATATTCTGGGTCTTCGTGGTGTGTTAGGGTTTCTGCGCAGAGATGGCCTCTGGCTTATTCTTTCTCTGTATGTTGCATGCAAACTCGATCTGAGGTAGCTGAGCAAAGGGCATTGTGGGTAGCAGCTTAGCTTGATTTTTTGGTGCATGCAAGCTTGGTATAAGGCCGACTTGGTTCCATCAGTGATGACTGAAAGAAGATCAACAACTCAGATGGAACATTATGGTAAGACATAACTTCTTTTTCTCCACCATGGGATCTCACAGTTGTCTTACAAGGCTTAACTCAAAAACCCTTCAAACCAGATGGTGATTATGACTTGAAGTTCCTCTTGTGGAAGACTGTCTTTCTTATCACCATTAACTTCAGCAAGGAGTATTTCAAAAATCCAGCCATTGTCATGTAAGCCTCCTTACATCATTTTCCATAAAGATAAGAGCGTCCTTTCATACTAACCCCTCCTTTATGCCCAAAGGTACTACAGAATCTAATGTCAACCAGCCTAAATAATTGCCTGTTTTCTTTTCAAATTACTCTAACAAAGGGGAACATATGTTACATTTGCTTGATGTTCGTAAACAGCTACGTTGTTATCTTCATAGGACCAAACATTGTCGAAAATTAGACCAAATTTTTATGTCTTTTTCCCCGCGCCACGTAGGTCATGAGGTTTCTAAAATTAGGCTTGCTAAATGGATAACAGACTGCATTTCCCTGATTTCTGCCAAAAATGGACTACACTTACCTCATCCCCCTAAGGCCCATTCAACTAGGCCCATGTCCACATCATCTGCTTTTTCTTCAAGGGCATTGATGGATATTTGTGCAGCAGCCACTTGGGCAAAAACTCATACCTTTATCATGCATTACAGATTGGATATTTTGTCCAGGAGCAAGGCTTTATTTGGTTCTGTAGTGCTCCAGTATATCCTTCCTTGAGGCCACCCAGGACTTGTATAACTGGGGACTCTAACCCAGCCATGAGGAGGAATGAAAGGAACAACATCAGAATTATAACTTGTGTAGTTACCATAACTTCGCATCTGTGCTGTCCTCTTTCATTCCTCCTCACTTTCCCTCCCAGCCATCCCCCTACCCAATGCTCTAGAAGACCTATTGGAGAACTATTCAGGAACCTAATGTTTCTGGTTTGAACTTCTGGTTTCTTAATTCTTTCTGTGTGTCTACACACTATCAGCTATTTAGGCAGCAAACTCGATCTGAGGAGGTTGGGCAGAGGACAGAGCATTATGGGAAGAAGGAGTAGCTTAAGACTTGGATCCTAGTGTGTAAGAATGCGGCCGAGTTGGATCTGAGGGTCGGATCCTTGACCCAACCATGAGGAGGAATGAAAGAGGACAACTAAGATGCCAAGTTATGATAAGTCATAACTTATAATTATTGACCATAGGATGGGTAAGGCCAATGTATAACTGTATGAAATAGGTTACTTCAAGCACAGAAGGGGAAATTGGATAGGCTTAAGATGGTCCACAAGGGTAGCTATCTTAATACTTAACTGTGAACCTACAAACATTTGACTTCGTCGTGACTTCATTAGATAACTTCATCTTCTACAGAAATTTAGTGAGTTCACTTTCCTTCTTAAATTGAATCTGCTGGCATGGGACAATGGTGTTTTGTAATATGGAGATAAGCAGGTTGTCACATTCTTGATCACATTGTCATGGTTTTGGTATTGAGTGTCCTGGATAGTTAGTTAGGATTTACTACGTGCCATGAATGAATTCCGGCAGATGAAGCATTTTGCCTATTGTCATCCCCTTTTCCTCTATGCTTTCAGGCAGGACAAGAAGTTACAAGGCTAGACATCAGCCAAAAATGCTTCCTTAGAAACCCACTGAAAAAGCCTTCTTTGTCCCTGTGTGCATTTTGTGCTTTTGCCAAGTGAAGGAGACATCTCATGCATATGATTGGTTGGCAATGGTGATTGAGGCTGGAGAAATGCTGCCAGAGCTTCGAGTTTCAAGAGTGAGCCTTGGGATGTTGGTAACCTCTACATCTGGCTGTCCTTCACAACTTAGAGCCTGAGCTAGTTACATGGAGTGAGCCATCAGGTCACACAATTATGTCTCTGATTGAACTCTGGCACAAGAAGCCTACTGTCCTTGAGATCCCCTAAAGCTAAGCTACTCTCACCACTTAGTGTTGAGAAGTCGTCTGTGATTCCCATTTGTGATGAACCTGCAGTATGCTGGTGAGAGACAAGAGGGGTGCTTGCTGATATTTTCTGCAGGTTGACATCAGATACAGTTCCTTAAAAGAAAATAATTTGATACCTAACTGTGCGCAGATCTCTTAGGATAAACTGAAGCCCCATTTGCTTGAGTTGGTGGTAGCTCAGGTGGATATAAAAGATCCCACAACAGTTCAACATGCTGCTTCCTGGCATTGATCCATCATCCAGAACCTGACGATATTTACTCTTTATCTGATTTATAAGAATGCATGACTCCTAAGTCATTCTTCCTCCCTTGTAGCCTTTCTTAAATGATAACATTTTAATGATCTTGAAGCATTTACATTGTTATATTTTCTACAAATGCAGGTCCCTGCTGTACACCACCACTGGAGAGGGGTGACGTGCTCTCCAAGCATTCTAAGGCAAATTCTTACATGATCTATATAGTTCTTCATAAAAAAGTGACCACAAGATAAGGTCGCCATGCCACTGGTTAAGTAGTAGAGGAGTGTAAGGGTCATTTCCTCTGTCATATTGAGCCTTAAAGTCCTAAGTTAATGTCTCGTGTGCCATACCCAGTATGCCCTCGTTGATTATTCTCTAGAAATGCTGAGAGAGCTGTCTGATCCTGAAGACTGAGTTTCTGGTTAAAATCCTGTGCAGTAGCTTTGCTGCTGATCTTTTGTGCAGCTCACTGGTCTTTTGACCACAATGAAGTTGTACTTAGGTCAACTAGGATATGTTTTTTTGCTGGATGGCATGACTGAAGCTCTCCTTTTTCAAGAATGACCTCAAGCAGGGCCACTGTGGATGCCTCCCTTTTGGGTGTAATACATTTTAGTCGGGTTTCACACAACCTTATTGAAAACCTTCAAAAGAGAAAATCAGAAATGACTACTGTGGAATGTCTTTCCTGACAACAACATTCATCTTACCAGCATCCTTTCCCAGGAAGAAGCATTATTGCCTGGTGAGAATGGTGAAAATTCATCAGTCAGTCCTTCCTCATCAGCTGTCTGTACTAAGACACCTGGAATGAAAATTCAGTTTGGCATTTCACAGTGGATCTGACTTTCCCTCTGAACTGCTTGTTGAAGATGTGTTCTTTTGAGGTTTCCCAAGCTTATGAAATAATAGCTAAAGACCATTGGGTTTGGTTTTTGTTGTTTCAAGTGGCCATATCTTAGAGATATTTTACTTTCTCACATCAAGTGCTTCCCTGAAAACCTGTTTATCACAGTGGAGTTGCCAAACAAGTTCAGACTCTGCTTCTTAAAATGACTGTAGAATTTGTTCCCATGTGGAAAGAGAGAAGGATTCTTTTCCAGTGTCTTCCATGTTCCAGAGTGAATGGGAGGCTTCATTTTCATGGTGGTATTTAGCATCTTCAAAAAATGCATCCAGTATATCAAGTTCTAGATTGATTTTGACTCTTCCTGGGATGAAGTACTGGGTGGTGTTACTGGACACGTTTGATACCTTCTCAGCACATCATTGCCTGGGCTCCTTACAGGGGGTTGCATTGTTTCACTTTGAGTGGACACCATGTTTGGTACAAAATGCTACTGTTTGGTCTGTCCCTCAATGCCATCAACTTTCCCAGGTATACTAACCATTATGGTAAAGTTCTTGTAGGAAAAAGGGACGTTGTGTTTCCATACCTCGATGACTGACTTTTAGTGGCCCCATCAGGATACTTCCTCATTGTGACCTTTGCTTAGATGCATCAGTGGTTGTGTTGCAAGCCATATAAAATCATGATCTACTGGAAGGAGTCCTTATTTGGCATAAGGCAGAAAATCTGTCCATCGTTCTTACCCACAGAGGTTGGCCCAGGAAATTGGCATCCATACCCTGGTTGCCAAAGACACAATTTGTGTGGACGACGGAACCATTCTGCTCCTCTCAGACTTTATGGCAGTCACTGTCTTTAGTCCTCTTTGCCCATTTTCAGATGTTTGTTTCGTTGCATGATGAAGAGTCAATGGCTGCTGAGACATCATACCCTCATAGATCCGTCATCAATCTGTACAGTTGTGGGCTTTGTCCACCAGTCTTAGCATTGCATTAAACCTCCTTCAGTCAAACCAAACTCCAACAAACCATGACAGTGTAAGCTTTGCTATTAGGTTTTAAAGCCCATCTTTGCATTTTTTCTGATTCTTTTCATAGTGGCCATTATCTCCACTTATAGGATCTCAAAGTTGCTAGGTCTTTTTCTGTATGGAACTTTACTTGGTCTTTCATAAAAATCAAGTGTCTCTTAAGACTAGCCCAAGCTTCTTCTGAAACTGGTTTCTGAGTCACCCCTTAATACGTCTGTTTCCCCGTTTTGTTTTGTTTTTTTGCAAGAATCCAGTAGAGAAGGGGCTTTCTAGACTCTGTACCATCAATTAAGGGTCTGCCTTATCATATATGGAAGAGAGATCAGTATATCTTGTGTTGTCTGCTCCATCTGGCTTCAACCTATGGGACTTTAGAATTGGCTAGTGTTAGATACAAAATCTTTAGTCCACATGGCTCTGCCTCCCATACACATAACTTCCCATTCCTTCTTCAACTCCTCAGATCTAGTTTGCCACCATTTATTTATTATTTATGTATTTAACGTTTGTTTCCTGAGAAAGTCAGCAGAGGCCCAGGGAGAAACGCTGCAGACGCATGTCTTTGGAATGTGGGAGGAAACCCACATGAATGCAGGGAGGACATGCAGACCCTGCACAGGAGGCACTCCAGCCAAGAATCGAACTGAAGAACCTCTTGCTGTGAGGTGATGATGCTAATCGCTGCACCACTGTGCTGCCCATTCTGGTTTGCAGCTTGAGCTTGGCTGTGCTCAGCCTTTTCTGTTCTCGAGACCTTAGGGTAGTGGTAATGGTGAGATTTTGATATTCCCTTATCTTCTTTATATCCTCTTTTGTTCTTTATCTTTTGTAGGTAGTTAGGTAGATTTTTGTCGACTGTTGGTCTTCCCACTTATTTCTGGGGAGTTTGTGTTCTTTTTTGTGGTTTTATGTAGCATGTGATTTATAGTTGTAATGCAGTGGTATAGTTTTGTTGTGATATGGATAAAGGCTTTAAAAAGTGCATTTTCTGCAGGTATAAGTAATTGTGTTTACTGTTTGGGACAAACACATCTAGATTCTGGATGCTGCATTTGTGAAGGATTTTGGTTCTAGGGCCATCAATGAGAGTAAGGCTAAGTAAGTTTTAAATGGGCTTCTGCCCTTGGGTTCTCTTTCCATTTCTGGGATGGCTTGTCTCTCAAAGATCAGGTCTGAGAAACCCCAACAGCGAGACTCCAGAATTTCCAAAGGGGATCACAAGAGATCCTCATCATCTTCTGTTTTTGGTCTTGGTGCTTTGGGCTTACCAGACTCGAAGGCCCCAAGACTTTTGGTTACCCTGGTGCCAGTATCGGCCCCAAAAATCTCAGAGCCAGTTTCCTTTAGCACCAAAAACCAGCAATGCTCCTTCTCTGGCTCTGAGTATACCAAGCCCCTTCTTGATCTACTTTCACTGCCTACTCCACCAGAGTCTTCCTCTTCTCTGGTCTGGTTCAGAGTCTGTTTAGCTCAGATCCAGCATGCAGAGTCGTCTTCTTCTAAAGCATAAGCCCACCTTTGGTGGCATCTTCCACCCAATCATCGAGGTTGGTGGGAAGCATTAAAACCTCTGAACTGGATCAGCTGATTAGGTCCTTTTTGCAGGCTCAGATGCAGTTAGGCTTTATCCTTTTGGGTCTGAGTCTGAAACTGGAACCATCGGCTCCATCCATCTGGCTTCCTCTTTTGGCCCCCTTGGATCTGTGGTCTTTTGAGCTGGTGGAATTTCCATCCTCTAGGTCAGATCCAATGGCTTGGCTGACATTGGCTCCTTCCTTTTCCTTGGTCAACTCAGCTCTGACCTTTTTAGGGCCGTCAGGACCTCAGAGCCATGGCATCGAAGCATTAGTTTCTAGATCATAGTGTACGATTCCTGCTTTAGGATTGTCATTTCCACTCTTGGCTTCTACTTTGGACAATTCTGTGCTAATCTCATTGTCTGGGCTAGGCACAGCTCCCTTGGGTTCGGGGTTGTCTCTGGTACGCTCGGGTTCTGGGACCCTGGATCTGAGAGACCAGCTTCTGCCTAGTCTTTTGACATTGTAGAGAGAATGTCTTTTCTCTGGAGAAAGGTCGGATTTTGCCAGCTGACATCCCCTCCCCTTTTCATCAGTACCTGCATTCAGTTATCAGTCTGCTCCTGGACTGCAAACATCAGCCAGCCCTCAGTCTTCCTCCATGGTGAGACTTACTGACTCTTCCCTTTCCTCCCTGACTTTGTCAGAACAAGAGTTTTGGGGAAAGAGAAAGTGTAAGAGGAAATACCTTGACTCCCTGGAGTGTCTCACCAAGGATACCAACCTCGAGGAAGGAGAGGGATCCTCTAAATCTCTGCATGATGTTGCCTATTTCAGTGACTTATTTGAGCTGCTTTGCCAGCACGGAGACTAGACCACCAAAGAGCCCTGTCTGGAGGAGTCAGTATTTCTGGAGGTCTTTCACATAGGCCCAGCCCTACTTTGGGTAGTTCCCCCTCTGGACGTCCTTATAGTCCTGGTATCCCAGAGGGTGTGTAAGGAACCCAACTCATTGGAGCCCATCCCCAAAAAGCTGGATAAAGTTCTCGCTTCCCCTAAGGACAGCCCAAATAAGGGTCCAGTTGTTGTTGCTGTTGTGGTGGCAGCAGCCACCAAGAAGGAGATTTCTGAGGAGAGCTCCTCTGTTCAAACTTTCCCCTCTGAACAAGGAGTCTCGGGTGTTGGATGGTGTGGGGAAGAGTTCCTGTGCCTCAGCAACTTTTGCATTAAGAGCTGTTAATTACCTGTCACACTTGACAAGACTTCAATGGGATCTAGTGCCCAAAGTTTCAAGAACCTTCAAGACATAGCAGTCTGTGGACACACAAAAAATGCTGTTGTCTAACCTGGTTTCCATCGCTAATGTTTCCATGAGGCTTATCTTGAATGCGGCTGATGGAACATCTTGAGGGCTGGGTCCAGAAGCGCCATGCGGTGCCACGCTTGAATGCATTTATGTAACTTGTGGACTGTTTCATGTCAACCCTTATTAATGCCCCTTTTGACAGGTCCTCTTTGCTTGGGCCAAAAATTAAGACACTCTGACAAGGAAGTGACAGGAAGGGAAGATGCTGTCCGCCATTGGAGTATGCTTTTCCTCCTCAGAGGACCTTTTTAAAGAGTCATAAGGAGGGGGGGAGTAAGCTTCTGTTCTTCAGAAAGTTACAGCACTTTTTCCAGGATGCACCTCCAGAGGGCTCCTCCTAAGGACAGGGGGTGGATCATAACAGACACTGTCCACAGGCAGGGACAGTCTGCAGCATCAGTGCTTCTGCTGGGTATTCTTCAGCGGGCCCTTTTAGTCATCCTGAAGGTTTGCCTGACTGCTCTTTTCTGGAGACGGTCAAGATCATCTGGCTCTGCACCCAAAAGCTTGACTGGCCATCACATCAGATGGCTGGGTGCTGACAGGCATATCCAGACGTTATTGCATTCCCTTTTAAAAAGTTCCATATTGTCACTCAAAACATCTCTCAGATGTTCCACCCCATCAGACACTGTATGCAGCTGTAAGGATTCAAAAGGTACATGTAAACTGAGTCATTCAGGAGGTCTCACCAGACCAAAAAGATTCCAGAGTCTGTTCCAGGTTCTTTTTAGTTCCAAAGAAAACAAAGAACCTTAGGCCAGTTTTGGATTTAAGCAAGCTAAATTAGTTTATCAAGAAGGCCAAGTTCCAGATGGTCACTGTGCAAGTCCGTCTTACCTCTCCTGAGGAAGGCTGAGTGGATGTACTTGATAGACCTCAAGGATGCCTACCATCACATCAAGATAGATAGGTGTTCCAAAAGGTTTCTGCACTTCCATCTGGGGACCGATAATTACCAGTTTAAGGCCCTGATGTTTAGTCTCATCTTAGCCCCCTGGGTGTTTACCCAAGTGCATGGCAATGGTTGAAGCCTTATCTCTAGCTGCAGGAATTTCAGGTCTTTATGTATCTGGACTATTGGCTCCTTACCACCCCCATAAGGGCATCGTTGATAACAGCTGGAGATACCTTACTCCAACTGTGCAACAATTTAGGCATCACAATCATTTATCTAAAACTGAGCCTTCAATCAGTACAAATTTTAGAATTCATACAGTGTCTTTTATACAGCATCAACCAAATCACCAGGCTTCTGAATTCCAGAGTTTTCAATCTTAAGGCTCAGATATTGTCGGTGCTTGCAACTCTAAAGCCCTTGATGCATGCAGTTATGAAACTTCTGGGTCATATGGCAGCATCAATAGGGTTGGTTCCTTTAGCCAGATATCACATGAGGGCTCTGCGATGGACTCTGGCTGTTCAGTGGTCCTTCCTTACTCATCACTTGGATTTTCCCTTACTATTAAAAAAAGGTATGTCATGAACAGTTTTATTGGTGGTTGCAGTCTCCTTTAGTAAACAATGGGGGACTGTTTGTGATTCCTTCTTCTTGGCCATTGTCACCATGGACGTCTACCTCCTAGCGTAGGGTAGGGCATTTTGAAGGGAGGACGGTTCAAGGGTCCTGGTCTTCTGCAGAGGCCTACATTCACATCAGTGTTCTGGAGATGAGAGCAGTCCTCTTTGCATTGCAGGCCTTTCAGGACACCCTTCCTAGAGGTGTGATTACAATACAGACAGACAACATGTCTGTTATCTGGTATCTCATCAAACAGGGGAGAACATGCTCTTATCCTTTTTGTCGGGAGGCAGTGAGGGTTTGACAGCAGGCGATATCCTCTCAGCATTTTTTGGTGGCAGCACACATCCCAGGGAGGTCCAACATTCTGGTTGACAGCCTCAGCAGGGGCATTCTTTTGCCTCATGAGTGGTTCCTAAATCTGAAGGTTGCAGCTCAGATTTTTTGGCATCAGGGCACTTTGTGTTGCATCCTGTTTGCCTCTCCATCCAACACCAAGTGCAGTCGCTGTTGCATCATCGTTCCCCCTCTGGGACAGTCATCCAGGGATGTTGTGGTAATTGCTTGGCTCCAGGGCATCTTTATGCTTATCCTGCAGTTCCCTTGATGATAAAGTTTCTCCGGAGAGCAGCCTGCTGCAGAGCTACCATGATCCTCATTGCCTTCTTTTGGCCTTGGCAGGAGTGGTTTCCATTTCTTTGGCCTCTTTTGAAGTCTCCTCAGTGGGTTCTTGATCCCATTCCAGATCTCATTTCTCATCCAGCTGGCCTGAATCTTCCAACCTTCAGTCCTTCAAATTAACCACATGGTTCCTCCAGTTCCCTTGATGGCTAGAAATCCCAAGCTTTCAAAGGCTATCATTCAATCTGAAGTTAACTTCATTTTATCTGCAGCCTGTGGGAATACGGATCCGAGCCGGCAACTTTTTTTCTAGCATCTGCTCCGAGCTCCTCCCCTTACCCATAATGCCCTACCATCTCCTATCTTCCCCCAGATCTCGTTTGCCACGCCAGTAGTGTGCATCATGGTCTCCTTTGCTTTGAGCTCAGGGGATAGTAAGTGGTATTATTACTTATATCTAGTGTGTGTTTGAGTGATTTTTTTCCCTTCCTCCCCTTGTTTAGTGTATCGCTTGTTCGTCGGTTTAAAAAAAAAAAAAAAAAAAGTTTTGCAAACTTGGTAGAGTAGTTGTTAGGCCTGCCCTTTCCCTACCTGAGTTTGTGTGTATTTTTTTCTGGTAGGTAGTATTTTTACTTTTGGGTGCAGGACTATGGCTGATCAGCCAAAGCCTGTTTTCAAGAAATGTACAGAGTGTGGCCATAAGCTCTCCCCGGCTGATGGTCACACTCTGTGTGTGATTTGCTTGGGAGTGGCACATTTGTCCACTCAATATGCTATCTGCACCGGGTTCAATCCGAGGGCCCTTCGGGATCGGAAGGCCAAGTTAGTAGCCAAAGGCCTTCTCCCTGCTGCCATGCTGGAATCTGCCTCGGCCTCGCTTTCTAGTGTTCAACCTCCGACCCAGACAGGGACTCAACCTCCCTCTTCTTCTTCTGGTGATGGGTTTACTAAAGACAAATCTACAGTCAGCATGGCTGACAAAGAAAAAGATAAAGAAAGGCGCAGAGAGGATAGGGAAAAGAGAAAGGACAGACATCACAAGAGATCCCCGGACAGGGAGCTCTTTCTTAGTCCACCTTCTAAGGCCACGAGGCCTGTTTCTCCACTACTCCGGTCTCCTCGTTTCTCACCGGAGCCGTTGGAACATTTGGACCCGAGGCCTTCCTCCCCATTATGCAGACCAGCCAGATCAGAGTCTGTGGCCTCTTTGAGGTTGACCCGGAGCTATCGGGCATGGACAGGATGATGCAGAGATTCAGTCAGACCCAAATACAGATAGGAGTCTTGCCAGGCCCCTCTCCCTCTGGAGGGGGGACCTCCATGCCTTTTTTCCTCCCCATCTCTCCTTCCCCGATCCGTGTTTCGGCTTCAAGGCACTTGGATCCGAGGATTTTCAGAGCTGGTAGCTCGGTGCCGACGGTTCCTCCAACCTCAACTCCGGCTGTTACCTTGAGTTCCTCTGATCCGACTTGTTCAGATCCGAGCGACTCTCGGAGCTGCGGACAGGGAGTTGGACCCGAGGGAATGGATTCTTCAGCTACGACCTTTTCGGATCCGATCCGTTCCCTCAGACCTCAGGCTACCCTGGCTTCAGCTCCGGTCCCTGCTTCAGATCCGGGGAGGGTGTCTTCCTTACTGGGTGCTAAGGGGGTCTGCTCTCCCTCAGTCTTCGAAGTGGTGGAGAGGGTTCTCTCCCAGGGATTGAGACCCCAGCCCATCCCCTCGGATACCACCCAGGCCCTCCTGGATTTGGCGACGACTCCCTTCATCCTGTCTCAGGGACAAGCCCGTGCCAGAGGATCCCCATGTTAATTTCCCTGAGGAAACCCTTGCAGCTCACGAATCCCCTTCTGAGAGTCCCACTGAAGAGGGTCATCGTAAGCGCAAGTGCAAAAGGAGGCACTTGGACTCACCCGAGTCCCTTACTACGGGCACTGAATTAGATGAAGGAGAAGGTTCCCCCAGGTCACCTCCCAAAGATGTCTCCTTTAGAGAAATCATGGAGATCCTCCGCCAGAGGGGAGGTTGGTCAGCCCCAAAACTTTCTGGGAATGATTCAGTGTTCCTGGAGGCCTTTGGCACGGGCCCCTCTACTTCCTGGGTGTCCACGCCAGTGGACCCCTTGGTGGACCTAATCACCACGAGGGCATGGAAGGAGCCTGACACCATAGAGCCCATCCCCAAACGCCCTGACAAGATTTTATCTCCCCCTTCCGACAGACAACCTTGGTCAAAAGGTGCCCCAGTTGATGCTGTGTTGGTTGCAGCGGTCACAAAGAAGGAACTAGCACAGGAGCGTTCCTCAGTCCACCCTCCAGACAAGGAGTCCAGGTTGGAGGATAGGTTTGGGAAGCACATCTATTCCTCAGCGACCTTTTCAATCTGTGCGCTGAATTATTTGGCACATGTGACCCGGCTTCAGCAAGACCTTGCTTCAGAATTCGCTGAGTCGCCCCCAGAGTCTTTATCGCCGCAGGACAGACAGTTGTTCTCTGCGAAAATGTCTACCCTGAAGTCAGTCTCAAACGCATTGATGCGACTCCTTTCCCATGCCACGGAAGGAGCAGCTAGGGTGGCTGGGAGAGGCATAGCCATAAGGCGTCATGCCTGGTTCAGGTTGTGTCAGTTTGCGGACCCTTTCAAGGCGTCGTTTATCAATGCTCCCTACAATGGTTCTTCCCTTTTTGGGCAAACAGTGCGTGACACACTTGTCCAGAGTGAAAAGGATGGGAAGACTTTGTCTGCCATCGGGAACCGCTTCTCTAACCCTCAGTGGTCCTTCTCTAGGAATCAAAGAGGGCAGAAGATGTGGCTCCGAAAATCTCAGTTTTCCCGGGATTCTCAGGACAACTATTCCCCCAGAGGCAGAGGGGAACAGGATTGATGCTGACCCAGAGGTAGAGGGGGTCCCATGAATTTTGGGTCTAGGGAACCCTTTTCTGATAGACCCAGTCAACAGCCCTGAGGGGTTGCCCGACTGTCCTACTCTGGAGGCAGTCGGGGGAAGATTGTCCTTACACCCAGCGGCATGGGAGTCCATTACGACAGATCACTGGGTGTTACAGATAATATCCAGAGGTTACTCTATCCCTTTTGTTGCCCCTCCAAATATTCCAAAACACCTCCCAGATGTTCCACCCACTCACAGGGAGGCTGCAGCTCTAGAGGTTTCAAAGCTGCTTCTCAAACGAGCCATCGAACAGCCCCCCCCCCCCCGATCAGTCCGGATCAGGCATCTAGTCAAGGTTCTTTTTGGTGCCAAAAAAGACAGGGGACCTCAGGCCCATTCTACACCTGTCAACATTAAACCTGTCTGTAGCCAAACAGAAATTCCAGATGGTCACCCTACAGTCCATTCTACTTTATCTCTGAGAGTGCGACTGGATGTGCTCGTTAGACCTCCAAGATGCTTACTACCACATCAAAATACACAGAAGCTCCAGGAGGTTTCTGCGCTTCTGGCTGGGAGACAGTCATTTTCAGTTCAGAGCCCTACCCTTTGGTCTCACCACAGCCCCCAGGGTGTTCACCAAGGTATTGGCAGTTGTAGCAGCTCACCTGAGGCTTCAGGGTATTCAGGTGTTTCCATACCTGGATGACTGGCTCTTCGCTGTGCCCAACAAGCATCACCTGTGTCTGGCCTGAGATTACTTCATTCGGTTGGCAGATATACTGGGAATTAGTCAATGTTCAGAAATCCCATTTGCAATCAGTACAAGTTCTAGACTTCATTGGGGCATGGCTAGACACTTTGCAGATGAAGGTATTCCTAACTCCAGACAGGATCTTACACCTCAGGTGCCACATAGCTCAGATAGCGAACTCCAAGTCTCCAAAGGTGAGCGAGGTTCTCCGGGCTCTAGGCTCCATGGCTACCGCCATATCAATTCTCTCTTGTGCGTGCCTTCACATGCAGGTTCTTCAATGGACTCTGGCTGTTCAATGGTCTTGGCTAGACCTGCCCATGGAATTTCCAATCAAGATCAGTCACGTCTGCAGGACGTCTCTTCTTTGGTGGTTAAGTTCACCAGAGATATCAGAAGGACGCCCCTTCGCTTCATCTCCAGTCCAAGCCGCAGTGACCACGGACGCCTCCCAACTCGGGTGGGGGGGGCACTGTTTGGGAAGGGCAGTTGCACATAAATGTTCTAGAGATGAGGGCAGTGCTTTTAGCGTTGGAAGCCTTTCACACTGTCCTTCCTCTCTGATTGATTGCAATTCAGCCAGACAACATGTTGGTTGTCTGGTATATCAACAAACAGATGGGAACCAGATCCTACCCCATATGTTGCGAGACCATGAGAGTGTGGGAATGGGCGATCTCCACTGGTCAGTTTCTGATACCAACGCACATCCCGGGGTGCTCCCAACATTTTAGCGGACAGATTGAGTCGGGCCATTCTGATGCCGTACGAGTGGTCTCTGAAGCAGTCAGTAGCGGAGGAGGTCTTCCTTACATGGGGTCAGCCTTGCTGCGATCTCTTCACATCTCCTTCCAACGCAAAGTGCAGCGAGTTCTTTGTTCTGATTCCTCACCAGGGGAAGTCCCCAGAGGCGCTGTAGTCCATGCTTGCCCCCCCCCCCCGGGCTTCTATATGCTTATCCACCATTGCCACTTATTCCAAAGTTTCTTTAGAAAGCTTGCCGACTGCGGTGCAGAGTGATCCTCATTGTCCCATTCTGGCTTCGTCAGGTTTGGTTCCCATTCCTTTGGTCTCATCTCTTAGCTCCCCCGTGGGTTCTGGATCCCTGCCCTGATCTAATCTTCCATTCGTTGGGGGCCAGTCCACCCGATATGGGCAGCCTCAAGCTGACAGCCTGCTTGCTCCAGTTCAGTTGATTGCCAGGACTCCCGTTCTTTCATCCCCGGTAAAATCCATTCTGGTGGCTTTTCTTAAAGACTCCTCTAGGAAACTTTATTGCAGTATATGGAAGCGCTTTTCCATTTGGGCCTCACAGAGAAAACTAGATCCCTTTACAGCCCCTGTTCCAGCGGTGTTGGATTTCCTGTCTGGCATTTTCAGCAAGGAGCTAGTTCCTCCACAGTGAAAGTACAATTGGCGGCCCTTTCCAGTTTTCACGTTGGTGAAGACAACATTGCCTTAGCCTCCTCTAGGCTGTGTAAGGCTATTCTTAAAGGTACTTTTCTGTTACGTCCACCTGTCAAAGATTCAGTGCCACCTTGGGACCTTACCTTTGTTTTACAGGCATTGGTGGCTCCTCCTTTCGAACCTGCAGCTTCGGTGGACTTGAAATTTTTGTCCTGGAAGACCGCTTTCCTAGTCACCATTACATTTGCTAGGAGGGTTTCCCAGCTTCAAGCTCTGTCTGCCGTGCCTCCGTATTTGGTCTTCTACAAGGATAGGGTCTCTCTCCGTACTAATCCTTCCTTCTTACCCAAAGTGGCATCTGAAGCAAACATAAACCAGTCCATTAATCTGCCCGTTTTCTTTCCTAACTTCCAAAATAAAGGTGAATACAAACTCCATTTGTTAGATGTTCATAGACAGCTTCATTTTTATCTTCATAGAACGAAATCTTTCCGCAAGACTGACCAATTGTTTGTTTCCTTTTCCAAAGCATTTATGGGAAAAGCTATTTCTAAAGTTTCTTTGGCCAGATGGATCACTCTTTGTATTTCACATGCCTACAAAGCAAAAGGTTTATCTCCTCCTGGTATTGTTAAGGCTCACTCTACCAGGTCCATGGCAACTTCTGCTGCTTTTTGGTCTTGGGTGCCATTGGACGACATTTGTGCAGCAGCGACCCAGGCTAATTCACATACCTTCATTTCCCATTACAAATTAGATCTGATTTCTAGGGGGTAGAGCATCCTTTGGCTCTGTGGTGCTCAGGAATATCCTTCCATAAGGGCCTCCCAGGATTGGAGTAGCTGGGGACTCTGTCCCACAGGTTGCAGATGAAATGAATGTACTCACCATAACATTCCATCTGAGTAGTTATACTTCATTTTTCTACAACACTTCCTCCCTCCGACCTTGTCCTGTCTTTTCAGGTTTGGTTCATTGGGCTGAGTTGCTATTGTTTTTAGTTGCAGCAAACTCGATCTGAGGGAAGATAGGAGATGGTAGGGCATTATGGGTAAGGGGAGGAGCTTGGAGCAGATGCTAGAATAAAAAGTTGCCGGCTCGGATCCGATGTGGATCTGTATAACCACAGGTTGCCGAAAAATTAAGTATAACTACTCAGATGGAACGTTATGGTGAGTACATAACTTCTTTTTTATTGTCATCTTCTCAAAAGCAGTCTACTAGAAAAGTCTATTCCAGTAAATAAAGGAAGTTTTTTATGTGGGCAGAGTCTAGAGGTCTGGATTCTGTCCCTGCCCCTCTGGAGTCTGTTTTGGATTTTCTTGTTGAGTTGTTTCAGTCAGGTACTAGCTTTTCTAGCATTAAAATGCAATTAGCGGTTATTTCTGATTTTCATATTGGTAAGGATAATGTGCCTCTGGCTTTCCTCAAGATTTTCAAAGCATTCCTCAAAAGTACCTTTTTGCTACGTCCTCCAGTGTGGGATCCTGTTCCACCCTGGGATTTACCCTTTGTCTTGCAGGCACACTATTTGAAGCTTCTGTTACCTCTGATTTGATGTTCTTAACTTGGAAAACTCTATTTTTGGTAGTGATTACTTCCATAAGGAGGATTTCAGAGTTACAAACTCTTGACTGTTCATCTCCTTATTTGGTGTTCCAGAAAGACAGGGTGTCTCTTTGTGCGAACAGGACAGGGTGTCTTCAGAAAATAACCTTAACAGTTTTATTCATTTACCTGTCTTTTTCCCCAATTTTTCAAATAAAGACAAATACCTTTTACATTGATTAGATGCTCATAGACAATTGAGATTCAAACAACTAGAAAATCCAGTCAATTATTTGTCTCCTTTTCAGACTCTAGTCTGGGCTCACCTGTGTCTAAAGTGACTTTTTATCCAAGTGGCTTTCAAATTGCATTTTGATTGCATACTCTTTGAAAGGCAAGTCCCTTCACCTAAGTGATATTCAACAAGACCCATGGTTATTTCTTTGGCTTTCTTTTCAAGAGTATCAGTGGATGAAGTTTGCACAGCTGCTACTTGGTTGGGTCATCACACTTTTGTGTATTGCAAGCTTGGATAACCAATCTAGATCCAGGGTTTCCTTTGGCTCCACTGTGTTATGCAATAGCCTTCCTTAGTTCCATCCAAGGAATTTTTTTGTTGTTGGGTCTCTGTCCTTACCTCTTAACTGTACAGATTTTTGGAGAATGTCCAGATTTTTGTCTTACATTTTTGGTCCGTTTTTCATAAAATTGTGGATTTCTGGCAAATTAGTGACAAATCATTGAAGACTGAATTTGGAAAATAATGAGAGACATTTGAGTTTTAAACTTCATACCCTTCAGAAAATTCATACTAGTGCAAAACCTGCTATTCTATCAACTTTCTAAGTTTGTAAGAGCAATATTTCAAAAGTGTCCCTGTTTGTACCACTTTTTTTGGCTTTGTCCTGATTTCTTACTCTAAGAGGTTGAGAGATATGTCTCTGTCCCACTGGTTGAAGCCAGTGAGAGCGGACAACATCGGATGCTCATGTTGTCTGTCTCCTCCTGGTTCAACCTTCCCACCTTTCTGCCTCTGCCTTCTTGTTGACGTGGCGAGTCTTACCTCCTGAAATGACTAGACATTGGAGGTCATTTGTTCCTACTTTCTGGAGTCTTGTGTCCTCCTTGATTGTCATAATCTATTTTTTAATTTACATTTTTAGAATTATATGTTTTCTCATAATCGTTCTTTCATGGAGCAAACTTGATTGGAGGAGTTGGAGGAGCAGGAGTTATGGGTAAGGGAGGCAGAATGAAGTGGGCTAAAAACTTTAGAACTGGCTGGTGTCGGATCCGAAGTCCCACAGGTTGAACCAGACGAAGGCAGACAACACAGGTCTATCTTTATGGTGAGTGCATAACTTTAGTTTCATCTCCATTGCTGCAGCTAAGGAGGGTCTAGCTAAACCTTAGCAACCCCATTGAGCTGGATTGCTTACTGCATAATGTCCTGCCACTTGGCGACTGCTTGTCTTCTGGCCAATCCACCAGAAAGTTTTTTGCAAGAAAATGACCATTATAAACAGTTTCAACTTGGTCATCTTTTCATACCTTCATCAAACATTATTGCTTCATTATGATTCCAGGAATCAGGGTTTCTTTGAAATTTTGTGCATCAGGACTCTGCTGTCTAATCCCTTTGCCATTAGATTTCTTTCCAACTGTTGCCACCCTGGGGAGAATTGTGGGGCATTGTTTGGGATTTTTTGTAACATTTATTAACTATAACCTAGGTACAACCCAACACCCTAATAATGGGCATTTTCAACTACCCCAACATTAACTGGGAAAACTACTCATGTACCAACTCTTTTGCTCAACGTTTTCTGGAATTCATAAATTCTAACGCCTTGGATCAACTTATTCACACCCCCATCAGGAGCAGCAATATCCTAGACCTGGTCATTACCAACATGGGCAACCAGTGTTCCACACCAGAGGTCAATTCCTCGTTGGTCAGATCCGACCACAAGCTAATCATCCTAGACATCCACATCCCACCCCCACCTCCAATTAGGGAAACCACTGTAAAAAACTTCTCCAAAGCCAACTTCACACTTCTTAAGGCAGAAGTAGCAAACTTCATGACACCCATGCAGACAAACAATAGAGGTACGACTGCTGAATCCTACACAAATGCACTTTATAAGCACTTACACGAGTGCATGGATCATGCAATCCCTAATAGAACCAAGATGCTATCCTCCAAAAAAAGGAAGCCAATCTGGAGGTCCTTAGCCATAAACAAACTCTACAACAGAAGAAAGAAACTGTTGCAAAAAGGAGTAAAATCCCATGACTGGAGGAACTCCCTGGTCAGCCTCAGTAAGAAGCTGAGATCCCTCATAAAATCCTCCAAAGCTAGTTACGAAAACAAAATTGCCACTGACTCTAAAGACAACCACAAAGCATGCTATAGCTATGTCAAGAATCTCAATGGCAACACTCAGAACTGCTGAGTTACAGCACAATGGCACTTAATATACAGAACCAACTGATATTGCCAACGTCCTGGCAGATAGGTTCAGTGCTAACTTTACCCCCCTCTCACCCCCTAGAAGGCCCATCTCTATACCGGAAGAATGCAAAGTTCCTGTAATCACGGCTGCACAGGTAAAAAAAACACTCTCCAAAGCCAAGAACACAGCATCCATGGGACCTGACAATATCCCGGGCTGCGTTCTACACGAACTACAGAATGAACTGGCACCCTACCTAAATACCATGTTCAATCATAGCCTCACCTCAGGCTTTGTGCCCACTGAATGGCACACAGTGACGGTTATCCCACTCCACAAAGGGGGAGCCACGACAGACCCTGGGAACTACCGCCCCATTAGCCTGACTAGCCTGGTCTGCAAGGCCATGGAATGTATCATCATGTTACTCATAAACAAAGACATTGGTAATCTCCAAACTCTGGACCCTACCCAGTTTGGGCTTGTAAAAGGCAGATCATGTCTCCTAAACCTGATTAGCTTCTTTGAAGCAGTCAACAAAGCCATAGATGAGGGTAAGGTGGTTCACACAGCTTATCTAGATCTCGCCAAGACTTTCAACACCATCCCCCACTCTGGAGTTATAGATAAGCTCACAAAACTAGGTATAAATCCCTATGTCACAAGATGGGTTGCCAAATGGCTCATGGACAGAACCCACATTGTGAAAGTAGCAGACTCCAAATCCGACTTCAGATCAGTGACAAGTGGAGTACCACAGGGTTCAGTCCTGGGTCCTCTCCTGTTTGGTATCTACTTCTCTGAAGTACAGGCTAACACAGAAGGTCTTTGGCTAATAAAGTTTGCAGATGACTGTAAACTAGGAGCCAAAATCGAAACTCCTAACGATGTGGACATACTACAAAAGGGCCTCACTGAGACAGATGCCTGGTGTCAAAGCCATGGCCTGAAGCTCAATGCCAAAAAGTGTATTGTCCATCCCCTTTGGTAAAAACACTGTACCCATGAACTACCACATAAGTGGTAGTCTACTTAACGCTGAAAGTGTGATAAGAGACCTTGGGACACAGGTGGACAGTAGTCTCTCCTTTGATCACATTGCCACAGTGGTCAGGAAATCCTTCTACGTGGCTCACCTCATCATAAAAGATTTCTCATCCAGAAAAAAAAATAGGTCATTGTTCCCCTCTACTCATCACTCATTAGACACATTATAAAGTACAGCGCCCCTTTTGGTATGTACCTCACAAGGCATCTACAACAACTGGAAAGGCCACAGAAATATCTCACAAAGAGGATTACTGTCCTCAAACAGATGCAGACCGTCTCAAAAAACTCCAGCTTTACTCCATCGCATATCGCCTACTCAGAGGCGATCTCTGCCTAACATACAAAGCTGTGTCAAACCCAGAGCTGTTGGACATGCTCCATTTAAAGAAATCCCAATTCCTCCGAGCTACACACTCTAGGGACCTAAACCTTGTCACCACAATAAACAGAACATGCTGGAGGGATAGATTCCTGTCCCAGAGACTTCCCATACTCTGGAACAGACTACTTATCTATGTCAAACAGAGTTCCTCATTAGCACTCTTCAAGAAAAATCTTGATGATTGGATGGGAAATAGGAAATTCACCCCAGGGATCACTTTTGTGGCTCTGCTCGACAGGGGCACAGGAAAATAATTTTCTTGGGTGGCGAAAGCCAGGGTACCTTTTTGGCTAGGCTTATATAGGCCCTAGGGCTAATAGCCTAGTACCTACCTATGAACCTATAAAGGGCTGTCAGAGTCAGATATAACGATCTGTTATCAAGGACCATCCTTATGGGATTTCTGTTGTACGTTTCCCTCGTTTTTTAATTTGGCTAGTTTTTGTCTGAAGTTTCTTAATTTTGGATCAAGTACATCTTCTACCAATGCACACAGTGATGTCATGCTCAATGCTAAGAGGGTATGCCTAGCCCTTGCTTCTTTCATTTCTTTACTGTCACCTCACCTAGTTCATATTTCAAATTTCTTTGTCTTGGGAAAGATCCCCTGTTCACTGATTAAAAAGAATAAGTCATATTCTTTTGATCATAAGATTTTGAGCCAAGGCCAGCACTTCATCTTTACTGTTTGGGAGAGAACCATGAGGTGAAACATCATAAGTGTCAGCTTTGCAACCCAAACAACTGAGTATACATGAGGAAGAAGTTGCAGACGTGCTTTGCAGTAAATTGAATAGTGACAGTTGAACAGGAATTGGCAGGAAGGTCCTTTTTGTACATGTAGGCCTGTGCTGAAGCACCATCATTCAGTAAGTAAACAACATGGAGGGTAGACATTGGTCACACCCTTCTGGAGCTTTTCACTTCCCAGAAACAGTGTCATGTTTTCTCTGTCCCATGATCTTGCCTCCATTAGTGCTAGCGTTAACACTGTTCTTCCAGTTTTCCCTGGCTGGAGCACACTGGTTGTACTCTGAGACAGTTTCTCCAGACCTCTGTCTCTTTGTCCATAAGGGCTAGATAGTTGAGAGTGAAGAAGTTCCATTAGGAACACATCTGCCATGGCTCACTGATCAGACTGCTGACATCTGGTATTGCTTTGATCGTTGCGGTACTAAGCCTCATGGTTAAGGGAGAACATGTTTAAGTATAGCCTTTCAACTTTGCCAGACCTCTGTGCATGCCTTTCCCATCCCTAGTGTCCTGTCAGCAGACAGTTGTCATGTCTTACATATTCAACTTCAAATTCAGCAACCATGTGTAAGCCCACATGAGACAGAAAGAGGTCATCCCTGTCTCTTTCCCTCTCTCTCTTTCTTTTTGTCTTGGGAAAGGAGACTTGGTAGATTAGGACACACAACCCTCTCCATCCAACAACCCCCATCCTGGATTATCCATCCTTTGGGGGGGGGGGCTGATGAAATCAGTCATGGACTACATTTGACTCCATTCCTTCCACTAAAAGTGTCTCAGTATTTTTTATTGGGAATGAAGAGGATGAATCATAATTAACTCTATCATGGAGTCTGTACAAAAGGTTGCCATCTTTGCTGAGTAGAATCTCACAGATGCTTTTTCTATGCTCCCAGACAGTTTAATGCACTTTACAGGCCTCCAGATGTGTGGATTGAGAGCTTAATTTTGCATCTTAGAGACATCTCCTTTTGCAACTACTTCAGTCCAGCACAGACTCCAGACATCACAGTACATTGCCACCTTTCTGCTTTGTATCATTTTCGATAGGGTAGGCAGGAGTGTGTTCTCTAGAATCTAGGGGCTCAGATTCCCCTAAATGTCTGCTCATCTGTCCAGGTTAGATTCTATTTTTCCCTGTGGATTAGGCAGCAGAAAAACTTTCTGTCTTCTCTGAGTATGTACTCAAGGAAAAGCTGCTGAAAACTCTTGTCATGGCATCTGTGGTGGGCAGTCATTTGGCACACTATAAATTTGACTACTCTGGTGCTATGGTTTGGGAAGCAGACTTTGGTGCATACCTGCTCAGGATGGCATGGAAGGTTGTGTTCGGACAGTTACTCTAGAATGCTCCTTTCTTGTGGGAGGTTGTCTTTGTCCAGTCCTTCCATGATCTGGTTGAGGACCTCCAGCAGTGGAAGGAGCCCTTACTACTTTTGAAGGCCTCTGTAAACTCCCTGGCATCTGTCTTCTTTCAGTCTAAACCAGCACTCAGTGAGGAAAAGAAAGCCTCCTCTCAGACCAAGGATGACCATTAAACCTGAAGACAGTTTCCCCCCCTTGAAGTACCAGCCAGACAACACAGAAGGATAAGTGTAGATGTTTGTAGTGGCCCAGCAGCTGCAGTCCAGAACTGTGTGTTTCATGTTGGTGGTGGAGCATTCTTTAAGTTTGCCATGGCTTAGAAGGCAACCCCAAAGGACCATTCGGTGCCTGACATGCTCAGAGATGACTACATGTTACTGCTCTTATGTCTTCCTTAAACAAGTGTTCCACTCAAGGATGAAGTAATCACAGAATTCTTAAGGCAGACTTGAATTCCCCCTTTTAAGTGGCTGTAGAAACTTTTCCTTCTGCAGACTGAGTCCAGTATTTTTTCTTCTGTTTCTTCTTGGCCATGAAGGAAATGGGAAACTTCCATCCCATCCTGAACCTAAGTGACTTCAGTAGGCCAAACTGTTAGATCAAGTTCTCGATGGTGACCTTTCAGGGGGTCATTGCTGTATAGCTGTAGGGTACCTGGATGGTGCTACTGGAAGTAATGAGTGCCATTGGCACTTTGAGCTTCACTAAAAAGGATACTTCTGTTCACTCTGAGTGCAGACCACTTTCAGTACACCATTTGGTGTCATATTTGTACGCAGTGTGTTTATCATGGTACTATAGCAGAGGCCTTGTCAGGAGAAGGAACTCCAGGTGTTCTGTTACTTACACAGCTGTCTCCTGGTGGCTCTGCTGAGAGATTTCCTAGTAAATTCCATGTAGTCAGTGGTTGCATTTCTTTGGGGTCTCCATAAACTAAGCGTCCTCTCTGACTCCATCTCAGAGGATTGTCTTCATCAACCTGGAGCTGTGCACTCTCTCTGCTGTTAGCTGTTCTTGCCCTACGAAAAGGGTTTGGGGGCTGTGTATTTGTAGCCCTGGAGATAATGCATTGGAGAGCCGTAGCTCAATTATTTTGTATTTTCTTTGCTTAATGACAGCCATGATTTTCGCTTTGCCCTTTGCATGACTGAGATTGTGGGAGTTGCAGTGGATTCTCTGATGTTAGTGGATGCAGAGTCACCACATACTCACATATTTGATTTTACCACTACCTGTTAAACTTACTATGAGACTTCAGTTCCTTTGAGAACAAAGATACGGGCTATTGATTATTTCACATTTAAGAATCAGTGTTCTCAAGCGAACTTTAAACCAGTTTTTATACAAGTTTTTCTCACATCATTTCCTTTGAGATCAGTAAGTATCTGTACATGATAAAAGCTTCACACTTTTCTTCAACCAAGATGGTAAGAAGTAGTCATGCCTGGTTCTGTGTGTTAAATAGACATTTCCTACACTTTGCTAAGCAAAATTAAATGTGGGAATTCATTTGGCTGAATAAAATAGGTTAAGTAGTAGTGAAGGACTTTGAACAGAGGAATTATGTTTTGTGAGTTGTATGCATATACTGTTAACACAGTGCATTTCTAAGTTTCACTTTCAAATGCACCGACAGCTATAAAGTTTTATGCAGTGTGCTCTGCAAGTTAGTTTTTAGCAGTAAAGCCTTTGGAATTAATTTGAAGTGTGTTGTGACATTCCTACCCAGGGTTGCCAGATTTCCGACTGGCCAGGTAGGGACAGACAAAGTGAAGACTTAAAAAAAAAAAAAAAGGCAACTACAGAAATAGCTCTGTGTTTATTTTTAATTTGGCCCAGGCCAATCAAAAATAAATAAACAAGGAGCTGCTTCTGTTTAATGTGAGACATTGCAGTTCCGCATTAAACAGAAGTAGCTCTGTTTTGCGATTTTTTGATTGGCCCGTATGCCGGTATACAGGCCAATTAAAAAAAAAAAAACACAAAGCGAAGGCTGCCCGGGATTTAAACTGGCAGTGCGGGACTCGGGATCAGGCTGCTGATCTCGGGACAGTCCCGCCCAAATAGGGACATCTGGCAACCCTGTTCCTACCCCAACTGCTGCTGAACATGTTACAAGTTTTGTCTGCTGCATGTGGTAAAAATCTGTTTCATATTTCTCTTCATATACTGTTTGATCTACAAGAAAATCCTCTATTTATTTACTTCCCATTATCCTCGTTTTTCCCCCCTTTTCAGGCTGTCAATTCATCTTTTATAGTTAGATTTTCCTGTAAGTCAGGCAAGTGTATATTTTTTAATCTTGTTTGTGTATGTCTTTACAGGAGTGCTTTCTTAGTGTGTAATGGTCAAAATGTGAAGTGCTGGGACTTGTTGCACCTGTGTAATTCACTGCTTGTCATCATAACATGAACCAACAGAAGTCGTCCCTCCCCCCACCAGCTAATGAATACTGCAGTTTGTTTTACCAAGATCAAAATCTCATAATTCATCCCAGTATTGATCTGCTGCATGGGGGCTTTATTACAGGTCATCTGATGTAGTGGGCGTATGTTATTTCTTTCCTTCTTGAAAGAAATAACATGCATGTGCTGGATTACCTCTTTGATACATGTTTATTATTTGGCTTAACTACTGTACTGATACTGTATTGAAACTATTGATGTTATAGTTATTGCCCTTGGGAACTATTCATTTAGACTAACTGCAGCTATTGCTGCACATTTACTGCATTCAGATTTATTTGGTTAGGCTGTCTGTTGCCCATTGCTGTTAATAATTAGCTGGAAACCATATTAGTCTACTGGGTAAATCTGTTTCATTTAAATGTGCCACTTGTTAGTAAGTTTTTTGTTTTTGTCATCTTTACACTTGTGAATACTATAGTAGTTCCATTTCATATTGTTCTATATTTAACCCTATCCCATATTAACACCTTCCTTCATATACCAAAAGCTAAGTTGCTAAGCTTTTCTGTTTTCTCATGCCTCTTTGTCTGCATTGGTCATTATCAAACCTGTCAGCTTTTACCCTTTCTGTACCCAGTCTAATAGCACGATGTATTTTGAGGGATTGTAGCAACTGCTTCATGCTTACCAAAAACTCTGCTGTTTTGCAGTAATTCAGTATATGTAAGTACTCGATGAACTTGAAGGCCACCATCTCACCTTAGAACACACACACACCACAGAGGCACCTCCACTAAACTAACTTGTGCTGAGTTGTTAAGAGAACACTCCCTAAGCATCCCAGGCTAAGGACTAAGAAATCATAACCATTAGTTCACACAGAAAGACACCTACCTTCACCCTGTGCACCCACAGCCATTGCACATGTCTCTAAAAATCATAAAGATGCAGACTCCAAGCCCTTAAGGTCTACTGAGACTGCAACTTCACACAGTAATGCTGTAGTAATAGGTGACCCCTTTTTTTCAGGCCTACGCACACCAACCTCACCAAGCTGAGTAAGAGTAGGGTGAAAGTTATCTTTACGGATTCAAGATCCAGGGCAAAATAAAGGCTCTTTAGAACCCTCTGTGATGCCCCTGCAATGGCCCAGTAATCAAGGAGCCTCAATCTTCACCACTGGCAACAGCTAGGGGATGTACACACTGGGAGGATGACAAGTGCGCACACAGTAATGTGCAATTTTCATTAAGAGCACACAGAGACCACAGTCAGTCTGGGGCTGGTTTCTCCCAATCCTCAATAAGACTCTCCACTGGCACAGCTGTAGGGTTGAGATCTTGGCCAAGTGGCCAAGCTAGGACCTCCAGCACCCTCTCTGTCGAACCAGTGCTTTGTGTCCCTGATCAAGTAGCTGACACGCACACACTTTGAGATTTGATTGATATACAAACACACACACAACACACACACACACACACACACACACACACACACACACACACTCACCTGAGAAAGGCAGGTGCAGGTTTACTGGCTATGCCTCCTTTTGCCCAGACTATAAGGTAGATGTTCTTTGTGTTTCACTGTTGCAGTCATCACATTTGGGTTATCCCTGCCAGGGTAGCCCTCATTCGGCCCGAATACCAGAGGCTTAGTATTTCTGCGTCGGTTGCAGTCACTCCAGGATTGACGTCAGGTCATCAGTGGTATAAAATAAGTCAGCCGATGCCATTACATCAGTCTTTCTTGCCAAAGAGCCTGAAGCAGAAGCAGTTCGCACAAGTGCTGGTCAGCCACTACTTGAATTTTCGTTTCCGAATTGAAGTTGAAGTCTTCAAAAGCGAAGTACCCTGTTGGGGATCCTTTTTTCTTCCTGTAACCGATGTCAGAAAAAGTTAGCAATTGTCTCGCCTGCGGAAAGCAAATACCACACCGAGACTTTAATTCTTACTGCGTCACTTGCTTAGGCCCAGACCACGATGTCCCCCGATGTTGCTTTTGTGCTTTGTTCAACTCTAGAACTGTACATCATTGGGCCCTTATTGTAGCTAGATATTTTCGCTCTCAGTCCTCGAATTCCGATATGGCTTCGGTAAGCCATCCGACAGCAGATATTCTGAAAAAACGTAAGGATAAAGACAGAGACAGACCGCACAGGTCTAAACCTATTGATGACGCTTCCGTTAAGCTAGTTGTCCATTCTCCGGTCCTCAGTGAGATGCTATCGCAGCCCCTGCTGCCCGCTTTTGTGGATTCGCAGGCCACTACTGAGACCCTTTCAGAGTCCGGTATGCCGCGAGACTCTTCATCAACTAAGGATCCTGCGGATGTCTCTACCTTGGATGGGTCCAGAACTGCTGAGCAGGCACCGGCTTCCAAGGAAGTACTTTGCACTACTGATTCTCGCCACAGACAGACATCTTTTGCATCTACCGTTCCTTCGAAAACTACAGAGTTTCTAGGGACCAGGGTATGAACCACTACCAAGAAACTGACAACCCAGTCTCAGACACCTGCTTCCTTGCCTCAGTCTCAACTGCTTAAAATGGCAGAAGACCTTATAATGCTGATCAGGGGAAGCCAGGCTACCCCTTCCAAAAGAAAAAGAGATTTGCCCCCCAGTAGTTTTATCTGAACAGGAGTCCGATCACTCTGATGCATCTGAATATGAAGGCATACAACCCCTCTCTGCTTATAAGGATTCTGATGCAGAGGAATCCATTCCTTCAGCTTTTCCACCTGAGGACGTTTCCTTTGGGGAAACCCTACATACTTTAAAGGAGCATTTCCAATGGGAATGTCAGGACTACCCTCAGTCTAAAAAGAGACTCAGTGAATTCTTAGATCTTCCACAGCATAGACCTCTGGCCAGTCCTCCTGTCCTGGATGTTGTGGATGATGTCTTTATGGAATCCAGTTTTACTCCTGACATCCTCCCTCCTAGGAAACCTGACAGGTACTATAGAGTCCCTGACTCCCACAAATTTCTTTTCAAAAATCCTACTGCTGACCCGAGGTTATTTCTCAAGGGCCTAAAAGAATTAAAGCAACTTCTGCTAAGAATCCCACCCCCTCAGATACGGATTCCCACTCATTAGACAGATGGGGTAAAAAAGTATACACCTCTGCTACTCTTGCTATCATAGTACTAAATTGTCAGTTCCATGTGCTAAGATTTTAGCAATATACCATGGAACTTCTCAAACAAAATATATCCGCTTTTCCTGCTTGTGCAGAAAATAAAGAGTTACAAGAGTTAATGCATTCTGCAAGTCAAGTAACTAAGCACACTTTACAGTGTGGATTCGACACCCTAGAAGCATCTTGCAGCGCAGCAGTCACTGGTTCTGTCCTTAGAAGGCATGCTTGACTTAAGGAACAGCCCTTGCCAGACCATGTCAAATGCAAATTATTGGACACACCCTTGCACAAAGACAACTTTTTTGGCACCAGAGCAGAGAAAGTCTTAAAAAAGATGGAAGAAAAAGCTAAATCTATGCAGACAGTTAAGGACTTCTTGCAGGTCCAGCCACCCAGATTCAGTAGGCATTGCCCCTTCAAGTACTGGTCCTTTCCTGCCCTCTCCAGGTTAGCTCAGCCCAGACCCTGGGGAAGCAGGCCCCCCCAGACAGCAACCCCAGGGAATGCAGAGATCTAAGCAATGGAGTTCCTCCTCTTCAAAACCAGGGAGTGCTAAGCCACCCCCTCATAGTAAGAATTCACAATGACTTTCCACTTCCACCCCCTCCCTCTGCCCACCTGCTCTTGCCCCTAGGAGGAAAACTCTCTTAACATGCAAGCACCTGGGCCGCCATTACCAACATCCACTGAGAACTCAACTTTTATTTATTTTTATTTTACATTTGTTGACCGGGCTAGTCTAGGTGGATATATATCCATTTTCAGTAGAGGCCCGGGGAGAAAAGCTCCACACACATATACAAAAGTATAAAAATATTGTTACATGGTAAATAAGGGATTAATAAACCAAATAAAACAGGAAGTTAATTGCATTTCAGAGATCAAAACACTTAAGAAAAGTAACAGTGAACATAATATTGCTTAAGAAAGCTAAAAACAGATATAATACAGTAAGTGTTATGTACAATAGTTCACATCAGGTTGAAGGATTTAAACAATAAGTTGATTAGAGTTTAAATAGTGTCAGTCTTAATTACAAGACTAAGCATTTAAATGTTTGGAAGTTTGGTTAGAAGAGAAGAAAAACAGGGGTGAAGAGGGTTGTTAGTCAGGGTTACTACAAGGGCATAGCCAGTGCATTTGGAGGTGTTTTTTAAGTTTTTGTTTAATGAGTGGCAGGGATGTAATTAGAGTTAGTTCATTGGGTAACAGGTTCCAGTTTTTTTCCTACTGTGTTGGTAAACAGAGAGTCACCAGCTGTATTATTAGACTTTAAGCTAGCAAGGAGTTTGCTAGAAGAACATAGGGAGTTCAGATTATTATATGGGATTAAGAGTTTTGAGAGTATAGGAGTATTATTGGGTTGGTAAAATATCTTGTGGGCAATTGTGAGTTGGGGGATTATCAGATGGTTTTGGAATTCCAGCCAGTCTAGTTGCCTAAGATTAGTACAGTGGTGGGTTCTGAAGGGATTGCCAGTAGCGAATCTGGCAATATTATTGTAGGAAGTTGCTAATTTGTTGAGGTTAGTTTTCTTAAGGTTGGTAAATATAGGTGAGGCATACAGAAGGTTGAGATTAGATGGGAGTGAGCGATCTTGGCTCTGGCTGTTGAGGTTAAAAAAGGTTTTATTCTATATAAGGAGCCTATTTTTCTGTTGACTATTTTAATGGTGGTGTTTATATGGTGATCAAATGAGAGATTATTGTCAATGGTTATTCCTAAAAGTTTGGTGGTAGAGTCAGGGAAAATGACAGTGCCATTATTTGAAGAGATTGAGAAGTCTAAGGGGGTGGACCTAGTAGTGGGTGTAAAGAGAAGGAGTTTTGTTTTTTTGGCATTAAGAAGGAGGCAACGTTTGGTAAACCATGTTTCTACAGTGTTGAAAACATTTTGAGTAAGAGAATATAGTTCAGATGGAGAGGTTGCTGAGCATGTTAGTGTGGAGACATCTGCATATTGAATACAGGTGGCTTGAGGAATTGCTACATGGAGATCATTAATAAATAATGAGAAAAGAAGTGGTCCAAGAATGGAGCCCTGAGGCACCCCGATGGTGACAGGTAAAAAGGATGAAATTTGATTTTCCCAGAGAACTGCCTGTTGCTGAGGTATGATCTAAACCATTTAACGGCCAGAGAATCAAAGGAAAGAGATTCAAGAATATTGATTAGGAGGGTATGGTTAACCATGTTGAAAGCTTTAGAGAGGTCAATGAAGAGTGCAGATGAGAGGATGTTTTTGTTACGGTTTCTATTGATGGTATCTGTAAAGGATAGAAAGGCAGTAGTGGTACTATGTGATGGCTTAAAGCCATGTTGACAGTTTGCTATTAGGTTATGTAGAGAGAGATGATGTAAAAGTTGTTGGTGAATGCATTTTTCTATAATATTTGCTAAGGGTGATGAGAGAGCAATTGGCCGATAGAGTAATCATTAGAGTTCCCACCTTTATGTAAGGGGATAATGTGGCAGATTTTCCAAATATCTGGGATGGTTCCTTCTTGGATTGTCCTATTTATAAGGATAGATATAGGGTAGGCAATTACTTTGGCTGCTTTTTGGAGATATTGGGAAGGAAGTTGGTCAGCAGATGGAGTACATGGCTTAAGTTTATAAATAAATTTATAGATGAGAGAAGTAGAGATGGGTTGTAGTTTGAATTTAGAGGAAGAGTGTGGTAAGTTGTTGGGAAGGCTGGAGTTTTCAGAAATAGGTTGACTAGCTAGAGATTGTATAGTCTCAGTGAAGAAAGAGTTAAAGGTATTGGCAATTTGATGGGGAGTATTTGGATCTGCATCAAGTGGGGTGGGTGTTCGGGAGTTACCTGGGGAAAGGAGCTTATTTATGCAAGACCAGAACTTTTGAGGATTATTTTGATGAGTTTGTTGAAGTTTACAGTAGTAGTTTTTTTTTGTCTGTAGGTTTTGCCTTTTTTTGTACTATTTCTAAGCTGCCTAAAATGGAGATGATCAGAGCTATTTCTATTAGATTTCCATTTGGCCCAGACTTTGTTCCTAAGTAGAATTTGATTTCTAGTTTCATTCGAGAGCCATGGGGCTGGGTTGGACTTCATTCTGATGGAACGTTTAGGAGCATGCTTATCAAGGATAGATAAGAAAGTAGTGTTAAAATACTTTACAGCCTCTTCAAGTGGAAGGGATTTTAAAGGGTTCCAGTTGCATGCTCTGAGCTCAGTTTGAAATAATTCTGCATTAAAGTGTTTGGTAGAGCGTGCTGTCCTAAAGGTGAGGGGGGGGGGTTGGAAAGTCTTTCTTTTCTCTTGTGATGTAGGTCAAAGAATGATCACTTACATCATCTGGCAGGGTTCCTGCTTTGTAAGTTTGTTTCACTTTGTTTATGAGTATCCAGTCTAAGGTACTCTCTTTTTTATTAGGTTTGTTAATTCTTGTTGTAGAGGTTATGGTTTGGGTAAAGCCATGGAGGTTGATATGAGAGGTAGGATTTTCAGCATTAACACTTTTCCAGTCAATATTAAAGTCGCCTAGTATTATTGTTTCTTGTGGGTAAGTAGAAGATACCCAGCTAAGAAAAGCCTCTAGTGTAGTTATATTATTTCCGGGTGGTATGTAAATGCAGATAATGTATAAAGATTTGTTAGTGTTGATTTGGAGCTTAGTAATGAGGACTTCTGCGTTGCTATTATGGGTTGGATTGGATGGTAGGGTAGAGATGTGAAGTCCATTTTTAAATAGAATTGCTACTCCACCATCTTTAGGTTTTGTTCGGTCTAGTCTCACTATATTATAGCCTTGGGGAATAATTTCATTGTCTTTAGTTTCTGGTTTCAACCATGTCTCAGTGAGGCAGGGGATATCAAAGGAGTGAATATCTAGGAGGGCATGAAGGTGAGGTACTTTATTATTGATGCTTTGGATATTCAGATGCCCTATTAGGAGAGAGCTATTGAGTTTAGGGTGAGTTGTTTGGATTGTAGGGTTGGGGTGGATGTCACCATCTTTTAAGGAGGGATTATTTAGTTTTGTTACTGAATTGTTTCTAAGGTAAGTTTGAATTTTCAATTTTTTTTCAGAGGGTAGGTTATGTTTAATGTGGGAGAGTCTGTGGTGTTTAGGTAGTAGGTAACTGGGAGTGGAAGTTGTTAGAATGTCTATTGAGGGATATGTGTGTATAAATTGTAGTTTGTTTGTGTGAATGGTTAAGCTGGAAATAGTGCAGTTTTTCAAAGGAGGTAAGAAGGTAGGCTGAGAAGAGGGTAGTTAAGAGTATAATTGTGAGTGTTAGCTTGGCTAGATTAGGGAGAGGCATCTTTGAGGAAATAATAAAATAAGAACTCGAGTGAAGAGATAATTTAGGGAGCGAGATGAGAGGAAGATAAAAGGATACAAGAAGAGAAGAGAGGGGGCACTAAGATATACAAGTTAAGAGTAGGAGGATATGGTAGAGGTACCCTAAGGAGTGGCTTATTGTGAGTGATAGTTAGAAGGTAGTGGTGTGGGTAAAATATGTGGGATGGGGTGAAGTATGGGATTGGTAGGAAGAGAGAGAAGGTGTGGTTAGGGAAGTATAAGTGTAGGACCCCTGGGGTGGGTGAGAATTGGGGGTAGGGTAGGGGAGCAGAGTGAGCCCATAGGGCGAACGGAGCGGGTCACAGCTGAGAGAGGCTGAGAGGCAATCAGTTATGGAGAGAGACTGAGTTCTACAGGCATAGGAAAGGTAAGAGACATATACTGTTGCTAAGTAGCAGAGAAAAAAGGTGAACAAAGGTTAGCTGTGCTGGGGGGATAGTTATGTAAAACAGTTTTAAAACAGAGAGAGAGATTTTTATAGAAGGTGCCAAAGGCGGGAAAGGAGGTTTATACAGAGGGATAATTGAGGGGGCCAGTAGCAAAAAGTAGTGATAGTCAAAGGTGTCTTATGTAATAAAAACTCCCAGACTTACCTGGGATAATTCCCATTTTAAAGCAATCATGGGGTGGGGGGTAAGTACATAAATAGAGAGTACAAGCACTGATATCAGAGTCTAGCTGGTCTACAGAGCTAGTTGGTTTGTACAACCAGTGAGAGATGGTATTCCAAAGCCTAAGATGTGCTGCCGTCTAGTGGATAGCGTGGGGAAAACACTAATTCCACTAGGATAGTAGGAGGAGGGGGGATAAGTTAATAAAGAGATGGTATGAGGGGTAGGTCCACAGGTGTGCTGGCCCTTACAAAATAGTTTAAAATTGAATGCAGTCACCAGTAATTTGAAGATGTTAAGTTGTCAATCTCGCCTTCATTCTTGCTGGATGGGTTCGGAGCCGACCTCGGCTCCGACTCGGCCACTCTAAAAGCTCAAGAGTTGGTTCCACCGGCTCGAGGCTCCCCCTATATCCCACAATGCTAGGCGGTATTACCTCAGATCTCGTTTGCCGCTACAGCGATCGAGGTGTTGTTTTTCTACCGGCTCAGGTCAGTTGTTTAATCAGTCTATTTAAACTAGTTTAAATCCCCTTTTCTTAACTTAGTTTTTCATTTTTCCCTTAGTTTAGGGTATTTCATCCCTTTCTTCCATTATTCCCTTCCTTTTTTCCCTCAAGAACTTATAAGTTCTTCCCTTAGGCCTTCGGGCCCTGCTATCCCTAAGTGGAGTGTTTGTGTTTTGTTAGGGATATTTTTATACCTAAGCTATCTAACTAATTTTTAATTAGTGTAATCTAGGTAACTTTCTTCATAGTGTAATCGGTGTGTGTGTGTTCTGTGTGGAGGTTACACTTTCGGTCCTTGATAATGTCCAAGGATTCAAAGGTCTCAGGCTTCAAGAAGTGTGACTCGTGCTGTCAGAAAATGTCTCTGACAGACGGTCACACTTCTTGTGTTTACTGCCTGGGACCTTTACACCTGCAGGACGCTTGTGCTGTATGCCATGGCTTCAGCCCCAGAGTCCTGCAGGAAAGAAAAAATAAACTTATATTGAGAGGTTTACTTAAGCCTGAGGGTTCCCTTACTGTTACTTCGGGCAAACCCTCTAAGGCTTCTAGGTCCTCGGCTCCAGCTCCTGAGTCGAGGCCTAAGGCCTTGAAACCTCCTTCTACATCGGCTCCAGCTGGAGCCGATGAGTCTCAGACTGCAGCTTCTGTGGTTTCCTCGGCTCCGGCTGGAGCCGAGGTATTGGAAATTCCTGTGTCGGCTCCAACCAAACCTTCGGAGCCGACATCTAGAAAGAGGTCCAGGTCACCGTCCCTTGGCTCCGTTCATTCGGCTCCAGCATCTCCCTTGCTGTCTGAACGGAGCCATAGATCTCACTCCTCTAGGTCATCGAGGCTTTCGGACCATGACCTTCAGAGGGTAGTGAGTTGACTTCTTAAGTCCGAGGCACTGGCCCAAATGCTTCAGAGCCCAACTCATCAGTCGATGCCTGACCCTGTTCCTCATTATGTTCCTCCTTCGACTCCTTTGAGCTCGGAGCCGGGGCGTTTCAGAACCGAGACTGTGGTAGCGTCGGAGCCGATACAAATGTCTTCGGCTCCGTCGTCGGCTCCGATTTCTTCCTTAGAAGAATCTCGGCGCCGGACTTCCCTCGTCGGCTCCGAGGGGGTGAGTGGCATCGGACCCTTGTCCGACCCCGCTCTCCCTCTTGGTGCTTTGGCGCTGGTGAGTTCGGCTCCGACATCGGCCTCGGAGCCATCACTGTCGGTGCCGAGGGAGGTTTTCAGCTTCTCGGAGCGGGACCTCTGGCTCTGCCTGACAGGGGTGCGTTCGAGGTCATGCGGAGTGTGTTGGAACCTGGTTCAACTCCACAGTCGGCTCCGTCCGCCCCTCCCTCTTCGGTGCCTCAGGTCAAGTCTACTCACTCCCTCATCCCAGACCGCAGAGAGCCAGCTCCTCAGGAATCCCCTGTGGGGATCTCATCCTCTTCCGAGGCCTCTCCTGAATTGGCAGAAGAGCCCCCTCGGAAGAGAAAGTGTAAGAGGAAACACATAGACTCACCTGAGTCCGTCACCTCTGACACAGATTTAGAGGATTCCGAGGGTTCCCCCCGTTCCCCTTCTGAAGATGTCTCCTTTGCAGACATTCTAGAAATCCTCAAACAGAGGGGAAATTGGCCAGCCCCTCAACCCTTCGGAGGATGAATCTGTGTATCTTGTGGCGTTTGGCTCTCGCCCTTCCACCTCCTGGGTGTCTCCCCCCTTTGACCCCCTCATGCAGGTGGTAGCAAAAAAGGCATGGACGGCTCCTGATTCAGTGGACCCCACCTCCAGGAGACCCTCCAAATTTATCACGGCACCAGCAGATAAACAATTTCAAACCAAGGGAGTTTCTGTGGATGCTATGGTGGTAGCTGCTGCCAATAAGAAGGAACTAGCTGATCCTTCGGTGCCTGTCCATCCACCTAACAAGGAATCTAGGTCTATGGACAGGTACGGGAAGCGGATGTTCTCGTCGGCGACCTTTGCAATGCGTTCGCTGAACTACCTATGCCATTTTACTCGTCTTCAAAGGGACTTGATCAAAGAAGCGAGTGACATGTTGAAGGACCCTACAGCTGCGGGTTTTCAGGACAAGATGAACACTCAGCTGGCTACCCTGAATTCTATAGCTAACTCCTCCATGCGCCTCCTTTCGTATGCGGCTGATGGAGTGAGCAGGGCCGCAGGGACAGGTGTGGCCTTACGCCGGCATGCCTGGATGCGGCTATGCAACTTTATGGACCCCTTTAAAACGCGTCTTTCACTAATTCCCGTTTGATGGATCATCTCTTTTTGGTCCTCAAGTGAAAGAAACCTTGACTAGGTGCGAGACTGATGGCAAGACTCTTTCTGCCGTCGGAGTCTGTTTTTCTACTCCTTCTAGGCCTTACCCCAAAGGCCAGAAAGGTGGGAAAATGTGGTTCCGCAAACAATCTCAAGGGAATTTGCCTGACGCACAGAGTCGGTTCCCCTCCAGAGGCAGAGGAGGGAACAATAATGGTAGACGTCGCCCCAGAGGCAGAGGGGGTCCGCAGAACCAGGGCAATCGAGAAACCTTTTCCGATAAGCCCTTTCAGCATCCCTGAGGTGTTGCCCGACTGTCCACCTTCGGAGGCAGTCGGGGGAAGATTGTCACTGTACCCAGAAGCCTGGCTATCCCTAACTCAAGACAAGTGGGTACAGTCCATCATTTCCGAAGGCTATTCCATTCCCTTCGTTCGCGTTCCAAACCAATCAAAAAAATTCCTTCCAGATGTTCCACCCGCTCAAAGGGATATCGCAACTTTGGAGATTTCAAAGCTGCTTATAAAAAGAGCAATTCAGCCAGTTCCAGCAGACCAGCAAGGATCCGGAATCTACTCCAGGTTCTTTTTAGTTCCAAAGAAAACAGGGGACTGGAGACCAATTTTGGATCTCAGTATCTTGAACAAGTCGGTCAAGAAAACAAGATTTCGGATGGTCACGCTACAGTCCATCCTTCCCCTATTGGGAAAGGAAAACTGGATGTGCTCTATAGACCTTCAGGATGCGTACTATCACATAAAAATGAACAGACGCTCCAGAAGATTCCTCCGCTTCAGGCTGGGAACCAGTCATTTTCAATTCAGGGCCCTGCCCTTTGGTCTCACCACTGCCCCCCGGGTGTTTACCAAATGCATGGCAGTGGTAGCTTCTCACCTGAGACGTCAAGGATTCCAGGTGTTTCCATATTTGGACGACTGGCTCCTCACAGCTCCCACCAAGCATCTTCTTCTTCTGGCCAGGGACTACACTTTTCGCATTTGTCAAAACTTAGGCATTTCAATAAATTGCGAAAAGTCTGTTTTGTTGCCTTGTCGTACTATTACCTTCATAGGCGCAAATCTAGACACAGTCAACATGTCTGCGAGACTAACAGATCAGAGAATAGCAGACATACACAAACTGGTCTCGCTCCTCTTCAGCAGCAACAGAGTCAAAGCCAGGTTAGTTCTGAAGGTATTGGGGATTATGGCGGCTGCCATTCCTATGCTTCCATTAGCCAGATTCCACATGAGAATCCTTCAGTGGATGCTCTTCACACAATGGTCATACCAGCAACTTCCGATGTCCCACACCATTATGATTACACAAGCGTGCAAGAATCATCTTCGTGGTGGATGTCTTCCCCTCAGCTCTTGTTGGGAAGACCTTTGTTCCTTCCCTCCGGTTGCTACTCTGACAACGGACGCCTCCCTGATCGGGTGGGGGGGGCATTATCAGGGCAGAACTGTCCAGGGCACATGGCAACCAGACGAATGCCACTTGCACATAAATGTTCTAGAGATGAGAGCAGTGCTTTTAGCATTGCAAGCCCTTCAAGACTCTCTTCCCTTGGGAACGATAGCAATCCAGACGGACAATATGTCTGTAGTGTGGTATATCAACAAACAAGGCGGAACCAGGTCCTATCCCCTATGTCGAGAAGCACTCAGACTGTGGCAATGGGCGATTTCTTCTCAGCGGTTTCTGATAGCAACGCACATCCCCAGGAAGTCCAATCAAATGGCGGACAAGTTGAGCAGAGCTATTCTCATGCCTCACGAGTGGTTTCTGAAAGACTCTGTTGTGAGAGAAATTTTTCTCAAGTGGGGTCAGCCTTGCTGCGATCTTTTTGCTACTCCCCAAAACAGCAAGTGCAGAGATTATTTCACACTTTTCCCGTTACCAGGCCAGCCCAGCAGAGGCGCTGTAGTCCAAGTTTGGCCCCGGGGACTTCTGTATGCATTTCCTCCCTTCCCACTAATCTCTCAAGTGATACAGAAAGCTATCGCTCAGAAGGCCTCATTGATCCTCATTGCTCCTTACTGGCCTCGACAGGTTTGGTTCCCCTTTCTGCATCAATTTCTGTTGGAGCAACCTTGGCATCTGGACCTAGTTCCAGATCTTTTGATCCATCAGTCGGGTCAGTTACATCGCTCCCTCCCCTCTCTGAACCTCACTGCTTGGTTCCTCCAGTTCCAACCTTAGCCAGGCTTCCTCAAATATCTCACTCCATTCGAGATATTTTAATAGCTTCCCATAAATCTTCCACTCGAAAGATCTATCTGAGTAAGTGGAAACGTTTCGCCTATTGGGCTCAAGGAAGGGAATTAGATCCTTTCACTGCTCCCATCCATATGGTTCTTGATTTTCTAGCTGAACTCTTTCATGCAGGTTCATCTCCTTCTACTCTTAAAATTCAATTGGCAGCTATAAATAACTTTCATGTGGGCATTTCAGAGTCTGCCATAATGTCCCACAAGCTTTGCAAAGCCTTTTTGAAGGGAGTTTTTCTACTCAGACCTCCTATAAGAAATCCTCCTCCTCCGTGGGACCTTAATTTAGTTCTCAGTTTTTTGATTCTTCCCCCTTTCGAACCTGCAGCTTCCTGTTCTTTGAAATTGCTATCATGGAAGACTCTCTTTCTGGTAGCTATTACTTCAGCTAGAAGAGTTTCAGAACTTCAGGCACTCAGCTGTCGACCACCATATCTGTTGTTCCACAAAGACAGGGTATCCTTACTAACCAACCCGTCCTTTTTATGTAAGGTAGCCTCTGCTTCTAACCTAAATCAAAGCATTGACCTTCCTGTGTTCTTTCCAGAATATTCTAATAGGTCTGAACAAAAATTGCATTGGCTAGATATTCATCGTCAGTTAAGGTACTATTTGGATAGAACCAAACAATTCAGAAAATCTGACCAGCTGTTTGTCTCTTATGCAGAAGGCAGAAAGGGACTTTCTGTTCCCAAGGTATCACTATCTAGATGGCTAACATCTCTAATTTCCATTGTCTATGAAATAAGACACCAAAAGCTGCCTAACAAACCTAAAGCCCATTCCACCAGAGCTTTGGCTACTTCTATAGCCTTCCAAGACAGACTGCCTATTGATACCATTTGTGCAGCGGCTACTTGGGCTACTCCTCACACTTTCATTTCTCATTACAAGTTGGATTTAGCTTCTAGACATAGAGCTAACTTTGGTTCCACTGTTCTCAAGAGTCTGTTCCGATAGGCCACCCGGGACAAGGTGCTAGGGACGCGGTCCCATCCAGCAAGAATGAAGGCGAGATTGACAACTTAACATATAGAAGTTATGTTCTTACCATAACGTTCCATGTTAGTTGTCTTCTTCTCGCTTCTTCTTAAGGCCCCACCCTCCTTCCCCCTAGCCTGGACAGACCTAGAGGAGTTTGATTGTGACCTCTCTTTCTACCACCTCTATTGTACATAGGTATATGTTTTGTACATATATTCCTTTTTCAGGTTTTCAGGTCACCTTCTTCCATTCCCTTTGTAGAGGTGGATTCTTTCCTTTTCCAGTGGTTCTGGAGTTATTTTTGGCTGGGCACAGCTTACAAACGAGATCTGAGGTAATACCGCCTAGCATTGTGGGATATAGGGGGAGCCTCGAGCCGGTGGAACCAACTCTCGAGCTTTTAGAGTGGCCGAGTCGGAGCCGAGGTCGGCTCCGAACCCATCTAGCAAGAAAGAAGGCGAGAAGAAGACAACTAACATGGAACGTTATGGTAAGAACATAACTTCTATTTATCGCACTCACAAGGTTAAAGTTAAATCATACATATACTGTAGGATAACACCTACACTGTGAGGCTGAATGTCGAGGGTCCAGGTAGATCCTGAAGGGCTTCTAGGTTGAGTTTCCCTACTATTCAGTAGGATAACATTAGCCTTACAGGGTTTCAAATAGAGGGACCGGCTGTGTCTCCACACAGGACTTAGAAGCTGAAAAATGAGACAGAAAGAAATATTAAATAATTGTTAGCTAACTAGGTTAGGTTCTATGCAGGAGTGGAATGAAAATGTGTAGAGGAGGAGTGCTAGTCAGAAGTTGAGTGGAGTGTAGGATGCAGTGAGGTATTAGCACAGAGTGATACATATACAGTAAGGTAAATTAGCACAAGTTTTCAGTTTATATAATCAAATATATTAATTTGTATGGCTCAGAAAAACAATGCATATATTTCTACTACAGAAGACAGTGTGTAGTTACTAACTATAAAACAGCATTAACTAATGAAGCTAAAAACTAACTAATTAGTTTAACCTATCAAAAAAAAGAAAATAAACCAAGTCATAGAATAGTAATACAGCCCATGCAGTCATGTCATATCATAAAAGAATGTCCATTATAGCAATCCATATTACCAGCAGCACAAATAGCCCATTGAATAATTCTTAAATAGCACTTGGGTAAAACAAGTGCAAGGCTCAGGGCCTGATCCCAAGATTAAATAGGCTAAAGCAAATTATGCAGCACTATGGTTAAGGTGTTCTTTTATGCTGCGAGAAGCTCACAAAGACTGTAGTAGTTATAAAAATTATAGCCAAAAAAGAGGGATAAGGCTGGTTTACACCTCAACAGTAGTAAAAAGAAAGTAAAAGTAGTGCGAATAGCTTGTCCAGGCTACAGGATCAATATATTAATTGAGTAGCGATCCTGGATGCCGGTTAGGGAAGCCACAAGGGAGAAATTAAACCCTTTATCAAAATTAACGTAATCCGGCTATCCAAATGCCACAGCATAAGCAGGCTAACCAGAAACTAAAAAGAAAAATAAAATCACCGCCAACAAAGGGGTAACAGGGTAAAGTGTCAGCCAGCAAGTTGAGAATTGTCGAACCTTAACGGCTAGCAGAGGAAACACAGTAGGGGGGCTGAGGGCTAGGGTCACGAGTAACAACGGTCGTTACGCCCCATGTGTAGCTTCACGGAATTTAAACTATGTCTCCGGTACTACAGAGGGGGAGGAGAATACCCATAGTGTGGGGAATTTGCACTATAAGAGTGAAAAAAAGAAAAGGAAATAGGCCGATTACATCTGCCTGTAGCCCTCAGTATTAAAAAAATAATTAAAGTCATTAAAATAATTAAAATTTGTTCCACCAATATATAGATAGCAGAAGATACCCACAGCGTGGAAGAAACGCCACGCGGAGATCACGCCAAACCAAAAGTAGCAGTAGCACCAAGGAGTAACACAGTTCTTAACCAAACATGCCAAGCCTAAAGTAGCAGTAGCACCAAGTATATCACAGCTCTAAAACCTAAGAGCCTGACTGGCTAGCTTTAGAAGCAGAGAATAAAAATACCGGTAATATCTACCAGATAGCTAACAAAAACACTTATTTAAACACCTCAAATGTTTTTAAACATGATAACAGTGACATCAAAATGCCTGAGAGAACGCTCATAAATAAGCGTTAATTTAAGCGTGCATAGAGTGACAGTATTGTTTGTCAGTAATGCTTCGAAGTTTATAAAAAAGTACAAAATAACAGCACAGTACTATTTACGAGCAAATTTTAGTACAGTAGACACAGATGAACATAGTGTCCCAGGGATACAAATTTTATTTCCACACTCTACCAACCCCAAAAGGGTTCCCAGATCTTCCCCCAATCCAGTGGGCAGAGGCCAAAAAGCAAGTCCTCTCCCCTGCTCTCTATGAGGTCAATAGAGATTGTTCCTACAGAACAGACAGGCCGATGTTTCTACTCCAGACTCTTCCTGGTACCCAGAAAAAAGGCCATCTGGCTCCCCATTCTCGATCTATCCATTCTAAACACCTTTCTGGTGATACCAAAATTCAAAATGCTCACCCTCCAACAACTACTTCCTGTGCTCTCCAATGATGCTTGGTTAGCCACCCTAGACCTAAAAGAGGCCTACCTTCACATCCCAATCAGGGAATCATGCAGGAAATGTCTACGTTTCAGGGCAAGATCACTGCACTTTCAGTTCTCTGCGCTTCCTTTTGGTTTATCCACTGCTCCCAGACTTTTAACAAAATATCTGGTTCCCGCCTTTGCTTTTTGCAGGCAAAGACACATTCAAATTTACCCATACTTCGACGACTGCCTGATTCAGGAATACAGTCAAGAAAAGCTGCTAAAGCACCTGGCCTTTGTAAAGGACCTACTGATCTCCCTGGGGTATACTGTCAACGAAAAGAAATCCAAACTAGTACCCACCCAAAAAAAATATATTTCTGGGAGCAAGCCTGGACACAGCATCCCAGATGGCATTCCTTACACCAGAAAAACAAACCTACCTGACAGCCTACTTCTCTCAACTAGCCACCAGACCCCAGTTATCTGCAAGGAAAATCCTGCAAGCTCTGGGGTTCATGGCTTCTTGCATTCTACTCATTCCATATGCCAGGCTGCATATGAGGAAACTGCAATGGTACCTGAAAAGCCTTTGGTGTCAACACTCTCAAGACCTTGAAATTCTTATACCAATGGTACCTTGTTTAAGGAAAGATTTTCGTTTGTGGGCAGCAGCATGCTACCACAACAAGGGACTACCCTTCTCACAACCCCACGCCATACAGACCCTCACTGCAGACTCATCAGACTATGCCTGGGTGCACACCTGGATGGCAGGTGCATACAGGGCCAATGGAGCCCACATCAAATACATCTACACATCAACCAAAAAGAGATGTTAGCTGTCCAGCACACACTGACAGCTTTCAGACCCCTACGCTCCCGGGGGCTCTACTGATCAAAACAGACAACACCACTGTGATGTGGTATCTCAACAAGCAGGGAGGGACTCACTTGTACTCTCTGTGCAGTCTCACCATGACCCTTTGGCACACAGCTTCAGCCATGCAACTACACCCATTAGCACAATTTCTGCCAGGCTCTCTAATCTCTCTGGCAGACAACTTAAGCAGAAATCTTCTGGACCCACATGAGTGGCAGTCAGACCAAAGAACCTTCACCCTTGTAACCCAGAAATGGGGCACCCCAAAGGTCAACCTCTTTGCTTGCCACTCCAACCATCAGCTCAGCAAGTTCTGCACCAGGTAGCCTCACTGCAAGGCCCGGAAAGTGGATGTTCTATCCTTCCAATGGGTCAACCTCTCAGTCTGTGCATTTCCCCCTCTACCGCTCATTACAAGGTTACTGCTCAAAATAAGGGAAGAAAAACAGAGGACAATCCTTATTGCCCCAGATGTGTCATGCCAGCATTGGTACCTACTGCTGCACAGCCTGTCACCTCTGCCACCACGGCATCTCCCTCAGATCCCAACACTCCTGACCCAGAGGGATGGCGAATTCATGCACCCCCAATTGCAGAATCTCAATCTGGCAGCCTGGCTTATTCCCTGACCACTGCACAAGCTGCCAATTTCAGCAAACAAGTTCTAGATGTTATACATGAGGCCAGACGCCCTAGCACTTGAAAGTCTTATGTTGACAAGTGGAAAAGGTTTTGCACCTGGATCCAGGCTAAGCGAGCCGGGACAGCACAGCCCTTCCTACCTCTCATCCTGGATTATCTTGCTGACCTACACAGGGTTTTATCCTTTTCTTCAATTATAATTCATGCCTCTGCTATCTCTGCTCATTTCAGCACAGAGCCACCTCTTTTCTCACACCCTCTCATCAAACAGTTCCTAAGAGGGGCTAACAACTTGAGGCCACCCAGAAGAGCACCTACCCCAGCGTGGGACCTAAACTTTGTGTTGGAAAAGCTCACCTTGCCTCCCTTTGAACCAGCAGCTTCAGCAGAGTTAAAGTTTCTCTCTTGGAAGACAACCTTGCTTCTAGCCATCACTTCAACAAGAAGAGTATCTGACCTACAAGCACTAATAGCTGTAGAGCCCTTCATTATTTTCCATGCTGACAGGGTCTCCCTCAGGACTACCCCATCCTTCATGCCAGAAGTGGTGTTCAGTGTGGCTCTCAACCAATCCATTCATTTGCCCGCTTTTTTCCCTAACCCACAAAACAAGGGGGAAAGGATTCTGCAGTCTCTAGATGTGCACAGACAGCTTAGATTGTACCTAGATGGGACTAAATCATTTATAAAGACTGATCAATTATTAGTCAGCTTTGCTGCAGGAGCAGAGGGCAAGGCCATATCCAAACAAACCATTTCCAAATGGATAGAACACTACATCCATTTCTGCTACAAGCAATATGGAAAACTTCCCCTCAAGGGGGTCAGGACACATTCTACCAGAGCAACCTCCACCTCTTCAGCTTTCCTCAGAGAGGTCCCCACAAGGGACATCCTGGAGGCTGCAACATGGACATCTGTTCATACCTTCACCAAGCATTACCACCTGCCTATCTTCTCCAAATCCAGGGCAGGCTTTGCCATCGCAGTCTTGCAGGGCATCCTAGCCAGCCCCCAGTCTTCTCTGCCTCCACCCTTTTCTTCAGCTTTGGGAGTCAACCCAAATGTGATGACTCGAACAGTGAAACACGAAGAACATAGTACAGTTGTGTACACTTACCATAAATGTAGATGGTCAAGTGTATTCAGTGTTGCAGTCCTGGTTTCCCTCCCTCCATCCCCCTTCTCTCTCTCTCTCTCTCTCTCTCTCTCCTTACAAGGAACATTTGGTATTTACTTTCTACTGGTGGTGTTCTTCCACCATAACCTAGCTCCCTCTTGGGGACTTCTTACAGTTAAGGCAAAAAAAACTGATGTAATGGCATTGGCTGCCTTATTTTATACCACTGATGACCTAACATCAGTCCTGGTGCGACGGCAACTGATGCAGAAATACTAAACCTCTGGTGTTCGGGCCGACTGAGGGCTACCTTGGCAGGGATAACCCAAATGTGGTGACTGCAGCAGTTAATAGACTCGAACATCTACAGTTATGGTAAGTGTACACAACTGTACTTTCCAGCTGCCACCAGCCACCCTTATCAGCTACTATAAGGCCCTTACAAAGGGTGTCCAATCCTACTGTGTAATGTTACTAATAATGCAAATAGTAGTCTGACTAAGGAAGGCTATTTAGGAGTGGCCTCTACGGTGTCATCAAATACATATGCAAGTACTCTAAAAGCGTAAATATGTCTCACGTATATTAACCACAAAGATAAGTTTAAATATATTTAATAATAAATAGAACAAGACAATACTCAGTCCGCAAACACAGTTACTTCAGAGTTCAAAATCGCAGGAAATATTTTAAAACAGCATTGCAGGACAGTCTCAAATAAATACAGAAAACATCTAAACTAATTTTTACTATATTCCCATTCTATATCTAAAATAAATTGCTGTACCCTAGTTACTTTACTATTAGCAAGGCAAGTACAGATGTTAATGATGAGTGGATGTTCTTGCTAGGTCCAAGACAAAATACAAAATGCACAGTCTCTCTCTGAGAGAGTTCTTAAATCAGTATTGAATATTACTGCTGGGTTAGCTTGAATGACACAACTTTTTGTCACCTGACTTAAGTTCCCAAGCTAAACCAGAAACTGACGGAATTTAACATCTCTGTGTTAAAAAATACATATCTCTCAGAAGTTTGCAGATCTTGAAAGTCATAAAACAATAAAATTCTTACAAAATAATGCAGAAGGCACCTAGTTCTGCGCATCCTGTCTCCTTGCTGAATCGAAACTAACTTTTATAACACATTCGTAAACCATTTCATTTCAACTTATTTTCTTGAAGTTTTGCAAGTTAATCAGCATGGTATGCTGTGGTTACATTCTTGAAGCTCAGTACTGTACAAACCCTGTTCAACACATACTTCTGTATAAATTATGTCAATATTCACAAATGACAGAATTATTTACAAAATTCCAGATAGCTGGGCAGGCAGTGTCACACCCTCTATCCTGACAAATATGATTATGATCTTATAGTGGCCCATATGGAGTGAATGACCTTAGGTGCCCTACCAGGGGAACATTCAGAAAATTACGACTGTGATTGCTATACATGTGTCTGAGGCAGGAAAAACACTGGTCTTGAGTAATATTTTACCATCACCCAGCATGATGCCAAGACTCAAAGACAAAACATGTAGAGTTAATAATTGGCTATGTAGCTGGTGTCATTCTTGGGTATTCATTATGTGTCAGATTAGGATCAGATGTCTGGCAGGCCTTCCTTCTTTGCTAGAGATGGTCTACACCGCTCATTTCGAGGCTTTTGCCTTCTATCTATAGCTTTTGTTCATAGTACCTGTTTTAGGCAGAATCCATCTGTTGGATTCTTCTAACCTAGTAAATTTAGATCTGATGTTGTTAATCTTCTTTCCATTCATCACTGATGGGTTTTGTTCCAAGCCCTCTGAACCGAGTCGGCCGTTTTACCATGCTTGCGCCAGCCAAAAATCTCTCGAGCTAAGTCTCTACCTAGAATGCCCTTCTCCCTGTTACCTCAGATCTCGTTTGCCGCATAGCCGCTTTTCAGCCAAGCTCTCAGCTAAGTGAAACCTTTTTGATATTTGTGTGGAAAATTTTGGATATCTTCATATTTTATTAAGCGGTTAGTTTTTCTAGTGTCTTTTCTTCTGTCTGACCTTGGCTTTTCCTCTCTACCCGTTGGTACACTTTCAAGTACCATTGTTGGTATGGCCTTTCCTCCCTTACCCTTATGGTATTTCTTCAGTACCATAGTTGGTATTGTTTAACCTATTAGCCGACTTTTATTCAGGTGTTTCCCTTCTTTTCTCTATTATACCAGTGTATTGTTATATTTGTGACATTTTTTGAATGGAATTGACTTTGATTATAGTTGGATTATACAGTTGGCCTGTGGTGTTTTTTTTCTCTATCAAGATGTTGGATAAGAAGGGTACTTCAGGTTTTAAGCATTGTAATTCATGTAAGGGCAAGTTATCTAACAGTGATTCTCATGATAACTGTGTATACTGTTTGGGAGTGTCCCACCTTTTGGTGCAGCCTCCATGTGACATTTGTCAGAGTTTCAGTCAACGCAGCCTTAATGAGCGCAAAAATAAACTCATTCTGAAAGGGCAACTCAAGTCTCCCTTCTCAGAGGCCATTTCTGCAATGGAGGTCTCAACCCCTGCTTCTAAGGACAAAAAGAGCTCCCCCACTCTGATCCTTCACCATCGGGTCATCAGAGCAAGCCTTAGAAATCAAAGGTCCCAAAGTTACCTTCGGAGCATAAATCAGCCTCCTTGTCTCCGTCTTCTTTGGCTCTGACCATCTCAAAGCCTTCGATACCGGTGCCCTTTTCGGCACCGGTCCTGCTTATGGCGCCAATCATAGACCTTGCTACGCCTATTTCGACTTCAGTACCTGTGGCCACTTTGACTCAGGGCACACCTTCGACTACATTAGTTTCCATTTTGGAACTGACCATTTCGGCTCCGAGTACCACTTCGGCACCGAGCGTATTACCGACCTAACTGGATTTGACCTCTTTACTTCCGGTCTCAAAACTAGAGACTTTGATGCCAGCAGACCTTGCACCATGGACCCGATACTCTCCCTCCGTAGATCCATTTCTGGGCCAAGCATATATAGCCCCTTCATTGAACATCCTGACTCCCTGTCCGGAGTATCCACTAGATCCACCAGAGGCCTTTTTGAACACGATGTGGTGCGTCATGTAGACCAGCTGTTGTTAACCAGGGGGATTCCCTCACTTTCCAAGACCCATCCACATGCAGGACTTGAGTTGCCTTATCCATGGACTCCATCTTACACTCCTCCTTCGACCATCTCGGTTTCTGAAGCCTTCTTCTCTGACATCCTTCTTGGAACCCATCACCTCGGCTCCTATGGTGCATCTCACTCCAGCTCCAAGTTTGTCCCTTTGGTCTTCAGTTCCCACTGAACCGGTCCTTCCTCAATCTGGGGATTGGGAGACAGGCGCGTTGGTCAGGGATAGAAAGAAACCTCTCTCCTCTGTGCCGATAGCTGTGTCCGCACCGATTCTGCTTGAGGCTCCATCCATGGGGGTGGGTTTGTCAGAGCGGGGTGTGACCCCGGTCCCGAGGTTGTTTTTCTCTGTTCCGGGCTCCCATCCCTCTTTGGGCAGGCCTGCCTTCCACACAGTGGAGAGGGCTCTTGCTTCTGGCAGCACTCCTTCGATGTCGGAACCCCAGTTTTCACCCCCTGAGCTACAGCTGTCACAGACCCCCCCCCACGGGACACTGGGCAGAGAAGCCGCAGGACACCCCTGCTCAGGTTATCCATTCTTCCGAGTCCTACTCAGAGATCCCCACTGAGGAGCCCCCTTCGAAAGAAGTTGTACAAGAGGAAGTACATGGACTCACCCGAGGAGTCCTTAATGGAAGACACAGATTACAATGATGGTGAAGAGTCCCCACGGTCACCTACTGATGATGTCTCCTTCAGAGACCTCCTGGAAATGTTAAAGCAGAGAGGTGACTGGAAGCCCTTCAACACTTCGTCTGAGGAGTCCGTGTTCCTGCAGGCTTTTCACACCTGGCCTTCTGCCACTTGGGTGACCCCACCTGCCGATGAGCTTGTCCAGCTCATCGTGCAGCGCGCTTGGAAGAACCCTGATTCCATTGAGAAGATCCCTCGGAGACCAGACAGAATTCTTTCCCCTCCCGAGGAGAACCCGCATTAGTCCAAAGGGTTAGCAGTTGATGCTATGGTGGTGGTGGTGGCGGCCATGAAAAAGGACTTGACTGAGGAAAGTCCTGCAGTTCACCCACCCAACAGGGAGTCCCGGGCGGTGGACAGACTTGGAAAGCGTGTTTTTGCATCAGGGACCTTTGCCATACAGTCCCTGAATTATTTGGCACATTTTACGAGGCTGCAGAGTGACTTGATCTCCGAACTCTCTGGGACGCTCGCAGGACAGTTGTCTGATGAGATCAGGGACAAAGTGGCCTAGCGGCTCGCAACCCTTGAATCGATATCAAACTCACCCATGAGGTTGCTGTCATATGCAACCGAAGAGGCGGCTAGAGCAGCGGGTTCGGGCATTATGAGACGTCATGCTTGGATGCGTATTTCTGACCTTGCAGACCCCTTCAAGTCTTCCTTTCTGAATGCTCCCATCGAATCTTCATCCTTTTTTTGGCTCCAAAGTGAAGGATACGTTAGCCAGGTGCAACCCAAGATGGAAATACCCTGTCTGCCGTAGGCCTACGATTTTCCAAGCCTCAAGATACCTTCTGTAGGAATCTGAGGAGTGGAAAGATGTGGCATAAGAAATCTCAGGGTCCCTTTCGTGCCGCACATGGTGATGATACTCCTAGTGGCAGAGGAGGTAACAATTCCGGAAGCTGCCCCTATAGAGACAGAGGGGATCTTTGTAATCAGGGCTCCAGGGATTCCTTCTCTGGGCAGGCCTTATCAGCACTCCTGAAGAGCAGCCCGATTGCTTATCTCTGTAAGTAGTCAGGGGTCGTTTCTCTCTGCACCAAGCTGCCTGGCAATCCATCACCACTGACCATTGGATGCAGAGCATTATCACCAGAGGTTACCATTCCCCTTTCTTATCAGCCAAATTTCCCAAGAAAACTTCCCGACGTTCCACCCAGTCAAAGGGAAGAAGCAGCTTCAGAGATTATAAAGCTGTCTCAAAAATGACTCATCCAACCAGTTCCATCAGACCAGCACGGATCCGTATTTTACTCGAGATACTTTTTGGTGTCAAAAAAGACGGGACTGGGGACCCATTTGGGATCTCGGCAGCTTAAACAAGTCTGTCACCCAAACCAAATTCCGGATGGGCACGGTTTAGTCCATTCTCCCATTTTTAAGAGAAGGCAATTGGATGTGCTCTATAGATCTCCGGGATGCGTATTACCACATCAAGATGGACAAATGCTCCAGGAGTCTGCTTTGCTTCCGGCTAGGAGCCAGTCATTATCAATTCCGTGCCCTGCCGTTCGGTCTCTCTGCAGCCCCTAGAGTGTTCACGAAATGCATGGCAGTGGTAACAGCTCACTTGAGACTTAAAAGATTCTCTATGTTTCCATATCTGGACGACTTGCTCCGTACTGCCCCCACCAAGCATCTTCTGGTAACAGCACTGCATTATACTCTCTCTGGCAAAATTGTTGGGAATAACGATACATTGGGAGAAATCAAACCTTGCCCTTACACAACAAATAGAGTTCAGTGGAGCAGTGTTCAATACTCAGTCCTTTCTGGTATCACTCCCAGTTCAGACTTCATCGATTGAGGCTTCAACTCTGGGTAATACTCTCACACACAACAGTTTCTGCAAGGGAAGTTCTTCAGGCCCTAGGTTCTATGCCAGTGGCAATCCCAATAGTGCCTCTAGCAAAGCTACGCATGCAGATTCTGCAATGGCTCCTTCTGTGTCACTGGTTCCCAAACTATCAACCCCTCAGTTATCAGATTCAAATAACCAACTCCTGCAAACAGGACCTTCTTTGGTGGATGAGACCAGACGTAGAACTTTGGAGTCGCCCTTTTCAATCTTCTCAGCCCACAGCCATTGTGACCACGGATGCTTCCCTGATCGGGTGGGGGGGGGGGCATTTCCAAGGAAAGACTGTCCAAGGCATATGGTCCACCTCAGAGGCCCACCTGCATGTCACTGTTCTGGAACTAAGAGCTGTGCTGTTACCGTTGCAGGCCTTCCATTTGGCTCTCCCTTCCAGGACAATTGCAATTCAATCAGACAATATGTCAGTGGTCTGGTATATCAACAAACAAGGAGGAACCAAGTCCTATCCCCTATGTCAAGAGGCCATGAGAATTTGGCAGTGGGCGATAACTTCCAACAGAGTTCTAATAGCAACGCATATCCCGGGGAGCTCCAATGTGATTGCGGACAAGCTGAGCAGATGCATCCTCATGCCTCACGAGTGGTCCCTCAACCCCGAAGTGGCATCAGCAATCTGCAGCCACTGGCAGCCAGCCCTGCTTCGATCTTTTCACCTCCCCATCAAACACCAAGTGCAGCAGCTATTTTGCCCTACTTCCCCTGGAAGGGGGGGGGGGTCATCGAGGGATGCTTTGATCCACGACTGGCCCACGGGACTTCTTTATGGCTTATTCTGCCATTCCTCTGATACCGCAATTTCTAAAAGAAAGCTCTTCGGTTGAGATGCAACGTGATCCTCATAGCCCCATTCTGGCCTTGACAAGTTTGGTTCCCCTTCCTTCGGCCTCACCTAGTATACCCAACGTGAATTCTGCCCCCTCTACAAGATCTGATTACTCGCCCCCACCCCCCCACCCCCCCCCCAAGGGTTGAGTCACCCAAATCTGTCCAGTCTCAAGCTGACGGCTTGGTTTCTCCATTTTCACTAGTAGCCAGGCAAGCTAATCTCGCCTTGCCTGTTCGAGACATCATTCTGGCCTCTCATAAACCATCCACCAGAAGACTATACCAGGATAAATGGAAAAGATTCTCCATCTGGTCCAAGAATAACATGCTAGACCCATATTCGGCTCCAGTTACTGCAGTGCTTCAATACTTGGCTAAGTTTTTTGATAATGGAACCTCGGCCTTTACCGTATTAGTACATCTAGCAGCAATTTCCACAGTGGTATAGATGGCACCCCTCTTATCTCTCTACGCATTTGCAAGGCTTTCCTCAAGGGAACTTCTCATATCAGGCCTCCTGTCAGACAGCCCGTGGAACCCTGGAACCTCAGTCTAGTCCTTTATTCTTTGACTCAGAAACCTTTTGAACCTGCTGCGAAGTGTGACCTAAAGTTTTTGTCTTGGAAATCTTTGTTCTTGGTAGCCATCACATCTGACAGAAGAGTCTCGGAGCTGCAGGCTTTGTGTATCAAGAGGCCCTATCTGGTCTTTCATAAAGACAGAGTATCACTTCGGATGAATCCATCCTTTCTTCCCAAAGTTGTTTCTGAATTCTCCATAAACCAGACCATTGACCTACCAGTGTTCTTTCCAAATTTTGCCGATAGGGGAGAGTACTGCCTTCACACTTTCGATATACATAGACAATTGAGATTTTATCTAGACAGGACCAAACCTATCTGTAAATCTGAACAGCTTTTCATCTCCTTTTCTGGACCCAGAATGAGAGAGGCTGTTTCCAAGGTTACATTATCAAAATGTCTGAGGGACTGCATATGTTTCATCTATTCTGTCAGTAACGAACCTGTGCCAAAAATTAAAGCTCACTCCAGTAGATCTATGGCAACATCTGTAGCTTTTCATTCCAGGGCTTCCATGGATGACATCTGTGCAGCAGCTACTTGGGCTAAGCCTCATACTTTTATCAATCATTACAAATTGGACTTGGTCTCCAGAGGGAGAGCTGCCTTTGGCTCAGTGGTACTCGGGAATGTTCTTCCATAAAAGCCGCCCATGGACCTCAAGGTAGCTTGGGATTTTGTCCCATCAGTGATGAATAGAAATAAGATTAACAACATCAGATAAAGAAGTTATGTTTTACCATAACGTTCCATCTGTGTTGTTCATCTTCTTTCATTCATCACTTCCCACCTTCCTTCCCCCTCTAAAGGCTCCTGGGGGATACTTTGGGTCTAAGTGGTGCCCTAGGGTAGTTGCGCAGAAGTGGCCTCAGCTTTACTTCCTCTTCTCTAGCAAATTCTATCTGAGGTAACAGGGAGAAGAGCATTCTGGGTAGAGACTTAGCTCGAGAGTTTTTTGGCTGGCGCAGCTTGGTAAATAGGCCAACTCAGTTCTCATCAGTGATGAATGAAAGAAGATGAACAACACAGATGGAATGTTATGGTAAGACATAACTTCTTTTTTTGAACACATTAAAGTTGCTCTGCTCAATGCCAGGAGTCTGAACAAACAGCTGCCCAAACTTGAGAGCTGTCCTGCAACTTGAACACATTCAATATATGTGTAATTACAGAGACGTGGTTTTAAAACAATGAAAGCGCTCCCTCTCTTCCTGGGTTAGTGCCTGTTGTGTTGTCAGACTTACTGGTAGTTTTGAAAGAGTACCAGTATTTGTCAAGGGTAACTGGTAATTTTGAAGGAGTACCAGTATTTGTCAAGGATATCAATTGCTATCTCATGACAGATTACACAAGGCACCAGACTTGTACTCATCACCCAAAACAAGATAACTGCCTCTTAACTAGCTGTAGAACACCATCTCTCTCCTTATGAGACATGACACCCAAGCTGAAATCCCCAGTAAACCAACACTTTTCTACAAGAGGACTTCATCTGTTCATCAATAAATTGGCTGACCTACACTGCCAATGGTCAGCATACCCTGCACCTTCTTAATATTATAAATGCTAATTCCCTTTTACAGTTAGTTAACCATCAAACTAGGGGCTCCAGTACCCTTGATCTTATACTTACAAATGTGCCCATGTCTTTCACACATCCATATGCATTATCTGCTCTTGTTAAATCAGACCATAAATCAGTGATCTTTTTCTTTAAAACTGGTAGTACTTTCTGAAAATGGATAGATGTTAACACAAGGATACATGTTAACACACATTATCATATAGATATTCAGTCCAATACACAGACTGCCAGAGATTCTAGATGCAAACACATTATTTATTAGAAAAGTATTGTGATACAGAATGTCTCAATATAGAAATATGCAACTGTATGCACAGATTTATATTTTCTCAAATAGAACAAAAGCATACAAGGTTCAAAGCTTTCGTAAATGTGATAAAAGCTTTACACACAATTTTAAAAGTAAAAGGAGATGGTAAGGTAGCTTAAAACATTTCTCATGCTATTATCTTGACATGGTTTATATGTTTACGTTCAACAAGCTTATCTTCAACTATGTTCCATGCAAGTACATGTTATGTAAAGTACAGGATAACACAAAACTTGTTTCAAAGTTGCATGATTAGAAGAAACATTCAGCACCTGCTTACTAAGCTCTACTGAATTCTAGCAAAAGTCAAGCTATGCTTTTGATGAGAAAAGTAAATATGAAACTGTTGCAGTAATTCTAAACTAAAAGTATATTACAATTAAGTATTAAAGTAATATGTCCAGTACATTTCCCTGCAAAGACCTCTGTGATTAGGGACTCCTCAAGAGCAAACTTTCCTTCATTTACATTATGATCTAAATAAATTATGCTGGGATCTTCCTGTGATTGATCCCATTGCTAAAGCCAGTGTCCGTCTTAGACTTCTACTCCCACTTAAATAGTTGTGTTAATAAAGCAGTTCTGTTCCACAGCAAATGTAACGAGAAATTTAAAAATAAACCCTTCTGGTGGAATACCCATTCAAACGTATTGTATAACAAGAGAAAAAAATGACTTGCTGCAACAAACCCCAGTAACTACAGACCCATTAGTCTCACTAGCCTCATATGTAAAACTGTGGAATGTGTTATCTCAGACTGCATTAATTTTAACATTGGAAATCTGTTTAGCCTAAGTCCCACATCAGTTCAGCTTTGTCAAAGAAAGGTCCTGCCAGTTTAACCTCATTAATTTGAGTGGATAGTGGATGTTTTTTATGTTTCACTGCTGCAGTCATTACATTTGGGTTATCTGCTTGCAGTAGCCCTCAGTCGACCTGATTAACAAAGTCTTGGGTCCTATGTCGGTTGCTGTCTCTTTTTCCATGATGTCAGGTCGTCAGGGGTATAAAACATGCAGCCGACGTCATTACATCAGTCTTTCTTGCCGTGCGGTGCCCGAAGCAGAAGCAGTTCACAAGTGCTGGTCGTCCGACTCCTGAAATTTTTGTTTTCGAGTTTCAGAATCGAAGTCTTCAACTACAAGCTAAATACCCCATTGGGGAAACTTTTTCTTGCTCTAAACCGATGTCAGTAAATGTAAATAATTGTATTTCTTGTGGAATGCAAATACCTCATAAAGATTTTCATTCGTACTGTATTCCCTGCCTAGGCCCTGGCCACGACGTACCTCGCTGTCGGTTTTGTGCCTTATTTAAACCATGAACTATCTATCGTCTGTATATTTGCGCTTGTAAATATTTTGGTGCTCAGTTCATTTATCTTGATATGTCTACGGTAAGCCATCTGACTACTGACATTCTGAAAAAACACAATGATAAAGACAGAGACAGGCTGCCCAGTTCACCGGTACTCAGTGAGGCGCTTTCGCAGCCCTTGATACCCGCTACTTCAGATTTGCAGGCCTCTACTGAGACCCATTCGGAGTCCAGTATGCCGCGAAATGCTTCAACTGTGGAACCTGCGGATGTCTCTACCTTGGATGGGTCCGGAGCCACTGTGCAGGCACCGGCTTCTGAGGGTGTATTCAGGCCTACTGACTTGCTTATTAAACTGACGCCATCTTACTCTTCAAGGGCTAAAACTCGAACCACGCCTAGAAAACTGATGCCCAGACCACATGGTCAGGCCTCTGTGCCTAAAAAACAAATGACAAGAATGGCTGAAGACCTTATTACTTCAATCAGGGGAAGCCAACCTTCCCCCTCTAAGAGAACTAGGACTGACTTTGCTTATGATACTTCTAACCAGGATTCTGAAATTTCTGTTTCCTCTGATGACCAAGATTTACCCTTATCTACCTATGAGGATTCTGATGCTGAACTCTATTCCCTCTACCCCCCCCCCCCCCCGAGGATTTCTCTTTTGGTGAAACCTTGCATACTCTCAGGGAGTATTTTCATTGGGAAAGTCTGGATTTCTCTGATTCTAAAAAGAGGCTTCAGGATTACTTACTCCTGCCCCAGCACAGGCCTTTAGCTATGCCTCCTGTACTGGACGTTGTTGATTATGCCTTTTTGGAATCTAGCATGGCCCCTGACTCTCTACCTCCTGCTTACAGAAAACCTGATAGATATTACAGGGTTCCTGACTCTCACAAGTTCCTTTTCAAAAATCCTACTGCGGATCCTGAAACCGTTTCACAGGGACCCAAGGGCATTAAAGCTACTACTGCCAAAAATCCTACCCCCTCTGATAGAGACTCCAGGGCGCTGGATAGATGGGGTAAGAATGCATACACTTCTGCAACTTTGGCCATTAGGGCCTTGAATTGCCAGTTTAATATGTTAAAGTGTCAGCAGCATATTATTGGATTGCTTAAACAGAAAATTATGTTGATTCTTGATTGTGCTGAAAATAAGGATTTACAGGATTTAATGTATTCTGCTGAACAAGTTGGGAAACATACATTGCAATGTGGTTTTGATTCACTAGAGGCATCTTGCAGGGCTGCGGTAATTGGGTCTGTATTTAGAAGGCATGCTCGGCTTAAGGAGCAATCCTTGCCAAGTCATGTTAAAGCAAAATTATTGCATGCTCCCTGAAATCAGGACTGCCTGTTTGGCAACAAGCCAGAAGAAGTTCGTAAAAAGATGGAGGAAAAAGCTAAATCTATGCAAACTGTTAGATTATTTACAAGTACAACCTCCAAGATTTAGTAGGCATTGGCCTTCTAAGAATTGGTCTTTTCCTGCCTCTTCCAGACCACCTCAGTCTAAACCCATATCCAGCAGAGCACCCAGGCTTCAGTCCCAGAGGACGCACAGGACTAAGCAGTGGGGGCCTCCACTTCCAAATCTGGGCGTAATAAAACTCCCCCCTATGGTATACTGTCTCAATGACTTCTTTTTAAAACTTACAAGCACTTCTCAACTGACTGCCCCCTTGGGGGAAAGATTGCACTTCATGCAAGGAACTGGAGACTCATTACCCAGGACAATTGGGTTTTGAATATATATAGTGTCCCAAGGATACATATTTCACTTCCACACATTACCAACTCCAAGCGGTTGGCCGGATCTACTTCCAAATCAGTGGGCAGTGGCCCAAAAGCAAGTACTCTCTCTTAAGCATAGGGGTTATTCAGTTGGTACCAGAAGAAGAAAAAGGGACAAGGTTTCTACTCAAGATTTTTCCTGGTACCCAGGAAAGACAATTCATGGCGTCCTATCCTAGAACTGTGTTACTCTAAACACCTTTTTGGTGATTCCAAAATTCAAGATGCTGTCTCTTCACCAGTTGTTTCCTATGCTGAGCAAAGATGCCTGGTTGGCAACACTAGTTTTAAAGGAAGCATACCTGCACATCCCAATCAGGGAATCTTGCAGAAGATACCTATGCTTTAAAGCAGGCTACACGCAGTATCAGTTCTCTGCACTGCTCTTTGGATTATCTACTGCGCCCAGGGTATTCACAAGGTGCCTAGCTCCAGTCATTGCATTTTCCAGGCAAAGAAATATTCAAATATAGCCATACATGGACGATTGTCTAATTCAGGCAGAAAACCAGGGCATACTTTTGAATCATCTGGCTTTTATACAAAGGGTGAGGACTTGTCTAGGGTACTTCATAAACGAAAAGAAATCACACCTGGTACCCTGTCAACAAATTATATTCCTGGGAGCAAGCTTAAATACAACTTCCCAGATGGCTTTCCTCACGCCAGAGAATCAGATTCACTTGACAACCTACTTCAAACAAGTGGCCACAAAAACCCTGCTATCTGCAAGGCAAATACTACAAGTCCTGGGGTTCATGGCCTCCTGCATTCTTCTAATTCCATATGCAAGACTGCATATGAGGAAACTACAATAGTGTCTAAAAAGCCTATGGTGTCAACATTCTCAGGATCTAGAAGCAATGATTCCTATCATTCCTTGCCTATGCCTAGAGTTCCTTTGGTGGGCAGAGGCCTGCCACCATAACAAGGGACTACCATTCACACTACCCCCTGCCGCCCAAACCCTAACAACAGATTTATCAGACTATAGGGAGGGGGGGGGGGCACACCTGGCAGGGAAGTGCATTCAGGGCAAGTGGAACAAAATTCAAATGCACCTTCACATCAATCATAAAGAAATGTTAGCTGTACAGAATGCTCTGACAGCCTTCAAGGACAATTAATGGTAAAGACGGACAACACCACTGTTATGTGGTACATAAACAAGCAGGGGGGGTACACATTCTTACCCCATCTGTAGACTAGCCATGGCATTGTGGAACACAGCCTTGAGCTACCAAGTGCATCTATAAGCTCAATTCCTGCCAGGAAAACTAAATACACTGGCAGACGGATTAAGCGGAAACCTCACGGACCCACACGAGTGGAAACTGGAACCAATGATTTTCAGCATGTTGAAAAGCAAATGGGGGAGCCCAGATATAGACCTGTTTGCCTCCCCTCAGAACTATCAATTGGAAAAATTCTGCACAAGGACTCCCCACAGACAAGCTTGGAAAGTGGATGCTCTGTCCTTCAGCTGGAAAAACCAATCAGTTTATGCCTTTCCTCCTTTGCCTCTGCTCTCCAAAGTACTACTAAAGATCAAACAAGACAAACCCAGGATGATTTTGATTGCACCAGACTGGCCACGCCAACAATGGTACCCCCTCCTGCCCAGTATGTCACTGTTGGCCCCATGGCACCTGCCTCAGACTCCTACCCTGCTGTCTCAGCAGGAGAACCAGATTCTGCACCCTCAGCTTCAAACACTGAACATAGCAGCCTGGCTAGTTACCTAAGCTCTCCTTTACCATCCCTCAGTAAACTAGTGATGGATGTCATTTTAGAGGCAAGGAGGCCTAGTACTGGAAATTCTTATGCTGAAAAATGGAAAAGATTCTGTGCCTGGAACCAATCTCAAGGGATGAGCACAACAGTGCCCAATTTACTTCAGATTTTACAATACTTAACTGAGATGCTTCATAAGGCCCTGTCTTTCTCCTCCATCAAAATTCACGCCTCAGCCATCTCAGCTCATTATAACACAGAACCACCCCTCTTCTCTCATCCACTGCTTAAGCAGTTCCTCAGAGGGGCCAAAAATTTATGACCTCCCAGGAGAGCTCCAACTCTAGCCTGGGACCTCAACTTTGTGTTGGAAAAGCTCACCCTTCCTCCTTTCGAGCCAGCTGCCACTGCAAATTTAAAATTCCTTTCTCGTTAAACAGCTTTCCTTTTAGCAATCACTTCAGCAAGAAGGGTATCTGAATTACAGGCCCGCATGGCAGTGGAGCCTTTCATCATCTTTCATGCAGACAGGGTGTTCCTCAGGACCAATCCCTCCTTTATGCCCAAGGTGGTATCCAGTGTGGCCCTTAATCAGTCCATACATTTGCCAACCTTCTTTCCTAATCCACAGAACAAAGGGGAATGGATTCTGCACTCCTTAGACGTGCACAGACAACTTAGATTCTACTTGGACAGAACTAAACCTCAAAGGAAATCTGATCAAATGCTGGTGGCATATGCTGCATGGGCAGAGGGGAAGGCTATTTCAAAGCAAACCATTTCCAAATGAATAGGCCATTGCATTCTTTTTTTGCTACAAACACCATGGAAAACCTATCCCACAGGGGATCAGACCCCACTCTACCAGGGCTGCATCTACCTGTACAGCCTTTCTCAGAGGTGTCCCTACCAGGGATATCCTAGAAGCTGCTACCTGGAGTTCTGTACATACTTTCACCAGGCATTACCATCTGCCAATTTTCTCTACATCCAGAGCTGTCTTCGCCACTGCAGTCTTGCAGGGCCTTTTAGCTGGTCCTAATTCTATTTAAATTCCTCCTTCCATCCTTCACTTTGGGAATCTACAAAAAAGTGATGACTGCAGCATTGAAACATGAAGAACATAGTACAGTTGTGTACACTTACCATAAATGTAGATGTTCGAGTGTATTCACTGTTACAGTCCTGGTTACCCTCCCTCCAGCCACCTCCTTTTTCTTTTTTGGATGTACCTCTACTTTCCTTTACTATCTTCAAAAGATTTTTGGTGTATTTGCTTTTTTGTTGGAGGTATAACCTTGTATATTTATAGATTTAATTGCTTCCCATTAAGGGGGCACCTGACATCTGGGGCAAGAAAAACTGATGTAATGGCGTCGGCTGCATGTTTTATACCCCTGACGTCATGGAAAAAGGGACAGCAACCGACACAGGACCCAAGACTTTGTTAATCAGGCCGACTGAGGGCTACTGCAAGCAGATAACCCAAAAGTGATGACTGCAACAGTGAATACACTCGAACATCTACATTTATGGTAAGTGCACACAACTGTACTTTCTCTCCCATGGAGCTGTTTTTTTTTTTTCCAAATATATTTTATTTAACATTTTATTAAGAAAAAATCCATTCAAGTTATGATGATGAACAATATTACATGTATTGTAAAATATATGGACATCATGAACAGTAAAACTATATCAAACTATGTACAATTTGAAGCTGTCAAAAATAACTACAGATGTTATGTGATCCTATCTCGCCTACATTCTGACTGATGGTTTCGGAGCCAACCCATGGACTCGGCACGCTTATGCCAAAGAGCGAAGTCTCTTATTGGCTGAGCTTACTATATCCCAGGATGCACCACTACCAGTCCCCCAGATCTCATTTGCCACTATCAAGCAAAGACGTGGTCTCGAGCTGGCTGAGCTAAGTAGTGTTTTTCACTTACTTTCCTGTCAGGGATTTCCTAGAATTTCAACAAAAAGCTGTTTTAACGGCTATTTCGTCTTTTTGTGTATGACTGGATATTTTTGTGAAGTATTTGTGTGGTGATTGCGCCTTTTTTTCTGACTAGAAGTTCCCTTTCAGTTGAAGGGCCTTCCCCTGTCAGTCACTTTGTCTTCAAGTTCCGTTTTTATTTAAGGGTTCTTGGATCCTTTCTAGTTTTTCTTCTTTGTGACAGTTCTTGGTTATAAAAAAAAAAAAAGAGAGAGAAAAGTTTTTTCTCTGTGATAGTTAGTGTGTTTTGTTTTTGGCTGTTACACTTGATTGGTTGCCATAATGTCACAGGCTCCTAGGCCTTCAGGTTTTAAGAAGTGCACTAAGTGCAGCTTCAAAATGTATATTACAGATGACCACTCTCTCTGTGTGTACTGTTTGGGCGCCAAACATTTGCAGGAGTCCTGTAGCGTGTGTCACGCGTTTTCCTCGATGGTCCTCCAAGAGAGGAAAAATAAACTTATTTTAAAAGGCCTTATTAAACCCTCATTTGAAGAGGCATTAGCTTCCTCTCCTTCTCCTGCTAAAGAAAGGCGTCAGCTCCGACCAGTCCGTCGGAACCGACCGCCAAAAGACATAGGCAGGCTTCTCCTTGGCTCCACGGACTTGGAGCCGAGGCGGATGGTCTGCCTCGATGCCTCCAGCCTCGACTCCTCTGGGTTGAGCCGGCGGCTGGGGCATCGAGGCGGGTCACCTTCATCAGCTCCACTGATCTCGGAGCCGATGAAGGTTGTCCGCTCAGACACTTCCTCCTCGGCGCGAAGCCCTCTTCGCACCGATGGAAATTGGTTTGGACACTCCTTGGCGCCGATAATTGTCGAGTCGATTCAGAGCCGGTCCCCTAGTCCCTTGGAGCCGTTGGAGAGGCCTACTCGACCCATTCGGTCTCTTCCAGGTCATCAAGGATGTCAGATTCGGACATAGACAGGGTGCTCCAAAGACTTTTCCAGTCCCCAGTCTTTCAGAAATTTGTTTCGCTCCGACCCAATTGGCTTCGGAGCCGATAGCCCATTCCATTGCCATTCCTCCTCCGACCGCTTGGCTCCGTCGGAGCAGGTGCTGATGGAGCCAGTGGAGATCCTAGGGTCGGCTCCGACCCTTACTCCAACCCGGCCTTGGGTCGAGTTTAGCACACGGACTTCTTCGGCCGGACCGGGGTGACGTTTGGGACCAATGCTGTCGGTTCCAAGCCTCCCTCTCGGTGCTTGACGCGGGACTTCCGTCTGCTATCATGGCTCTGGAGACTGGACCCTCCCAGGATTCTGGGGGTCCGGCCTTCAGAGCTATGAGGAGTGCCTTGGCCAAGTCTTCTTCGGCCATCTCTACGACTTTACCAGCACCTTCCCTGGGCATGGAGACTGGGTCTTTGGCAGTTCCCCTGTCTCTAGGCAGCGGAGCCCGGGCCTGAGGTTACCCCCACTGGGGTTCCCTCCTCCTGAGGGTCTTCGGAGTTGTCTTCGGAGGAGCCCCAAGGAAGAGATCGTGCAAGAGGAAGCACGTGGACTTCCCCGATGAGTCTCTTACATCAGACACTGATCTTGATGATGCGGAGGGGTCCCCAAAGTCGTCCTCGGATGATGTCTCATTTGCAGACATTCTAGAGATCCTCAAGCAACGAGGCGGCTGGAATTCCAAACCCCTCCGCTGATGAGTCGGTGTTCCTCAAGGCCTTGGGCTCAGCCCTCCGCCTCCTGGGTGTCTCCGCCCTCGACGAGCTCCTGGATTTGGTTTGTCGGAGGCGTGGGAACATCCAGATACTGTGGAACCAGTGCCTTCTCGCCTAACATATTTTTGTCTGCCCCACCCGAGAAGGAGTTCTTAACGAAGCGTGGCTGTAGATGCCATGGTGGTGGCATCTGCTACCCAGCAGGACGTGGCAGAGGCTTCAACGTCCGTCCATCCTCCTAATAAGGAGTCTAGGAGCATGGACTGCACGGAAGCGCACCCTGACTTCAGCGGCCTTTACTCTGAGGTCCCTGAATTATTTGGCACATTTCACCAGACTACAGAGGGATCTGGTCAAGGAGCTCTCAGACTCCCTCTCAGGTAACCTACCTGAGCAGCTAGCCCAGTCGGTTAGCTCTCAGTTGGCTATCCTTACCTCGATTTCTAACTCGTCCATGAGGCTCATTTCATATGCGGCCGAAGGGGTGGGCAGAGCGGCAGGCACAGGTGTGGCTCTACGGAGACAAGCCTGGCTCCGTTTGTGTCATTTCGCGGAGGCCTTCAAGTCTTCCTTTGCCGACGCTCCCTTTGATGGATCCTCTTTGTTTGGACCCAAGGTAAAAGACACTCTTACCCGCTGTGAGCAGGAGGGAAAGACTTTATCTGCCGTAGGAGCACGTTATTCCACTCCCTTTCGGCCTTATCCCAAGGCTAAAGAGGAGGGAAGATGTGGTTCCATAAATCACAGAAATTCTTTCCTCAACAGCAGGAAGATTCCCTTCCAGAGGCAGAGGATGGGAAATTTTTCTGGGAGATGCCGTCCCAGAGGCGGCAGAGGCCCCACAACACTGGAGACCATGAGTCCTTTCGTGGCTCTTCAGCCTCCCACACTCCATGAGGGATTGCCCGGCTGTGCTGCTCGAGCCAGTCGGGTGCCATTTTGCCAAGCACCTAAAAGCCTGGGAGTCTATTACTCAGGACAGATGGGTGCTTCGGATTATTGCCGGAGGTTACACCATTCCCTTCACACACTCACCCCCCCGTCCAAAAATCCCGGACCCACCACCCAGTCAAAGGGAAATTGCAGCCGTAGAAGCTTCAAAGCTGCTAGAAAAAGGAGTCATCCAACCGGTCCCCACAGACCAGATCAGATCCGGAAATTACTCAAGGTTCTTTTTAGTGCCAAAAAAGACAGGGGCCTGAGACCCATTTTGGATCTCAGCAAACTAAACCAGTCCGTCATGAAGTCCAAATTCCAAATGGTCACTTTACAATCCATTCTCCCATTGTTGGAGAAAGATGATTGGATGTGCTCCATAGATCTCAAGGACGCCTATTATCACATACCGATACATCAGGCGTCCAGGAGGTATCTGCGCTTCAGCCTGGGAGACAGTCATTTCCAATTTTGTGCTCTGCCCTTTGGTCTCACCACAGCCCCCAGGGTGTTCACCAAGTGTTTGGCAGTAGTGACTGCTCACCTGAGGAGTCTCGGATTCCAAGTGTTTCCCTATCTGGACGACTGGCTCCTGACTGCCACCACCAGGCATCTACTACTAGAGAACCTACAAGCCACCATCTCCCTGGGTGCTTCCCTGGGAATTACATTCAACTGGTCAAAGTCTGTCTTGCTGCCTTCTCAGCGCATAAGATTCATAGGAGCAGAGATAGACTCAAAATTAATGCGAATCTTCCTTCCTACCGAAAGGATATAAACATTACAAGATCAAGTCCAAGCCCTGCTTCTAAGATCCAAAGCCCCAGCCAGGATGGTCCTGCAACTTTTAGGTTCAATGTCTGCCATGGTTCTCCTAGTTCCTCTGGCAAGATTGCACATGAGGATTCTTCAGTGGCTGTTATCGACACAATGATCTTTTCAGGATCTCCCCCTCAATCATCACATACTGATTACAGAAACGTGCAAACTGGACCTCCGCTGGTGGCTTCTGCCATCCAATCTGAATCAGGGAAGACCTTTTGTTATACCCCCTCCGTGGCCACCTTGACAACGGATGCCTCCCAGACGGGTGGGGGGCATTGTCTGGGCAGGTCAGTTCAGGGTTCTTGGCTTCCAAACGAAACATTTCTCCATATCAATGTGTTGGAAATGAGGGCTGTACTTCTGTCCCCACAAGCCCTCCACAAGTTTCTCCCTCAAGGCATTATCGCCATCCACACAGACAACATGTCGGTGGTCTGGTATCTAAACAAACAAGGAGGGACCAGATCTTACCCCTTTGCAGAGAGGCCATGAGGGTGTGGGAATGGGCAGTGGCTACCAAGTGCTTCCTGGTAGCGACCCACATTCCAGGAAAATCCAATGTATTGGCAGACAGACTGAGCAGGACTATTCTCTCTCCTCACGAGTGGTCTCTGAGCGAAACAGTACCAGCTCAGATTTTCAAAGGATGGGGGATTCCGTGCTGCGACCTGTTTGCAACGCCACGAAACACGAAGTGCAAAGGTTCTTTTCCTTGACCCAGCGTCAGGGGAGGCAGCTACGGATGCTCTAGTCCAACCTTGGCCAACAGGACTGCTTTATGCTTTCCTCCGATTCCACTCCTCCCCAAAGTCATCCAGAAAGCTTCCCAATTGGGGTCCACAATGATTCTAATTGCTCCGTACTGGCCTCGTCAGGTATGGTTCCCCTACCTACAGAAATATACTCTGGACGGTCCTTGGTTCTTGGATCTAACTCGGACCTTCTGGTTCATCAGTCGGGACAACAGCACCAGTCCCTTCACACTTTGAAATTAACAGCTTGGCTCCTCCACTTCCGACTTTAGTCAGAAATCACACCTTGGACCCGGAAGTTATTCACATTTTATCTTCAGCCCACAAACCCACCACTAAGAAATTGTATCACAGTAAGTGGAAGAGGTTTGCTATCTGGGCTCAACTCAGAGGCTTAGACCCTATTACTGCCCCGATACCAGAGGTCTTGAAATTTTTAACATCCTTGTTTAATCAAGGATCTTCAGTCTCTACTATTAAAGTCCAACTAGCAGCTATCTCCAAATTTCACGATTCCATAGACCCACCGTTGATGAGCAGCAGATTATGTAAAACTTTCATGAAAGGTGCTGTGCTTTTAAGACCCCAGTTTTTCATCCTGCGCCTCCGTGGGATCTTGATTTGGTACTTCGTGCCTTAACATCTTCCCCTTTGAACCAGCTGCTACATGTGAGTTGAAATATCTGTCTTGGAAAACTGCCTTCTTAATTGCAATTACCTCTGCAAGAAGAGTTTCAGAACTTCAAGCTCTATCTATCAAACCACCGTACTTGATTTTTCACAAGGATAGAGTATCACTTAGACCTAATCCATCTTTTGTCCCAAAAGTTTGCTCTAATCTCTGTCTCCAACAATCTTTAGAGCTACCAGTTTTCTTTCCAAAATTTTCAAACAAAGCGGAATACACCTTCCATCGTTGGATGTTCACAGGCAATTGCGCTTCTATCTAGATAGGACTCAGCAAATTCGGAAAACAGATCAATTGTTTGTGTCCTTTTCAGATAATAAACTGGGTAAAACCATCACTAAAGCTACTATTGCCAAATGGATCAGAGATTGCATAACTCAAGCTTATTCCTCTTCAAATAAGCAACTTACAACATCTGTCAAAGCTCACTCTACTAGAGCTATGGCTACCTCTATTGCATTCCATTCCAAGCTCGCTATTTCTGAAATTTGTGCTGCGCTACTTGGTCCAACCCGCACACTTTCATTTCCCACTATAAATTGGATGTGGCATCTAAAGGACGAGCATCATTTGGTTCCACGGTACTCAGGAGTGTTTTCCAGTGAGCCACCCAGGATTTAGGTGCTAGGGGCTGTCCCATCAGTCAGAATGTAGGCGAGATAGGATCACATAACATCTTTTAGTTATGTACTCACCATAACTTCAGATGTTTGGGATCCATCTCGCCTACATTCACTCCACCCTCCTTCCCCCTGCCTTGGAGATCAGAAGAGATTGAACGGTTTGGGTTCTACTGTTTTTTATCTTGTATCATCTGTCAATGTTATATAAGCAGTGCATGCGTGTGTGCATGTATGCGGACAAACTAGATCTGGGGGACTGGTAGTGGTGCATCCTGGGATATAGTAAGCTCAGCCAATAAGAGACTTCGCTCTTTGGCATAAGCGTGCCGAGTCGGAGCCGAGGATCGGCTCCGAACCCATCAGTCAGAATGTAGGCGAGATGGATCCCAAACATCTGAAGTTATGGTGAGTACATAACTAAAAGTTTTACCTTTACTTACAGTGATGATACCAAACTTTAAGTGACAGGTTTCACATTTATAATGCTTATGCTGTCATTACAAGATTCGTATTAAAACCATTTGGTATATGTCTGCTAGTATGTGTATATGGGTTTACTTTGGTTTAAAATAATGGAAGTATGAGGATGATCATATTTAGAATTTTCTTCCAAGTTTCAATACATTGTTGTTTATGTTTATCTGTTTTAGTTAACTTAAATGATTTAATGGTAACGGCTTTGAATGTTTTCCCATAATACTTTGGAAATGTCTAACCAGTAATAGGACCAATTGCTAATTCCGAGCAGTGATTTTAAAGCCTGATTTAAATAATTTATTGTATAGAAGATTCCATAAATTTTTAGAGTATGGACAAAACCGAAGAACTAGTATTAAGTCTGCTTTGTCTGCAGTACAGGAGTTTCATTGTGAGGCTGTTTAAAGTGTGCTAATTTACCTGGAGTTAAATAAACATTGTAATTTATCATTAATTGAGTATAGAAAAAAAAAATTTCACTGGTATAAATTTGATGTTGAACTCCAAGGCTCATTTCAGTGGAGCTGTTTTGAGTTTGTGCTTTAACTCCCAATAGAAATGGCCTGAGCCTTTTAAAAAAATGAAGTTATCACCTCACAGTTCAAACAAATGTTTAGAACCATATGTGTTGCTAGAAAACTGCAGCACAAAGTATAACCTTTACAGTGGGTGCATTCATTCAATTCTAGGACTTAAATAGATTTTATAAGCCATAATAACTACAGTAAATATGAATTTTATAATGTATGAACAGGTTATGATATCTCACAACCATTCAAGAAATCAACTTACTTGCCAGCATTATTTTCTTCATACAGCTGTGAACTTTCATGTGAAGCTAAGTAGTTTTGTTTGTATCACTTAATTGTTGAGCTATTTAAAAAAAAAAGTTATGTACCTACCATAACGTTCCATGTTAGTTGTCTTCTTCTCGCCTTCTTTCTTACTGGGTTCGGAGCCAATCATTGGCTCCGACTCGGCCATCTTTAAAAGCTCGAGAGCTGCTTACTGGCTCGAGGCCCCCCTATATCCCATGATGCCTGGCGCTAGATACCCAGATCTTGTTTGGTAAGTCTAACTGCAGACATAATAATAAGGGAATCCTATCCTAGAATGCATAAATCCTACTGGAGAGACTACTAGTCAGAAGAAATAGCCAGAGAAGACTCAGCCAGTGAAAAATCAAGAACTCTTCTCGGTCCACTAGGATAGGGGGATGGAGGGTGGGATGCAAGAAACAAGGTGAGAAGAAGACAACTAACATGGAAAGTTATGGTAGGTACATAACTTCTTTATGTTAAGTTGTCTATCTCGCCTTCATTCTTGCTGGTTGGGACAACCCTGGGTGGCTCATCGGAAGAGACTCTTCAGAACAGTGGAACCAAAATCAGCTCTGCTCCTGCAAACCAAATCCAACTTATAATGCGAAATGAAGGTATGTGGGTTGGCCCATGTAGCCGCAGCACAAATAGATTCCATGGGCAACCTAACCTGAAAAGCCACCGAAGTAGCTAAAGCTCTGGTGGAGTGACCTTTTGGTTTGACTGGTAATTTTTTATTCCTGAGTTGATATATGAATGTGGTGATAGAAGTCAACCACCTGGATAGGTTACCTTGGAGACCGAAAGACCTTGTTTACCTACTGCATAAGACAGGAAAAGTTGATCTGATTTTCTAATGTCTTTGGTTCTATGCAAATAAAAGCGTAGCTGCCTGGGAACATCTAACTGATGCAACTTATATTCCGCCCTGTTGGAGTGGTTAGGGAAAAACACAGGAAGGTCTATGGACTGTTTCAAGTTACTCTCTGAAGAGACCTTAGGAAGGAAGGAAGGAAGGATTAGTCCTAAGAGCAACCCTGTCATTGTGGAACACGAGGTATGGGGGACGGATAGAAAGAGCCTGTAGTTCCGAAACTCTTCAGGCTGAAGTAATAGCTACCAGAAAAAGGGTTTTCCAAGATAAGAACTTCAATGAACAAGAAGCTGCAGGTTTGAAAGGGGGCAAAATTAAAGAAGCTAAAATCAAATTTAGATCCCATGGTGGTGGAGGATCTCTCACTGGGGGCCTGAGCAGAGTGGTTCCTTTGAGAAAGGCTTTACACAGCTTATGGGGCATGATATTGTTTTCCAACAGGCCAATGTGAAAATTTGAAATTGCAGCTAACTGAACTCTAATTGTAGCGGAAGCGGACCCAGCATGGAAGAGCTCCGCAAGAAATTCCAAAATGTAGTGTGCGGGGGCTGAAAAGAGGGTCTATACTTTTTGCCTCTGCCCAGGAAGAAAAAACGTTTCCACTTACTAGCGTAAGTTTTTCTGGTTGTAGACTTGTGTGATGACAAAAGGATTTCGCACACAGCGGGGGAGATATCCGGGAGCCTGGCTAAGGTTGGAAGTGGAGCAACCAAGCCGTGAGCTGGAGAGAGTGTAGGGATTTTTGCAGCCCACCCGATTGATGGTCTGGAAGTAGGTCCAGAGTCCAAGGCTGCTCGAGAAGATAGCGATGCAGGAACGGGAACCATATCTGTCGAGGCCAGTAAGGAGCAGTGAGGATCATTTTGCAACCCAAAACGGTAGCTTTCTGAATTAGCTTTGGGATGAGAGGAAAAGGTGGGAATGCATAAAGAAGTCCCTGAGGCCAATCGTGGACTAGAGCGTCTCTGGGGGAATGTCCGGGAAGTGGAAGGAGATAGAAGAAATTGCTGCACTTGCTGTTGAAGGGAGTTGCAAACAGGTCGCAGCAAGGTTGGCCCCATTTGCGGAAGATTTGGTCCGCAACTACCTGGTTCAGAGACCACTCGTGAGGCATGAGAATTGCTCTGCTCAGTCTGTCTGCTATGATGTTGGACCTCCCAGGGATGTGCATTGCAATCAGAAACCGTTGGGAAGAGATCACCCACTGCCAGAGTCTGAGTGCATCTCAACATAGGGGGTAGGACCTGGTGCTGCCCTGCTTGTTGATGTACCACACTACAGACATATTGTCCATTTGAATTGCAGTAGTCCCGGTAGGAATAGTCCCGGTAGGAAGAGAGTCCTGAAGAGCCTGCAACGCTAAGAGCATGGCCCTCATCTCCAAGACATTTATGTGCAGATGATACTCGTGAGGTTGCCAGGTGCCTTCGACTGTTCTGCCCTGATAATGCCCCCCCCAACCCGATCAGGGAGGCGTCCGTGGTCACCGTAGCCACTGGTGGGGGAGAACAAATGGTCTGCCGTGGAGCACTGATGTGGAGACCATCCACCATGCAAGGTGCTTCTTGCATGCTTGAGTGATCATAATCATGTAAGACATGGGAAGTTGCTGGAAGGACCATTGGGTGAAAAGAAGCCACTGGAGAATCCTCATGTGAAAACGAGCTAGAGGGACAAGTACGATCGCTGCTGCCATGAGACCCAGAGTTTGAAGGACAAACCTGGCTTGAATTCTTTTGCATGCTAATAAGACCTTGACATGCTGACGAATCACTAACACCCTGTCTGGTGGGAGGCTTGCTAACATGTCTTTGGTATTTAAATTTGCACCTATAAAGGTGATAGACTGACAGGGCGACAATGCAGACTTTTCAAAATTTATTGTGATATCTAGCCTGGTGCAAGTGTCGATAGTACAGTCTCTGGCTCGCAGAAGATGATGTCTGGTGGTAGCAGTGAGGAGCCAGTCATCGAGATATGGAAACACCTGGAATCCTTGCCATCTCAGGTGAGCAGTAACTACTGCCATACATTTGTTAAACACCCTGGGGGCTGTGGTGAGACCAAAGGGCAGAGCTCTGAACTGATAATGGCTGGCTCCCAGCTGGAAGCGAAGGAATCTTCTGGAGCGTCTGTCCATTTTGATGTGGTAGTACGCATCCTGAAGATCTATGGAGCACATCCAATTGTCCTGACCCAGGAAGGGTAAAATGGACTGAAGCGTGACCATCCTGAACTTTGTTCTTTGTACAGACTTGTTTAGTCTGCTGAGATCCAAAATGGGTCTCCAGTCCCCTGTCTTTTTTGGTACCAAAAAGAACCTTGAGTAAATTCCGGATCCTTGTTGGTCTGCTGGGACTTGCTGGATGGCCCTTTTTCTTAGCAGTTTTGAGACTTCTTGCACTGCTTGGTCCCTTAGATTGGGTGGAACGTCTGGAAGGGACTTGTTTGACCTCAAGGGGGTGCGAACAAAGGGAATTCTGTATCCTCCGGATATGACGGACTGTACCCATTTGTCTTGTGTTATGTCTTGCCAGGCTCTTGGGTACAGCGATAATCTTCCCCTGACTGCCTCCATAGTTGGACAGCCGGGCAACCCTTCAGGGATGCTGGAAGGGCTTCTCAGAGAAAGATTCTCTGCTGCCCTGATTTTGCGGACCCCCCTCTGCCACGAGGGCGGCATCTGTTATTGTTCCCTCCTCTGCCCCTGGATGGGAACTCACCACGTGTGTCCGGCAAGGCTCCCTGGGATTTCCGGAACCACATCTTTCCACTCTTCTGACCCTTAGGATATGGTCTGGAAGGAGTGGAAAAACGGACTCTTACGGCAGAGAGAGTCTTGCCTTCCTGCTCACACCTGGTAAGGGTATCTTTCACCTGTGATCCGAAAAGAGAGGAACCATCAAAGGGGGTGTTGGTGAAAGACGATCTGAAAGTTTCTGCAAAGTTACATAGCCGCATCCAAGCGTGCCTCCTTAGGGCCACGCCTGTGCCTGCGGCTCTACTCGCACCATCAGCTGCATACGAAATGAGCCTCATGGAGGAGTTTACCACTGAATTAAGAGTCGCCAGCTGGGAGGCTGCCTTAGCCTGGGCCCCCTCAGCTGATGGATCTTGGAGGGTATCTCCAAGCTCTTTCAGGAGATCCCTCTGAAGACGGGTAAAGTTTCACAGGTAATTCAGGGACCACATGGAAAAGGTTGCTGAAGAGAACATCCGCTTCCCATATCTGATCATCGTGCATACAGCTGCAGTCATAACAGATGGGTTTTCCTGCCGTCAGGCGGGTCCTCGGTCAGCCGAATTCCAAAGTCTAGGTCCGGCGTCGGATGTCGTCGCTTCTTCCCTGACGTCAGTGCGACAGGGGTATAAAAGAACCAGTCGACGCCATTTTCCCCAGTCTTTCTTGCCGCGCGGTGCCCGAAGCAGAAGCAGTTCGCAAGTGCCGGTCGGCCAGCTCCTGAGATTACGAATATTTTTTAACCGAAGTCTTCTTGAAAGCTAAGTACCCCGTTGGGGAAACTTTTCTTGCTTCAGACAGATGTCAGACAAAGTTAATAATTGCATTTCATGTGGGAAGCAAATACCGCATAAGGATTTCCATTCCCTCTGCATTCCTTGCTTAGGCCCAGACCACGACGTCTCGGCCTGTCGTTTTTGTGCTACATTCAACAGACGCACTATTAAGCGTCGGGTGGAGTTCGCCCAACACTATTTTGGCAAAAAGTTTAATTACATTATGTCGTCGGATAATCCGACTCCAGTTTTGAGTAAAAGATGCAAAGATAAGGACTGACATATGAGGTCCGTGACTTCTACCGACACCACGCTAAAGCCGACTACTGGTGCTCCGGTTCTCAGCGTGGTGCCTACGCAGCCCCTGACTACCGATGACACTTCATTAATGGTGTCTTCTGTGCCCGAGGTCGCAGGCTCTTCGGCCCACACCCCGACTACAGATACCGAAGCCACTCTTGGCGGGGAAACTCAGAGTTTAGACAGGCCTGTCACCTCTCAAGGTGTCTTCAGCCCTTCTTCTTCTTCCTTTTCCATTAAGGCTTTCACTAAATCTAAAGCAGCCATGCATTCTAAAAGACAAGCTCCTCAGGACCCCTCTCAAGGCCCCATGCCTAAAAAGCAGATGCTCAAAATGGCTGAGGATTTGATTACTCTTATCAGGGGTTCCCAACCCCCCTCGGACAAAAGGCCCAGAGTGGAGGAAGAATACCCTTCCTCAGACCAGGCCTCCATTACTTCAGAACATTCTGATGACCAGGAACATTCATACTCCCCTTTTGAAGATTCTGATGCAGAGGAGTCCATTCCCTCTGTCTCCCCCCCTGAGGACTACTCTTTTTGGGAAACTTTGCATACCTTGAGGGAACACTTCCACTGGGAAGGCCAAGATTACTCAGACTCCAAGAAAAGGCTCAGGGATTTCCTCTTGCTCCCTCAGTACAGGCCTCTGGCTATCCCTCCTGTTTTAGACATACTAGATGATGTGTATTCAGAGGCCAGCCTTAACCCAGATTCTTTACCTCCAGCTCCAGTCAAGCCTGACAGGTATTACCAGGTTCCTGATTCACACCAATTCCTATACAAAAGCAGCTGACCCAGAGACCATTTCACAGGGTCCCAAGGGAATTAAGGCCTCCACTGCCAAAAATCCATTACCTTCAGAGAGAGATTCCAGAGCTTTAGAAAGGTGGGGGAAAAAGGTATACACCTCGGCCACCTTAACCATGAGGGCATTAAACTGTCAGTTCCATATGTTAAAGTATCAACAGTTTTTGTTATCTCAGTTGAAAAGCAAAATGTCACAACCTGAACAACCAGACTTGAAGGAGTTGCAGGATTTGTTGCATAGTGCAGAGCAAGTGGGTAAACATACCTTGCAATGTGGTTTTGATGCTTTAGAGGCCTCATGTAGAGCTGCTGTTACAGGATCAGTCATACGTAGACATGCTTGGCTTAAAGAACAAACCTTACCAGATCATGTCAAAGCTAAACTACTAGATGCACCTCTTCAGAAAGATGTATTGTTTGGTGTTAAGGCTGAGGACGTATTAAAGAAAATGGAGGAAAAGGCAAAATCAATGCAAACAGTGAAAGATTTCCTACAGGTACAACCTCCACGTTTCAGTAGAAATTGGCCTTCAAAAAATTGGTCCTTTCCAGCCACGGACAGACCTCAAAGAGGTAGATACAGGCACCCGAGGGGTAGAGGGCAATCTCAAGGATCATTTAGAGGCAGACAATGGCAAGCACCTACACCAAGAGGTGGTGAGGATAGTTCACAGCCATTCAGAAAGCAGAACCAATGACTTTCACCTTTGCATGCCAAGCAAGGCTCAATTGGCAGCACCTTTAGGCGGAAAACTGGCGTTATTTTCAAAAAATTGGCATATTGTCACAAAAGACAAATGGATCCTGGACATTATAGACAGAGGCTACAGATTCCACTTTCACACCCTTCCAAAAATGAGAGGCATGCCAAACCTGCCACACAATCAAAGGGCAGAGGCACAAAAACAAATTTCAGATCTCATGGACATGAAAGCTATTCAAGAGGTACCTGCACAAGAACAGGGTCAAGGTTTTTATTCCAGACTATTCCTGGTACCAAGGAAGGGCAAATATTGGAGACCTATTTTGGACCTATCCATCCTAAACACATATTTACTGCACCAAAATTCAAGATGCTCACATTACAGCAGCTTCTTCCCATGCTGGGCAAGGAGTCTTGGCTGGTAACATTGGACCTCAAGGAGGCATACCTGCATGTCCCAATCAGACAAGATTGCAGAAGATACCTCAGATTTCTTGCAGGTTCAACCCATTATCAATTCTCTGCATTGCCCTTTGGCTTATCTACTGCCCAGAGTGTTCACGAAATGCCTGGCATCAGTAATTGCCTTCTGCAGACTTCAAGGGATACAAATATACCCATATTTGGACGACTGCCTGATCCAAGCGGACAGCAAACACATACTTCTGAAACACCTGGCGTTTGTAATAATGTTGTTGAATTCTCTGGGATACACAGTCAACAAAAAGAAATCAAGACTAATACCCTCTCAAACAATAATTTTCCTGGGTGCCAGCTTGAATACAAACACCCAGATGGCCTACCTCACGCCAGAGAAACAAGGGCAACTAACTCATTACTTCAGAAAACTGGCAACCTTCACCAGGCTGACTGCAAGGAAAATCCTGCAAGTTCTGGGATTCATGGCATCTTGCATCCTACTAATCCCATGTGCAAAGCTGCATATGAGGAAACTTCAATGGTACCTAAAAAACTTATGGTCTCAACACAGCCACAATTTGGAAACAGTTATACCACTTATTCCATGTCTTCAAAAGGAATTTCTGTGGTGAGCTCAAGCATGCCAAAGAAACATAGGTCTCCCATTCTGCAAGCCTCAAGCAAATCAAGTCATCACAACAGACGCCTCGGACTACACCTGGGGGGCGCACATGACAGATGTGCATTCAGGGCAAATGGTCCCAAAAAGAAAAGCACCTACACATCAATCAAAAGGAAATGCTAGCAGTAATAAATGCTATTATGGCTTTCAAAGACCTACTGCATCCAGGCCAGCTATTGATAAGGATGGACAACACCACAGTGATGTGGTACATAAACAAACAGGGAGGAACCCATTCGTACCCCCTACGCAGGCTAGCCATGTCTCTTTGGAACATGGCTCTGGAATTACAAATCCAACTTCAAGCACAGTTCCTGCCTGGCAAGGAAAACACGCTGGCAGACAACCTAAGCAGAAATATGACAGATCCACACGAATGGAAGTTACATCCTCAAGTTTTTACAAAGATAATTCAAGCATGGGGAAGGCCAGACATAGATCTCTTTGCCTCCCACAGAAATTACCAATTGACAAAATTCTGCTCAAGGACCTTTCATCCACAGGCCTGGAAAGTGGACCCTCTTTCAGTTGGACAACAATGACAGTTTATGCCTTTCCACCTCTTCCTCTGCTGCCCAAAGTTCTATTAAAAACCAGAGCAGACAGACCAAAGATGATTCTCATTGCTCCAGGCTGGCCAAGGCAACACTGGTACCCACTCCTGAGGAGCCTGACGCATTCCCCACCATGGATCCTGCCTCTAATGCCTCTTCTACTGACTCAGCACAACTTCAAAACTCTTCACAGTCAGCTGAAAACACTCAATCTAGCCACATGGAGGATTCCTTAAATCCAAAACAGACCCTACTCTCCAAGGAGGTGCAGGATGTCATTCTGGAGGCCAGAAGGCCTTCTACTAGAAAAGCCTACTCCGCAAAATGGAAACGGTTTTGTGCCTGGAATCAGAAAAAGGGTCAGAATCCTGAAATACTGAATTTACCTCAAATATTACAGTACCTAGCTGAGATGCTAAACAGTGGACTTTCATTCTCCTCCATCAAAATCCATGCCTCAGCCATTTCTGCAGAATACAACACTGATCCTCCTTTATTCTCTCACCCTCTCTTAGTTCCTCAGAGGGGCTAAGAATATAAAACCCCCAAGGAAGCAACCAGTACCTGCTTGGGACCTCAATTTTATTCTAGAAACACTGACCCTGCCTCCTTTTGAGCCAGCTGCTTCAACAGAACTGCAATATTTGTCATGGAAACAGCCTTCCTTCTGGCTATCACCTCAGCACGCAGGGTTTCGTAACTACAAGCCCTCATGGCTATGCAGCCTTTCATCATTTTCCATCAGGACAGAGTTTCCTTACGAATCAACCCTTCTTTTATGCCAAAGGTAGTATCCAAGGTAGCCTTGAATCAGGCTATCCACTTACCTACCTTTTACCCTAATCCACAAAACAAAGGGGAGAGACTACTACATTCCTTGGACATTCACAGACAGCTCCGTTATTATTTGGACAGAACAAAGCCTTTCAGAAAATCAGAGCAACTCTTTGTGTCCTATGCTACAGGTGCTCAAGGGAAGCCTATTTCCAAACAGACAATCTCAAAATGGATAGCCCACTGCATTCGCTTTTGTTACTCTTTTCATGGTAAAACTGTACCTACAGGCATCAGATCTCACTCCACAAGGGCCACAGCTACCTCTGCAGTTTTCCTCAGGGGGGGTTCCTACCAAAGATATTTTGGAAGCAGCCACTTGGAGTTCTGTACATACTTTCTCCAAGCACTATCACCTACCATTATACTCCAAATCTAGAGCAGGCTTGGCCACCGCAGTCTTGCAGGGCATCCTGGCTCCTCCTAGTTCCACTTAGTGCCTACCACCCCTTTTTAGCTTTGGGATTCTACCCATCTGTTATGACTGCAGCTGTATGCACGATGAACATAGTACAGTTTTGTACCTACCATAAATGTAGATGTTCGAGTGCTAATACAGCTGCAGTCCAGGTTTCCCTCCCTCCTTCCCCTCTTGGGACAGGCCTAATGGCCAACACCTCCTCATACAACATGATTGGGGTATTCTTTTATGGTGTATTTGCTTGCAACTACTGTTTTTTGATTTTATTGCATTGCATTATTACATAAATTTATGTTTTGCCTTCCTTCTGGGGGCACCTGACATCTGGGGCAAGAAAAACTGAAGAAAATGGCATTGGCTGGTTCTTTTATACCCCTGTCGCACTGATGTCAGGGAAGAAGCGACATCTGACGCCAGACCTAGACTTTGGAATTCGGCCGACCGAGGACCCGCCTGATGGCAGGAAAACCCATCTGTTATGACTGCAGCTGTATTAGCACTCGAACATCTACATTTATGGTAGGTACAAAACTGTACTTCCATCGTCCTGGACTCCTTGTTAGGGGGATGGACAGATGAAGAAGTTTCAGCCAACTCCTTCTTTGTGGCCGCAGCTACCACCATGGCAACAATGGGGACACCTTTGGTCAAGAACTGTTTGTCCTGTGGTGCAGTAATGAATTTGGCAGGTCTTCTAGGGATCGGTTCCACTGTGTCTGGAGCCGTCCACACCTTCTGAGCCACCACAGACATCAGTGGGTCAAAAGGCGGAGACACCCAGAAGGTGGAAGGTCGGGATCCAAATGCATCCAGGAATACCGACTCATCCTCGGAAGGGCTTAGAGTAGTCCAGTTCCCCCTCTGCCTAAGCATCTCAAGGATAGGTTCATAGGTTCATAGGTTTATACTAGGCTATCTGCCCTAAGGCATTTATAAGCCTAGCCCAAATTATTGTGGCTTACGCCACCCCTTATATAAAATACTGTGCCCATTAGTTTGTTGTGCCTCTGTCCAGCAGTGACACAGAGATGATTCCCGGGGTAAACCTATGATCTCCCATCCACAGGTCTAGATTTCTCTTGAACAGAGTCAGCGAGGTGCTCTGCCTCACATGGACCGGGATTTTATTCCACAGCATAGGGAGTCTCTGAGTGATAAATCTATCCCTCCAGCACGTCCTATTTATATCCGTGCTAAGGTTTAAGTCGCTTGCTCTAGTGGTTTTGGTGGATTTGGATTTTTTGAGATGGAGCATGTCCATTAATTCCGGGTTGGACATGGCCTTGTATGTCAGGCACATGTCACTTCTGAGCAGACGGTATGCGACTGAATAAAGCTTGAGTTTCTTCAATCTGGCAGCATATGACAGATTTTGGAGTCCCTTTATCCTTTTGGTGAGGAACTTTTGGGGTCTCTCCAATTGCTGCAGATGTCGGGTGAGATACATCCCGAATGGGGCATTGTACTCTATCATTGGTCTGATAAGTGAAGAGTACAGGGGAACAATGACCTCACTAGATCTGGATGTGAATCCCTTCATGATCAGGTGGGCAATGTAGAAGGTCTTTCTAACCACTTTAGCAACGTGAGTGTCAAAAGAAAGGCCACTGTCAACCTGGGTCCCCAGGTCCCTGATAACCTCTTCTGTGCTTAGTGGATTGCCACCTATATGGTAGCTTGGGGTTACCTTGTTTTTCCCGAAGGGTATGACTATACATTTTTGGCGTTAACTTCAGGCCATGGCTCTGGCACCAGCTATCTGTTTCCGTGAGTCCCTTCTGAAGGATATCCGTGTCCGATGCACTTTCCACTATGGCCCAGTTTGCAGTCGTCCTGCAAACTTTGTCAGCCAAAGTCCTCCCATGTTGGCCTGTACTTCTGAGAAGTAGTTGCCAATCAATAGGGGCCAAGGACCGAGCCCTGTGGGACACCACTTGTGACCGGCTTGGAGTCTGACATAGCGCCAGCAACTCTAACCCTGTGGGTTCTGTCCTTAAGCCAGTTTGCAACCCATCTTGTGACATATGGGTTTACATTTAAGCTGGTAAGTTTTTCTACAATACCTGAGTGGGGTATTGTGTCGAAAGCCTTTGCAAGGTCAAGGTAGGCTGTATGGACTGCCTTTCCTCATCAATGGCCTTGGTGACTGTTTTGAAGAAGTCGACCAAGTTCAAAAGGCATGATCTTCCCTTGACAAAGCCAAACTGGGTCGGGTCCAATGTCTGCAAGTCCCCTATATCTTTGTTTATGAGCTCCATTATGATCCTCTCCATAGCTTTGCAGACTAGACTTGTTAAGCTTATGGGGCGTAATTACCAGGGTCCGTGAGGCGCCTTTGTGGAGTGGGACCACAGTTGCCGTCGCCACTCCTTGGGCACGTATCCTGTGGTAAGGCTGAGATTAAACAGCTGCCTTATGTGCGGGTTTAATTCCTCATTTAGCTCGTAGCACACAGCCGGGGACACCATCCGGTCCCATTGATGCTGTGTTTTAGCTTTAGAGAGAGCAGTTTTCACCTGCGCATTTGAGATGTCCGGGAGGCTACACTCGGCTGGGATAGTTATCTCTCCTTTAGGGGAGAGGGGTGAAGTTTGCACTGAACCTGTCTGCCAGTATGTTGGCAATGTCTGTGGGTTCAGTGATTTTTATATCATTTTGGACTAATTCTGAGCATATCTGGGAGTTTCCACCCAGGTTCCTAACATAGCTGAAAAAGGTCTTATGATTGTCCTTTGAATCCATGGCAATTTGTCTCTCAAAATTGGCCTTAGTTGATTTTATGAGTGCTCGTATTTTTTTACTAATAATGATCAGGGGTGACTTCCCTTTTATGGATTTTGTTCTATCATGTAATAGCTTTCTCCTCTTATTGTAAAGTTTGTTAATGGCTGGGGTCCACCAGACTGGACATTTGCCCTTTGTGGAAAGAGTCTTGGTTTTATTTGGGATTGCCTGATCCATGCAGTCCTGGAGGTGTTCATAGAAGGCATTTGTAAGGGCTTCCGAGCTTGGGTTGTGGTTTCCACTGGCTCATGGGCCTTGAAGGATACCACACCAGTCTTGAGTAGTGTGAAGTTTGCTTTAGAGAAGTTCTTCACTATGGTCTTTTTGTTTGGGGTGGGGGGATGTGGATTTCCAGTGAGATTAGTTTATGATCAGATCTCACCAATGAGGGATATACTTCGTGTGGAGCATTTTGTCCCCATGTTTGTGACAATGAGATCTAGTATATTTTCTCCTCTCGTGGGAACAGTGACTAGCTGTTCCATGGCATTTGAATTTATGAACTCCAGGAACCGTTGGGCTAGAAAGTTAGGGCTTGAGTAATGTTCCCAGTCTATATTCGGTAGTTGAAGTCACCCAATATGATGGTGTTTGGAGATACAGTTATACCCTCCAGTGTCTTCAGGAAGGCTGTGTGGGGTTCCTGAGTTTGAGAGGGTGGCCTGTAGCATGCTACAATTTGTAGAGCAGTTTTGCCTATGGTTAGTTGCACCTGGGTGGTTTCCGAGCTTAGATGCGTTGCCACCAACCTGGAGGTGTGGGTATCCTTTATGAATATGGATACACCCCTCCTTTTGTGGTGTGGTCCGGGTTTTGGGGCCGAACGCATGATATGAGGTAAAACCTAATAGTGCCGGGTGCTCTCAGGAGCCTTGAACCAGGTTTCAGTTACAGCACAGACATCGATGTTCTCCATACTGAGAAGGGCCTCGAGTACGTGCATTTTGAGATTTAGACTTCTGGCATTGAGCAGCATTACCCTCAGTTTCTTCCCATTTTTGTTTTCTAGGGTGGTAGGTTTAGAATTTGAGCCTTGCCTAAAAAGGCACTATGGGGGTGGCAAGAGCCTTAGCCAATATCCGGAATCCCCAGGGTGACAGGTGCAAGCCGGCCCTTGCGAAGCAGCGTGGCTTGTCAAGCATGTCATCCCAGGCAGACAGACACTGGATCCCCTTTGAATGACACCAGACATTAAGCCAATTGTTAAAGCTGATCATCTTGTCTCTATATTGTGGCATCATTCTTGGTGAAGGAAGGATACTGCTCAGGGTTAGGGTCATACCTGCCTGGGCTACATAATCAGAGAGCTCCTCTATGTCTCTTTTCATGTAGTCCAGGGAGGTATGCCTCAGGTCGCTCACACCAGCATGGACAATGACTGTGTCATATTTGTACTTGCCGTGGAGTGACCCGAGTGCTTGTGTTATGTGGCGGATTCTAGCGCCCAATAGGCAGCTCACTGTGACCCTCTCCTTGCTCAGCCTGGTGAGTGGGACGTCAGTGTGTCTGACTATGGAGTCACCTATGACAAGTATGTTTGGTGTTGTATTTGGCCTTAAGGGCTGTAACTGCTTTGCACACTGCTTTTGTGGTTTATGTGTTGCTTGTGGGGTGTCTTGAGGTAGCAGTTGTTTGGGTGTCTGCTTTGGAGGCCTCTGCTGTTTAGGTAAATTTTACTCAGAGCCTCCAGTATGTCTTTGTGTGTTTATGTGTTTGATTCAGTGGAGTGGTAGCATTATGTGAGGCTGGTTTTGTGGTGTGTGTAGTTGCCTTCTCCTCCTGTCTGGTCTTGCCAGTCCTGAGTTGAGAGAGCTCAGCCTCTAGTTTGGCTAAATAGCTGCATCTCTCAAGTATTTGTGTTATGTGGGAGGAGGAGAGGGTTGTCTGTGTACATGAGGCAGTTATAACATTGCCTCAAGATTCCCAGATTCACCAGCTGGACCGGAGAGGAGATTGACAACTGACCTTTGGACATGCTAGAATAATATTGGGAAATCCTTAATTGAAAACAAGGGCCAGTGGGGAGTGAGGGTGTAGTGCTTTTAATTTTTAGTGCTGACTTATATATCCATGATATTTGTTAGTGATAAATCACCAAAAGGTGAAATATATAGACTGACAAAAGTAGGGAAGTAATGTATATGGGTATGGCAGGGCAGAAGACAAGAAAAAGGACCACCCCATACAGCTGGGCAATTGCCAGTACCATAAATACTAGGTTAAGTATATAAAATACTTAGCCCGTAATTAGCAGTCAATTAAATACCAGTACCTCCAACTAAAGATTCTGTATATTATCATATACTAAACAAGTATCATAAATAGGTCTGTTAATGTCAACAGAACCAAATGATGAAAAAAATGTAAAGTAGTGAGAAGGACAGTATTCGCATACCCAATATTGTTTAATTAAAGCTAAGACCATTAGCTAAACATATAATATTCAACTGGGTATTTATATCCAAACTTGGGTATAGTATATATGCTTATTAATTATATCAAAGTGGAATGTACCCAGTATGTTCTTACAGCCAAACGCCACAGCGTAATTCCAAATAGCTGTATATACCAAGGAAAAGACTAAAGGTAGTTGGAACAAACGTGATCTAATATGACCAGAGCACCTCACTATATAAAAAATAGATCTGGTATGTTATTTTGTTTGGTAGGTAACTGATCATTCAAAAATAAGTATCAGACCAAGAACAGAGGACAATATTACAGTAATCATAGATTGAACTATAAAGTTCCAAATCTAGAATAGAGCTTCCATCCAAGGAATCTATATGCGTAGGTGTATTAGATACCCACACCTACCAATATTTAAATGGTCCCTGATATAAATCCTTACACATATATTAATTAATGCTTACTGTAATGTATCACCAAAATGTTCTGAGTATCAATAGACATACATTGACATAAGTTTCCATAAAAGTATATAATGTTCAACAACAATCTTTAAAAGGCCATGATAAACCCTATCATAGATGAAACCATATAAGGATGTAAATAGAATAGCTCAAATACTCTTCTTAAATGGGCTTGAAGCAATATTAGCCCAATACTATGCAGCTAAAATAGTATAAAAGCCGCAAAATACACCTCAATATTGTAGCATCCTGCATGGTATAATAAATGTATTACAAACCTCAAATAATGATTTTAAATACATTTAAGTATGTTGTTAACGACTATATAACTTGTATGGTTTGAAGCACCAAAAATATATGCATAGTATCAAAGAATCACATATAAACCATAGAGTTTTCCATAAAATAGATAGACGTAGTGACATTTGTCAAAAATGACATGCATACACACTGAAAAATGAATTGGTTCAAATGTCAAGGACTAAAAGATGCAAAACAAGTAATATTACACTGTATAAACTTCACAATGTCCCAAATGACCATAGACATTATGTTATTGACCAGCTAGAGTCCTCAAACATACAAAAATGGCGCATGTAGTCAAAAACCACGCCAGAAATACTGATGTATTGTCTTCACTTAGGTCAAATGTAAATCCAGTTGTAAGCAGTTCCACAAAGCGTCGTTGTAGCCCCAACACGTTACAAATGAACTGAAGGTTAGGATAGACGATAGTCGAAGAAAAGACCCAAAACGCATATAGATCCGAAAAAATGTCCGCTTATTCTTGGCCCCGTAATTGTCAAATGATATATAGTTCCAAAAAACACACAACAGTATCTACGCTCAAATGAATCGCTTGTTAATAATCCCAAAATGAACGCTTTTTACCTGTAGTTGGTATGCGTTTCTCCACAAATCTCAATGCCCCAAAGTCCAAGCAACAAAACATACCAGAAATATAAATATGTTGTCTTCCCTTAGATCCTGTATTCAATCCAGTTATATACGATTCCAAGAAAGCGTCGTAGTAGGCCCAACAAGTTACATTACAGGTGAACCATAGTTCAGGGTAAGAGAAAATCACGAAGATTCTCAAAATATGTATATAATAACGAACTGTTAGAAATATCCGCTTATTCTTGGCCCCATAGTATGAAGTTGGTATATAATTCCAAAAAAACACACAGTACCTGCATTAATGTAGACCACGCGTTAATAATCCCCAAAAAAATGGCGCTTCTTACTTTTGGTTTGTCATATGTATGTCCACAATTCTCACTGCCCCAAGATGTCTGAGAAGGAGACATCTTCAGAGGGGGATCTTGGGGACCCTTCCGACTCCTCTAAGTCTGTATCCGATGTGACAGACTCGGGGGAGTCAACATGCTTCCTCTTGCATTTCATCTTGTGAAGTGGCTCTTCTGAATGATCAGGGGAGGCCTCGGAAGAGGAGGATACACCCAAATGGGGTGTCCTGGAGCACTGGATCCCCACGCTTGGGGTCTGGAAGAGGGGCAGAGGCTGACGCAGGCACCCTAGGGGGAGGAGCCGATGGGGTCGATCGTGGGACTGACTCAGGGGCCAGTACACTCCTCATCACGTTGAAGGCGTCCCTGCCCGGACACAGAGAGGGCTCTGGCTCCGAAGAAACCAGAAGCCCTCCCCGCACCGAGGGGGACGGCTCCGAGGCAGATGTGGGAGCCGAGCTCACCTGAGCCGAAGCCCCGAGGGGGAGAGCGGGGTCGGGCAAGGGTCCGATGCCACTCGCCCCCTCGGAGCCGACGAGGGAGTCTCGGCTCCCAGATCCCTCCAGGGAAGGTGCCATAGAAGGGATCGGAGCCGACGATGGGACCGAAAGAGAGGGTATCGGCGCCGATGGTTCCACAACTCGAACCCCAACGAACTCTGGCTCTGAGCTCATAGGATGAGTCGGAGGAATATCTACAGCTTGTGGTTGGAGCAGACTCCTAATGAGGAGGGCTGGACAACATTTTGACTATGGCCTGTGATTTTAACAGCCTACTGACCACTCTTTCCAAGTCATGGTCCGAAAGTCTAGAGGACCGAGAAGAGTGATATGAGCGATGACTATGCTCTGATTGGAGCAGGGGTGACTTCGGAGCCGAACGTATCGACTCCAAAGAAGAAGACCTGGATCTTTTCCAACTCTCAGCTGGCTCCAAAGACTCTGTCCAAGCCGACTGGGAGGGAGGGACATCGGTTCCAGCCAGAGCCGAGATGGATTGTGTGGCTTCACCCAACGACGGCTCCGAACTGGGAGCCAGCGGTTTAAGTGGCCTGGAAGATTTCACAGGTTGAGCCTTCGCCGGTGAATCTTGGGGTTTAAGCAAACCCCTCAGGATCAATTTATTTTTGTGCTCCTGCAGGACTCCTGGACTGAAAGCATGGCAGATCGAGCAAGAGTCCTGCAGGTGCATGGCGCCCAGACAATAAACACAAGAAGTGTGACCATCTGTCAGAGACATCTTCTGATAGCATGAGTCACAATTCTTGAATCCGGACAGTTTAGGATCCTTGGACATCCTGGAGGAAAACCAAGGACAAGAACACACACAGAAAAGTTAAAGTAACCAACCAGTAAAATTTTACCCACTACAGTTACCACAACCAACTACAAGAACTACTACAACAAAACTATAGATAACTATGACTAAAGACTAACAGTGATTAATAAAATAATTTTTTTTTTTGGAAGGAGATAGAGAGAAAGGTTAACCTCTAACTTAAATGGAAAACCTTTCTGAAGAAAGGGAGAGAAGGGGGGGGGGGACTCTCTAACTTAAACAAGTTTCTTGGGGAAAAGTAAACGGGTCTAGAGAAGAAACTAGCTACAATACAACAGTCTAATCTAATGACTAACTCTACACTAAAAACTACAGTTTTGACAAGAAAAATACAATAATAACAAAGTTTTATACGACCTGAGCCTGTAGAACAACCTTGCAGCAGAAGCGGCAAACGAGATCTGGGTATCTAGCACCAGGCATCATGGGATATAGGGGGGCCTCAAGCCAGTAAGCAGCTCTCGAGCTTTTGAAGATGGCCGAGTCGGAGCAGAGGATTGGCTCCGAACCCAACCAGCAAGAATGAAGGCGAGATAGACAACTTAACATTGAAGGTTATTACATTACAAATAAATAGTATGCAAATATCAATCAATATCTCTTTATCTGCACTAGACAGAGCTCAAATGCCAATACATGTGTGTGTTTGCCATTGTGTAAACTTTAAGATGAAGTCTTCTAATATCTTGTATGTAGTATGGTCTTGGAATTATTTATGCAGATATGAACAAGCAGTATTTGACGCCTAAAGGCATCATCAGTAGGATGCAACTGCAGAAGCACCTGGAGGCATCAGTAGGTTGTAACAAGTTAAATGTCTTTACTAAATTATTGCATTGATGTCATTGGACCAATTTTAGGCCCAGTCCTGTGATATAGAGATGCCAGTATAATAGAGCTGGAGGGTCTTGGGAACCCTATCCAGTCCTTCTGAATTGAATGCTCCTTGAGATAAATCTGTGTTTCCTTCTGAAAGTGTTTTTCAGATTGTCCCAAACTATCCAATTAATCATCCCATTTTCTTTACTGTGTCATTTCACCCTGAATGTGTAGCTTTGATTTTACCTGAAGTATATGCCTGAGTTTAGAAACACCAAACTATTCTTTTTCAGAGAGAGAGAGAAAGGTTTACTATTATCAAACAAACTTGTTCTTATTGATTTGCAGTCTGTATTGTCATGTGCCACTGTGTTATGATCCAGTTGTTGGAAATGCTGCTGTTAAAGGCCCACTGTATTGGAGGTGTTGATGCTTTCAGTGCTTGAATGTTGTCTTTGCAGATATCTGCAGTGCAGAGACTTGGTCTTTATTGCATACCTAGACTAGGTATTGTGTCAACTGCATCTTAAGGAGTCGAGCTTCCTTCAGGACATCTGTACTTCAAAACTTAGCCTTCTGAATTGTATTGTTTAGGTACTTACTAGGCTAATGATCTTTGGGGATTGTCAGAAGCCTTGCATTCCTACTCCAGTGAATTGCATAAGGATTTGCATTTAGCTGGATGAGTTTATCATCTATGCCCGAGTTGGGGAAATGCTGTTTGATGCCTTTGGAAGTTCTAGATATGCAATTTGTACAGATTTTCCCTGATCCAGTGCTTTGGTAACCTTTTCAAAGTACTCATCCTGATTAAGTAGACAAGATCTGCCTTCGACAAAACCAGATTGGCTTGAGCCAATTCTTAATAAGCTGCCTATATCCATATTTATTAATTCTATAGTGATCCTTTCCATAGCATAACGGATGAGCCTGGTTAGGCTTATAGGTCTGATACGAACCCTGACCTAGGCCTGATACTGAAGAACCTCTTTAGGGGTGTTGATCTTATTTCAGGCTGACCAGTAGATATCCTGATATGTTATCAGGCTTCATAGAAGCAGTACTCTTATCCTTGGATAGTGGTTTAAGGAATTTTTTCTTGTGAGATTTTTTGTGGGGATGCTGGTATGTGAATTGGGAGAGGGGGTGGTTGAAGTTAGAGCTAAATGTATCTGTTCATAGATTGGTCGTGTCCTCAGGCTTAGTGTATGTGAAATCATTTACTGTTAGCTCTCTGCAGTTTTGAGTATTATTCCTGAGGTATGTAACATAATTAAAGAAGGCTTTGTGAAGACTGTTTTGTCTGAGTGGCTAATTTTATCTCATAACTACCTTTGGTAGGCTTGGTTGGAGACTGAAATTCCCTGTTAAGTTTTACAGCAGTATTGTTGGCATTTGGAGCGTTACATTTATTTTATGTGCAATGTACTTTTCCCTTTTTATTTTAAAGCATTTATATTTTGGTTTCACCATAGGGGATTATTTTAAATGTGACACTGTACTGATTTCATAAGGGGACAGGTGCTTCTGTGCAGCTATTTACATGAGCATAGAATTTGGCAGTGAAGGATTTTGCAATTTGTAATGGGGACATCAGTGTGAAAGGGAATGTTGAATTTTGCAAGGTCATCACTCAGTTTTAATAGATTAACTTTGGCATAATCTCTGAATGCCAAGTTATTGGAGGAGGGTGCTAGCTTTAGTCTTATGGTGAATATGACTCATTTATAGTCCAATTTCACTAGGGAGGATGTTCCAACTGGTAGGTATTCCAGATTTGTCAGGCAGGAAATATGAGCCAAGGTGGATCTAGAGGAGGTCGCATTGCTAGTGATATTTTTTTTGTTGTTGTTTTTTTGATAGTAAGTTGGAAATAGAAGAGTTCCAGGTCATTATCCTGCCTAACAAGATGAATTATTTTTTTTTCAAGTAGCTTTATTAACATCACAGCCCATGCATTTTAATAGTCATTCCAGTATTACATTTTTCTCCTTCTGCAGCCAGTTGATCCCTTTTTCACTTTTATTAGTAATTTACTGGTTTAAGATATACAGTGAGGTCAACCTAAGGACTGAGAAAACACTTTTAAGAGGTGTAAACAGTTTGCTGCCTCATCCTCCCTATTATTTTGTCTGTACCTTATAGTGAAATTCTACTACAGTCTGGGCAAGTTAATATACTTCTACATGACTTATCTTAATGTCATGTGACATGATCTCACCTATCTCCTTAACTTTTTTTCTGCCAAGCAGTGGAGGTTTTCAACTTCTTGCTGCAGTGTACTATATATACCCTGTCCCACAGTGTCCCATTTTTTCCCATGATATTTACTATTCTTCCCTTTTAGCAGGACTGGATCCTGCCCCTTAATTTCCTGCATTAATTTGAGAATCTCCTCAATCTTGGGCTCCTGTGTAGATGTAGACTTCCAGTTCTTGGTTATAACCTTTTTAAAACATTTTCCATAGAAGAGACACCTGATCCATTCCATGTCTCACAGCCAAAGTTGCCCCTACATAGCTAAGCAAATAATCCACTACATTACCTGCATAGTCAGTTCCGAATATTGCCTGTACTCAGTTCTGGAAATCTGCATGAAATGTTTGTAACTTAATGCATCTCCAAAACATGTCTGTCCATGAGCCAAGCTCCTCTTGGTCACACCTCCAACAACCCCCATCCTCTCTCTGAAGTATTTTGCAGCTTCTATGTGAATTATAAAAGTGTTTATGCAGGCACTTCCAGCCAAATATCTGAAATCTTCTGACTTTACTCTTCCTGGTGTATTACAGATTTCTTGCTATTTCTCTTCTTTGTCATTTACACCTAAGGTTTGTGAAATTTTGTTTTACTAATATAGTACCCTACCATCTTTAGTGCTTTCATCTGGTGCAGTTTGAACGTGTCATAGACATTGAAACTTTACTTTGATAGAAAGCTTTCAATATCCTTGAACCAGATCTCTGTGACAGTGCATATGTAGGGTCAGGAGTGTCTGTAGGGAATGCATTTTTTGTTAAGGCTCCTAGCATTGAGCAGCAATAATGTCATGTTATCTGAATCTTGTTTTATTATGTTAAAAGCTTTTGAAGGCTGTCTGTCTAAAAAAAAAAAAAAAAGACATTATGGGGATGGATACATTTTTTTGCCAGTGTATTAAATAAAGCCTTTGTGGGGACAGGTGAAGACCATCCCTGGCAAAGCATTTTGGAATGTCTACCATGTCCTCCTAAGGCAGATATATATTGTACCCCGTTGAATGACACCAGAAGGTATGCCAGTTGTTTAAGTCATTCATTTTTTTGTTAATATTGTGGCATCATTCTAGGTGAAGTTGTGATGCTGCTCAAGACTAGATACATACCTGCATTAGACACATATTCTGAGAACCCCATCATATGTCTTTTCATCTAGACTAGGATGGTGTCTCTCAGGTTATTTACTCCCATGTATATTATGATTGTGTTATATGTGTACTTGTTGTTGTGCAAGGACTGGAGACTGTGCAATAGGTTGTGATCCCTGACCCCAAACAGGCAATTGACTATGACCCTCTTCTTGCTCATCTTGGTGAGTGATGTTTCAGTTTGTCTCACAGTGGAGTATTTTATGACTAGGATGCTGAGTTGTTTAGAGATTTGTCTTGTGAGGTTTTGAGTTGTAACCTTGTTAGTTATAAGTACTTGTGTCCTGGTGGTTGCTGCTCGAGTTGAGTGTTTGTGAGGTTGCTGGGGGGTACCTCTTGCTATAAATGCATCTGGCTGGCCTTTGAGGTTTAGTTAGATTAGTTTTAAGAGCTTCAGTATATATGGAACTGTGTTTTTAGTCTGAGGTGTTTGAGATAGTGTGATGATGTGTGGTGCTGACAACCTTGTACTGGCTTTACATGAGAGTTGGCCTCCAATAACATTACATAACTATATTTCTCAGTCACTGTGGTAAATTGTTGAAGTAGTAGGTGGCTGTCAGTGAACATGAGGCAATTGCTGCATTGTCTCAGGATGCCCATTTCAACCAAGCTGGCTCCGGAGACAGTTGGAAGGTGCAGGTCCGTGGTTCCAGTTGATTTCTGCTGTGAGCTGGAGGGGAATAGTGCCTAAGACTTGAGGAGTTGCTTAACTTGAATGCTGTTTGTATAAAATGAACGATACAAGTCTACATGCAAAGAGGAATGAACCACTCCACACAGCTACTACGTATTAAAGTAATCCAGTGCTGTTATTACCTTCATGGTTGTTTTATTGTTGCAATGCCTCTGTGGTTTCACCATAATCATTTCATGATTTATAGTTATTTTTCATTGTGTGATGCCCAGTCTCTTTCTAATTCTCTGTAGAATGCTCTCTGACCTTTGTCATGTTTTTGTGGAGCTTCATGTCATATCGTGGAGTTTGACAGAAAACTAAGTGTCAGAATGCAAATAGAACCTCTGTCATTACAGTTTCAGCTAGGAAATAAATAATTCCATCCAAGAAAACGCTCACAACAGTTATCTCTACACTAATATTGCTATTGCAATGCATGCAAAACAAAAATAGAACACTTAAACTGTAACCAGTTACTTCAAGAATTTCTGGAGTAGGTTATATAGAGGAAGTTGTTTTCTAAGTACCTGTGTCTGTACAGTGCACAGTTAAATGGCTGAGTGAGGAGCAGCACCATTTAACCCAAGTAACATATGATAGCAGAGAAGTACAGAGAATTCAAACAAGTCCACTGGCCAATAGCAAAATAGCACAATCCACAAGTAATCAGGGGCATAGAAATAGATTAGTTCTTCCTCTACTGTCTCTGTAGTTAAAAACAAAGCAGTTCTGACTCTGTTCACAATAATGCATATGTGCTAAAAAGGGAGTACTAAATGAGTGCTAATGAATGAAATGAATTTGTAAGAAGTATTTATGTACTAGAGCACTAGGATGAAGATTTCAAAAAATATCAAAAAAGAATAAACCTTCTAGATAGTGAACTGTGTGGGTAGAAAAATAAGAACAGTAACTTGTACTTTAGCAGTCTAATGGGCGGAACCTTCCAGTTTGATCTGCTAGTTCAAAGCAGTATTAAACAGATGAAATGAGACTAGGAAAACTTTCCACTGACTCTTTATAATAAGGAAAATTAACTTAAAGCAATACTGGTTGGACGGGTGGGGGTACACAATATTATGAATCTGTGGACTACGATGGGAGAGGAAAAGTACTTGAAAAGCATCTACAACTGACAATGGTAATGAAAGAGGGGATGGGAGAGACTTTGACAGTCAGATTGTCATAATGGTTGGAAAACAGAGACACTGGGTTTTAAAATCACAACAGGCAAAGGGTGGGAAGTTGAAGAAAATTTTAAACAGAATGTAACAAGCTTGAGAAGGAAAACTAAACCTTGCAGTCCACAAATAATGCACTTGCAACAAAATGCTTTGAAACTGTTCTGAATGAATATTGGAATAAATCAAGTACTTGCGTTTCTGGTGAAGAGATACTCAGTAGCTTGATTCTTGGACTGTCCTCTAGCTGTCTCTAGCCCAGTGGCTTAACTGCTTCAGATTCAGCCCAATTTCAAACCCATCAAAGAGGATCCTTGATGTTCGATATTAGATGTAATGGATACGTTATTTTATCAGTTCATCAGTAATGGTGCTCTTCTTGATGGATTCCATACGTGCTCCCTCCATTCTTCTATGTTTGGACAGTTCCTCCATCTGGTTATAGCTTTTGGGCATCTCCTTAAGTCAGGCAATAGCATGTGTATGTTTCTTGTTAGTATTTGTAGATGTCAGAATTGTTATTGTTTAGAAGTATGTTTGCAATGAAATGGCTGGGTTTTGGACTAGGCAGACTTGGGCCGGTAGCATATGACTGGGAAAGAGTGCCAAACTGTGAGTAATGGAAGGGGTGAAGAGAATAAAACCCATTTGTTGACCCATCTTGGAGTGTTCTGTTGTACATATCTGTTTTGCGCACTTCTGTTAGAATAAGCCAGTGCCGAAACAAATCTTTTAACCATGGTTGACACAATGCATTATGTTTCCTGTAGGCTGAAAGGACCATTAGTTCTCCATCTATGAAAATACGGCACCTGCATTTTATGTTGAACATATATTACAGCAGGAAAATTATATCTCTGTCACTTATCCCCAAGTCTATAAATTTACTGGATTTTTCAAGACTGACTGTCCTTCATAGCACACAGCTTTGAATATGCTGTCTTGCAGGACCTGATCTTATATAATCTTTTTTTACCTTGTAGTTCCATTTTATAATCCTTACTGGGTTGTTTTAGCCTTACTCTGTAAATGTCACACTTTCTTTCACATTTGTTTCACCTTTACCTGTTAATGCAGAAGTACTAAGAGCTTTGATTTCTACTTGTTGGCAAACATATCTGAGGGGGGAGTAGCATAACTGACTTGGTATATTTAGTAGAATGTAATTTAAATTCCTTTAAGTTTTGCCTGTATACATAACCCTGCTTGTATATCCTCCCAAGGAGTACTTTTTCAGTGTGTAATGACTGGGAATAATTGCATTTGTTATGTTGAAGGTTATGTGATACTTCACTAACCTGCCAGTGATGTAGGACTGTCTCCAACAGGAATGTTTTTGTTTGTTTGTTTTTGCATCTACTGATTGACACACCTTTAAAAATTTAGGTTTATTTTAAAGGACATAGCTAGGCTTTTGGAATGTACCTCTTTTAATTATTTTATGCAAGGGTGTGTGCTAGAATTTCAAAAGAGCCATGACATATTTACTGTGCATTTTTTATATTAAGATAGCATTATTTGCCCCACCCCCCCCGAATGCATGATTATTATTTTGCTTGTGGGGCTACAGTCTTGTGGTTGGTATACAAGATGCTGTCCTTGTCCAGAATTCCTAGCTGTACTGTTTACAATGAGTACTCTCTGCAAGTATCCTGTTACTACTAGTGTATCTTGAAAATAGCTGGTGGAATTTAGAAAGCCAAGTTAAATAATAATAAAATATTTTCTATAGTTGATTTCTGTATTGAGTTTACTGGATAATTTCTTATTTTGTTTCTTTTGTACTTGAAAGCCGTTTGTAAAGTTTTATGAGGACAGTTGTCACTCACATGGGGTAGTAGTTTCCATTATTCGATATACACCAGTAACTTTCTTAACTTTTAAAAAACTTTTAAAACTGAACAGCAGCTTCAGGCTCTTCTTGTTAACTTTTATGTCCAATTCTTGAGTCTCAGCACTGGTTTACTGATGTGACCCCCAGTGGAAGAGCATGCTGATCTTTAATGATGCATTTTAAGGACCATGTCAGGCTTTTACTCCATTCAGGTCAGTATGATTTTAACAAAGTATATTAATATATTATTAGCATCATCATCATGGCTGCGCAATGTAAAAATAATTTAAAACCTTAACTAAATCAATTGATTACAAAAGTTACGAATGATATCCTGAAGCTGCTGATTGGTTTTCAGTGGTACTAGGTACGTCTGAGTGTGTCTTGTGAGGGCAACAGGTGCTCTGTAGTCATTGTGGCTTCATCATCGCTTTGACAGTATTGTCATAGAAAGGCTGATCCATGTGATAGAAAAATTGTTTATGTTAATATACGTCATCTCTACTGTTATAATACTGTGATAACTTTTTTTGTATAATTGAAGGATCTTGCAAATGCCATCATGGAAATGTACAAGAATATTGGAAGAACTCGTTCTGCTAAACTCGTTGGAAAGGATTTGGCTGAATTTTACATGTATGCAATTTTTCTTGATTCATATTCTTAAAGTGCCTGGTGTATATGTTTTTAGTGTTTTATAATGGCAGTAGTAATTTAGGTAGTTTACACCCAAGCCCTGCAACAAGAACTTAAACTTGTGAACACCTGGTGTTCTTAAATGAGCTTAACTTAAAACAATGTAGTACAATAGCATTTGGTAAACCATCCCTCCCACCAGTATATGACATGGGCAATACCTCAGTCCAAAATGAAAATGATTTTATAGACCTTAGTGCTTTGGTTGATAACTGCCTCTCCATTGATTATCACATAATGACAATATTTATTTATTAACATTTGATTACCAGGAAAGTCTGACTGGGTAGTAGCCCATTTTCAGCAGAGGCCTGGGGAGAAAAGCTCCAAAGTATTACAAAACATTTTAAGAACAATAATTTTACAGTCTTTAAAAATAATACAAAAAAATACAGTTTAAATATTTATACCAAACAGGCATAATATGAAAACATTGATGTTATGTTGTCCCATCTCGCCTTCGCTCTTGCTGGTTGGGTTTGGAGCCAACCCTCTGCTCTGACTCAGCCAATTTACTAAAGCTTGAGAGATTTTACTGGCTCGAGGCTAACCCTTATCCCAACATGCCTAGCGGCAGCTACCCAGGTCTCATTTGCCACTTGCAGCGTCGAGATTGCTACTGCTGGCTCAGGCTAAGTACTTTTGCTTTTTTCTATTTATCGCTACTTTTTCTAATATTTAGTGGTTATATTGACTCATTAGAGTGTGTATCATCCCCTATTAGTCTAATGACCCTTTCTCTGCTTGTTGTGGTGCTTTTTGGCCGTCCTTTTTTTTTTTCTCTTCAGGCCTTGCTTTCCCCTTAGAGCCCATTTAAGTTAGCAACTTCTTCCCTTTCCTGACCCTTTTTCTGGGATTGCCATTTAAGTTAGAGGCTCTCCCATCAGTGGAGTCGCCGTTTAAGTTAGAGGCTCTCCCCCTTCTTTCTTCTTCCCCTTAAAAAAACAAAAAATAATAAATATATATTTATATAAGGTTCTTCCTTTTGTTGTCAGCCTGTTTGCAGTCACTTGTGTGCTGTTAGTGATGGATGTTCATCGTATTTCACTGTTGCAGTCATTACAATTGGGTTATCCTGCTGGCAGGCTACCCACAGTCTGCCTGAATTCCAAAGTCCTGGTCTGGCATCTGTTGCTGTCGCCTCTTCCCTGACGTCAGTGTGCCAGGGGTATAAAAGATGCAGCCTACGGCATTTTCCCCAGTCTTTCTTGCCGCGCGGTGCCCAAAGCAAAAGCAGTTCGCAAGTGCTGGTCGGCCGACTCCTGAGATTTTCAAATTCGAATTTCAGATCCGAAGTCTTCATTAAAGCTAAGTACCCTGTTGGGGAAACTTTTTTCTTGCTCCAGACCGATGTCAGAAAAAGTTAATAATTGTATTTCTTGTGGGAAGCAAATACCTCATAAGGATTTTCATTCTTACTGTACTCCTTGCCTAGGCCCTGACCACGACGTTGCTAGTTGTCAGTTTTGTGCTAGACTTAAAACGATAAAGGATGTCCAAACAGCCACTCACAAAGTTCTTCTTTAACGTTTAAAAAGTTTATTATAACTCCACACGTTTTCGTCACTCTATTAGAGTAACGTCTTCAGAGCTCATTTCATGACATATTTTATCTTGTAGAATGAGTTTACTTGTTTTTATACAGTTGATTTTATATAGTTAATTTTCTGAATGTACACTTAATAATTTAATTAATTTGTTAAGGTTGCGTCTTAGTACTGAACTTGTTTTCATTATTTAGAGACTATTGCTTTTATTATTTAGAGCTTTTATCATTTAGAGATTACTGATTGGCCGGCGCAGTCACATATAACCTAGCGCGGCCGTTTTTAAACAAACTGCAACTTTGTGGTTCATTTGTTTCTGAAGACGTTACTCTAATAGAGTGACGAAAACGTGTGGAGATGTAATAAACTTTTTAAATGTTAAAGAAGAACTTTGCGAGTGGCTGTTTAGACATCCTTTCTCATTTTATTTCGTTTGTTTACTTGGTTTCTGCTTTTTCATTGGTTTTGTGCTAGATTTAATCAACGCACTATTAAGCGTCTGTTCGATTTTGCGTTTCATTACTTTGGCAGAAGATTTAATTATATAATGCCGTCGGAACAGCTGACTACAGGAGTTTATAAAAAGCGCAAAGAAAAGGACAGGCATGCAAGGTCCAAAACAGACGACGAGGCTTTGGCTAGGCCAGTCGCCAGTTCGCCGGTTCTCAGTGAGGTACTTTCGCAGCCTCTGATGCCCGCTACCTCAGAGCCACAGGCCGCTTCCGACTCCCACGTGGAGCTGACTAGGCCGCTGGAAACCCTCAGATGGGTCCGGAGCCACTGAGCAGGCATCGGCTTCTGAGGGTTTTTTCAGACCTACACAGTTATATGTGAAAACGACTTCAGCTTCAAAGGCAAAGACTAAAGCACCTCTAAAGACAAAGAAACAAGTACAACATTCCCCTGGACAGGCTTCCATGCCTAAAAAACAGATGCTTAAAATATCCGAAGACCTAATTACTTTGATTAGGGGTTCCGATCCCCCTCCTGATAAGAGGCCTAGGCAAGAGACAGAATATGCATATTCAGATCAGGTTTCCATTTCCCCTGATTCCTCTTCTGAACAGGAATACTCCCTTCCTCCCTATGAGGATTCTGATGCTGAAGAATCTATCTCTTCAGCCTCTCCTCCTGAGGATTATTCTTTTGGGGAGACCCTACATACTATGAGGGAGCACTTCCACTGGGAAAGCCAAGATTACTCAGAATCTAAGAAAAGGCTCAGAGATTTCCTTTTATTACCTCAGCACAGGCCCCTTGCTATTCCTCCTGTTTTAGACATTGTAGGTGATGTATTTTCAGAGTCCGGTCTGTCACCTGACTCTTTACCACCTGCTCCTGTTAAGCCAGATAGATACTACAGGATGCTTGATTCACACAAATTTCTTTATAAAAACCCCGCTGCTGACCCAGAAACTACCTCTCAGGGTCCCATGGGGGTCAAGGCTTCCACTGCAAAAAATCCTATCCCCTCTGATAGGGATTCAAGGGCCCTGGACAGATGGGGGAAAAAGATTTACACTTTTGCTACTTTGGCCGTAAGGGCCTTAAATTGTCAGTTTCGTATGCTTAAATATCAGCAATACCTTATGTCACTGCTTAAACAGAAAATGTTGACAAATTCTGAATTTGCAGAAAACAAAGAAATGCAGGATTTATTGCATGCAGCTGAACAAGTGGGAAAGCATACTTTGCAATGTAGTTTTGATTCTCTGGAGGCCACCTGCAGGGCCGCTGTTACGGTTTCTGTCATTAGGAGGCATGTTTGGTTAAAGGAACAGAATCTGCCTGATCATGTTAAAGCAAAATTATTAGATGCACCATTACAGCATGTTGCCTTGTTTGGTGTTAAAGCAGAAGAGATGTTGAAGAAAATGGAGGACAAAGCTAAATCTATGCAAATAGTCAAGGATTTCTTACAGGTACAGCCTCCCAGATTTAGCAGGAACTGGACTACAAAGAATTGGTCCTTTCCAGTGTCAGATAGGTCACAAAGAGGCAGATACAGATGCCCCAGAGGCAGATCCCAGCCCCAAGGTACAGGTCTAAACAATGGGGTGTTTCTACCTCCAAATGCAGAGAAGATAAATCACAGCCATACAGAAAACAGTCTCAATGACTTCCCCCTGCCAGCATCAAGCACTTATCTTCTGGCAGCTCCTTTAGGGGGAAAACTAGCACTTTTTTCACAAAATTGGCACATGATCACCCAGGACAAATGGGTCTTGAATATAGTGTCACAAGGCTACAGGTTCCACTTTCACACCTTGCCAAGGGCAAACAGTATGCCAGACCTGCCACACAACCAATGGGCAGAGGCACAAAAACAAGTTTCATCCCTCATGGACATGTGGGCCATTCAGAGAGTACCACAACAAGAGCAGGGACTAGGATTTTACTCAAGACTGTTCTTGGTGCCCAGAAAGGACAAAGCCTGGAGACCAATACTGGACCTGTCTATTCTAAACTAATTTCTGGATATTCTGAAATTCAAAATGTTGACTCTGCAGCAGCTTCTGCCCATGCTGGGCAAGTAGGCTTGGCTTGTGACTTTAGACCTAAAAGAGGCATACCTGCATGTCCCAATCAGACAATCATGCAGAAGATACCTCAGATTTATAGCTGGCTCAATGCACTACCAATTCTCTGCACTGCCCTTTGGCTTATCTACTGCGCCCAGGGTCTTCACAAAACGCCTGGCACCAGTAATTGCTTTTTGCAGACAAAGAGAAATACAAATTTATCCTTACTTGGATGACTGTCTTATTCAAGCAGAGAGCAAGGACCTTCTACTACAGCATCTGGCATTTGTAAAAAGATTGCTAACATGCCTAGGGTGCACAGTAAACGAAAATAAATCAAAACTAGTACCCTCTCAAGAGATAATATTCCTGGGTGCAAGCTTAAATACAACTGCCCAGATGGCTTATCTCACGCCAGACAAACAAAGACAACTGACTACTTATTTCAAAATGTTGGCAACAAAGACCCAGTTATCTGCAAGAAAAATTCTTCAGGCTTTGGGATTCATGGCATCCTGCATTCTGCTAATTCCATATTCAAAACTGCACATGAGGAAACTACAATGGTATCTAAAAAGTGTTTGGACTCAACATTGCCACAGCCTGGAAACAATAATTACCCTCATTCCCTGCCTGCAACAAGAGTTTCGATGGTGGGCAAAGGCCTGTCATCAAAACAAGGGACAGCCATTCACTTTACCCACAGCCAGGCAGACATTAACAACAGATGCATCAGATTATGCCTGGGGGGCCCATATGGCAGGAAGATGTATTCAGGGCACATGGACCACAAGCCAAATGCATCTACATATCAGTCAAAAAAGAGATGCTAGCTGTTCAAAATGCCCTGACAGCCTTCAAGGACCTACTTCATCCAGGACAGCTATTGATAAAGACGGACAATACTACAGTCATGTGGTACATAAACAAACAGGGAGGCACACATTCCTACCCCCTCTGCAGACTAGCCATGACTTTGTGGGATACATCATTGACTTACCAAGTACATCTACAAGCACAATTCCTGCCAGGAAAGATAAATACTCTGGCAGACGAACTAAGCAGAAACCTAATGGATCCCCACGAGTGGAAATTGGATCCACAAGTCTTCAGCATGATAACAAGGAACTGGGGGTGCCCAGACATAGACCTATTTGCCTCCCCTCTCAACTGCCAACTACAGAGATTCTGCACAAGTACTTATCACAAACAAGCATGGAAAGTGGATGCTCTATCTTTCAGCTGGAAAAACCTAACATTATATGCCTTTCCTCCACTGCCTCTCTTCCCCAAGGTACTCCTAAAGGTCAGAAAAGAGAAGCCAAAAATGATATTGATTGCCCCAGACTGGCCCCGCCAGCACTGGTACCCAATCCTAAAGAACTTGTCTCAATGCCCAGCCTGGACATTACCTCAAATTCCTCACTTATTGACCCAACAAAACAATCAGATCCTGCACAGCCAAGTCAGGACCTTAAATCTGGCAGCATGGCGGATAATGTAGCCATACAAAACATACCTCTCTCTAAAGCGGTGATGGATGTTATTTTGGAGGCCAGGAGGCCTCGCACCAGAAAATCCTATGCAGACAAATGGAAGAGATTCTATGCTTGGAACCAGGCACAAGAAATTGACACGATTGTTCCAAATATCCCTCAGATTTTGCAGTATTTAGCTGAGATGCTGGACAGAGGCCTATCCTTTTCATCAGTAAAGATTCATGCCTCTGCCATTTCAGCTCATTACAATACAGAACCACCTATTTTTTCTCATCCATTACTAAGGCAGTACCTCAGAGGGGCCAAAAACATAAGACCTCCAAGGAGAGCACCAATACCTGCATGGAACCTCAATTATGTCTTGGAAAAAACTCACACTGCCTCCTTTTGAGCCAGCCTCTACAGCTGATATAAAATTCTTATCCTGGAAAACAGCTCTGCTCCTAGCAATAACCTCTGCAAGACGAGTCTCAGAGTTACAGGCACTCATGGCTGTGGAACCTTTTACCATTTTCCACACCGTCAGGAATTGCCCAAAATAACCCTAAACTAATAGCTGATTCCTTTAACACCTATTTTATCGAAGCCATACAAACTCTAGCAAACTCTCTATCTCCCACCAGCTCCCTCCCACCTAATGCTACAACAAACTCAACTCCTCCTTTTCACATACAACCTGTTCCTACATCCCTCATTTGTAACCTCCTTCTAAAACTCAAACCATGTACCCCCTCTGCTGACTGTATACCAGCAGAATACCTGCAAATTGCAGCTAAAGTCATTGCCTACCCTATCTCTATCCTTATCAGTAGAACCATTTCAGAAAGTAAAATCCCCTTTATATGGAAGGTATCTCACATCATTCCTTTACACAAAGGTGGCACATCAACTGACATTTACAACTTTAGACCGATCACGTTACTCTCTCCTATAGCAAAAATAATGGAAAAATGTATCCACCTTCAACTTCTTAACCATCTTCTCCACAACAATTTACTTGCCAACTGCCAACATGGTTTCAGACCATTCAATATGGTCAACCATAATCTGCTTTTAGAGGTACTAAAAGCCCACTCACTAGACACACAGACACTACTCTGGTTTAAATCCTACCTAGAAAACCGTCATCAAGCAGTCCTCTGGGACAATATACTGTCAACTCCCCTCCCCGTAAACCTAGGAGTACCTTAAGGTTCCATACTAGGCCCTCTTCTCTTTTCAATTCACTGTTTATCAACAACCTAAACACTACAATTCCTCAAGCCACCTGCATTCAGTATGTTGATGACTCTACTTTAATCTGCTCCGCCAATTCCCCAACCACACTCCACACCCTTACCCAGTCTGTATTTAACACCATTGAAAATTGGTTCATGCAACACTGCCTCTTCCTAAATGCAAAAAAAACAAAATTATTACTCTCTACTCCCACTCGAAAATCACCACAATTTCACTTCACTATAACCTCAAACAATGGAACCACCATAAACCCTGATACCACAACCCGTCTCATGGGCATAACTATTGATAACAACCTTAGTTATGATGACCACATCAACTATACTGTAAAATCTGTTAACAAAAAACTAGGTTCACTGTATAGAATCAAACCCTTCCTTACAACTATAGCCAGAACCACAATAGCCCAAACTCATCTGATCTCTACCCTACTGTATGCTTCTGCTATTTACACTAACCTTTCCAAAAGCAACCTTAACAAACTTGCCAATAGCTACAACAACATAGCCAGATTTGCTACTGGCAACCCTTTTAGAACACACCACTGTCTCAACCTCAAACAACTGGGATGGCTAGAACTGCAACACCAACTACTCTATTATCAACTTACTATAACCCAAAAGATACTCTTCCACCCTAATAATATCCCAATCCTCACTAATCTTACTACCCCTTACAAAAACCTTACCACTCTTCGCTCAGCTGATAAACTTCCTAGTTTCCACTATTAAATCTAAAAACAAAGCTGGAGACTCTTTTTACTAATACAGTTGGAAAGGCCTGGAACCACCTGCCAAGTGAGCTTTCTACTATCTCTTCCACATATCTTTTTAAAAAACACCTCAAACAGCATTTTAAAACTCACTGGCTCTGCCCCTGCTCCAACCCCGACTGATCTCCCCACCTTTAACATTCCTGCTAACCCCTTTTATGGTACCTTCAGGGTACCATATTGCCACTCTTTCCATGGCCTCTCTCGCTGTACTATGATTTACAAAAAAAAAAAAAAAATTAATTACTTTTATGTTTGCTTAACATTCATTTGCAATTATCTTAATAATGTTTTACCTGTATATGCTTATAGCTTGATATTGCTTTGTTTTCTATAATTGTATAATTAATGCCCTTCTTGGAGCTTTTCTTCCCAGGCCTCTACTGAAAATGGACATGTATCCAGTTAGACTAGCCCGGTCAACAAAATGTAAATAAATAAATAAATAAATACTGGCAGGGTTTCTCTGAGGACAAACCCGACATTTATGCCTAAGGTAGTGTCCAGTGTGGTCCTTAATCAAACAGTTAATTTGCCTACCTTTTATCCAAACCCACAGAATAAGGGTGAGATACTTCTGCATTCTTTGGACATTCACAGGCAGCTACGCTTCTACTTGCACAGAACCAAAGCTTTCAGAAAGACTGACCAACTTCTAGTGGCATATGCTGCAGGATCACAAGGAAAGGCTATCTCAAAGCAGACTATTTCAAAGTGGATAGGCCACTGCATTTGTTTCTGCTATTCACAGCATGGCAAATCAGTGCCTAAGGGCATTAGGCCCCATTCAACCAGAGCAGCAGCCACTTCAGCAGCCTTCCTCAGAGGAGTACCAACCAAAGACATCTTAGAGGCTGCAACTTGGAGTTCAGTGCACACTTTTACAAAGCACTATCACTTACCTCTCTACTCTAAATCCAGGGCAGGCTTTGCCACTGCAGTTCTGCAGGGCCTCATAGCCTCTCCTAATCCTGATTAGCCCCAGCCTCCCAACCTCAGCTTTGGGATTCAACCCAATTTTAATGACAACAACAGTGAAACACGATGAACATAGTACAGTTGTGTACCTACCATAAATATAGATGCTCAAGTGTATTCACTGTTGCAGTCCAGGTTATCCTCCCCCTTTCCATTGCTGGGACTTAATCTGTACTTCTCTATTCTATACAACCTATGTGGTGTATTTGCTTGTAGATGAAGGAAAATTTTTTCTTTAGTGCATGCATACTTATTGGCATAATTTAGCCTACCCTTTAGAGGGCACCTGACATGTGGAGCAAGTAAAACTAAAGAAAATGGCGTCAGCTGCATCTTTTATACCCCTAGCGCACTGACGTCAGGGAAGAGGCGACAGCAACCGACGCCGGACCAGGACTTGGGAATTAAGGCCAACTGCTGGTAGCCTGCCAGCAGGATAAACCCAATTGTAATGACTGCAACAGTGAATACACTCGAACATCTACATTTATGGTAGGTACACAACTGTACTTTTCTGTTTTTCTCTGTGAAATTTTTCATGACTAGAGATGTTCTTCATCTCACATTGCTGCAGTCCTTACATATGGGTAGTCCGCTGTCCTCGGTCGGCTCGAATACCAAAGTATTAGGCTGACGTCGGTCATGGGCGCTCAGATCTGACATCAGAGCATCAGAGTATAAAAGCGCATGACCGACGTCATATCCTCAGTCTTTTTTGCCGCATGGTCCGATGCAGAAGCAGCGTTGCAAGTGCCGTTCGGCGTTCTGAAATTTTCGTATTCTGAGTTTCAGACCGAAACCAAGTTGGGCTAAGTACCCCATTGGGGAATATTTTTGTTTTTTCTTGCCTCAGTTATTTCCGGATGTCAGAAAAAGTGAATAATTGTATTTCTTGTGGGAAACAGATACCGCATAGGGATTATCACTCTCTTTGCATTCCTTGTTTGGGACCGGACCACGACGTAGTCGGGTGTCGGTTTTGTGCTAGGTTTAATAAGCGCACTATAAAAAGAAGGTTAGATTGTGCTAGGTTAGTCTTTGGTAAGCGGTGTAATTATAATATGCCGTCGGATCCTCCGACGCCCGCTTCCACGAAGAAGCGCAAAGACAAATCCTTGAAACCTAGACAGGTTGATAAGTCCGTTTCGGATGCCGGTCCTGCAGAAACTACAGTGGAGCAGGTGGATCCGGCTGAAGTTTCTGTTGAGTCTCAGGGGGAAACTTTGATTTTGCAGGATGTGGCCTCACAGGAGTCAGGTCAAGCTGAAGGGGCCTCTCAGGTTACTGTTCTCCCTTCTATGCCTAAGGTGGTTAGGCCTTCTGCTACTATTTCTAAGGCTTCTTCTAAGGGCAGGTCTGTTTTGCCTTCCTCTGGTGTCCCTCCAGGTACTTCAGGGTCTGTGCCTAAAAAGCACATGCTTAAAATGGCAGAAGATTTGATTACTTTAATTAGAGGTTCTATGCCCCCTCCTGATAAGAGGCCTAGGGTGGAACCAGAGTTGGAAAGTTTGGATCAGGCCTCAGATGACTCAGACTCTTCTGCTGAAGATATTCAAGATTTTCCCCCTTATTCGGATTCTGATGCAGAGGATTCCACTCCTTCTGCTTCTCCTCCAGAGGATTTTTCATTTTCAGAAACTCTGCATTCCATGAGGGAGCATTTTAAGTGGGAAGGACAGGATTTCTCTGATTCACGGAAGAGGCTTAGGGAATTCTTGTTTTACCACAGCATAGACCCTTGGCTATACCTCCTGTTTTGGATGTTGTTCAAGATGTTTTCTCGGAGGCTTCCCTTAATCCAGATTCTTTGCCTCCTCGCCAGTTAAACCGGACAGGTATTACAGGGTGCCTGAGGCTCATAAATATCTGTATAAGAGTCCTAGGGCGGACCCAGAAACTATTAGTCAGGGGCCTAAGGGTGTTAGAGCTTCTGTTGTAAAGAATCCGGTTCCTCTAGATAAGGAAGCTAGAGCTTTGGATAGATGGGGTAAGAAGGTGTATACCTCTTCTACTTTAGCAATGAGGGCTTTAAATTGCCAGTTTCATATGTTGAAATATCAGAATTTCCTCCTTTCTCAGCTAAAATCTAAAGTGGATGCTTTGGCAGAGGGCATAGAGTGTAAAGAATTGCAGGATTTAGTACATGTCTCTGAACAGGTGGGTAAGCATTCTTTGCAGTGTGGTTTTGATGCTGTACAGGCCTCTTCTAGGGTGGCTGCCACTGGTTCAGTTCTTCGTAGGCACGCCTGGCTTAAGGATCAGAATTTGTCCGAGCATGTTAAAACTAGAATTCTGGATGCCCTTTACAGTCTGAAGTTTTGTTTGGTCCCCCTGTGGAGTCGGTTTTGAAGAAAATGGAAGACAAGGCTAAATCCATGCAGACTGTTAAAGATTTTTTGCAGGTGCAACCTCCAAAGTTTAGTAGAAATTGGCCTACTAAGGGGTGGACCTACCCTTCTTCTGATCCTCAGTCTAGGGGTAGATCTAGGCGTGGCAGGGGCAGAGCTCACAGTACATTCAGGCCTAGAACTTGGAGTTCACCTGCACAATCTGCAGGTGAGGGCAGGGGCCAGTCCTTTCGTAAACAGGCCCAATGACCTGCATTTTCAGCTGCCAGATTCTTCTTCCCTGGCAGCTCCTTTGGGAGGAAAGTTAGCACTCTTCAAGCAAAACTGGCTTTTAGTCACCCAGGACAAATGGGTGTTGGACATTATAAACCGAGGCTACAAGTTCTATTTCCATACATTGCCTCCTTTCAAAGTCATGCCAGACGTTCCTCCTCGGCAAAGGATAGAGGCTCACAAGCAGATTTCTTTACTTCTTCAAATAGGAGCTATACAGCCAGTTCCTCTGTCAGAAGTGGGACTAGGATTTTATTCTCGCCTGTTTCTAGTACCAAAGAAAGGGAACACGTGGAGACCAATTTTGGATTTATCTATCCTCAACACTTATCTGGACATTCCAAAATTCAAAATGCTGACGTTACAACAGCTTTTACCTCTGTTGGGAAAAGATCACTGGATGGTAACTCTGGACCTCAAAGAGGCTTATCTTCATGTTCCTATCAGGCCCAGTTGCAGGAGGTACCTGCGTTTTTGGGCTGGAAATTTACATTATCAGTTCTCTGCATTGCCCTTTGGCTTATCTACTGTGCCCAGAGTGTTCACAAAGGTTCTGGCTCCAGTGATAGCTTTTTCAGGTTAAGAGGAATACAGATTTATCCTTATTTGGACGATTGCCTGATTATTGCACAACACAAAGACGAACTTCTGCATCATCTACAGTATGTGATGGTAGTGTTAAGATGCCTAGGGTATTCTGTGAACGAAACAAAGTCCAGTCTAGTACCCTCTCAGGACATGTGCTTTCTGGGTGTGAGACTGAATACAGCTTCCCAGATGGCCTTTTGACCCCGGACAAACAAAGAAGCCTTTCTCTTTATTTCCATCAAATGTCTCTACAGTCCAGGCTGACTGCAAGGACAGTCCTTCAAGCCTTGAGGTTCATGGCATCTTGTATTCTGGTGCTTCCCAATGCCAAACTGCATATGAGGAAGCTTCAATGGTATCTCAAAAATGTATGGACACAACACTGCCAAGATCTAGACACTGTCATTCAGGTAATACCTTGCATTCAGAAAGAATTTTTGTGGTGGGCTCAGGAATGTCACCTAAACAAGGGACTCTCTGTGACCCGACCAGAGGCGAGTCAGATTCTAATGACAGATGCCTCGGACAAGGCTTGGGGAGCACACCTCAATGGAAAATGGGTGCAAGACACGTGGCCTGTCAGACTTCAACATTTGCATATCAACTTGAAGGAGATGTTAGCAGTCCAATTTGCATTGATGGCTTTCAAGGATTTACTTCACCCAGGACAGGTGTTGATTCAAACAGACAACACTACTGTCATGTGGTACATCAACAAGCAAGGGGAACCCATTCTTACCCTCTTTGCAGGCAAGCGATGATTTTGTGGGAGACTGCTCTCAGTTTACACCTCAATCTTCAGGCAAGGTTTCTACCAGGAGCACAGAACTCCTTAGCGGATGTGTTGAGCAGACAAATTGTGGATCCTCACGAATGGAAACTGGATCCTCATGTGTTTCAAAAGTTGACAGTGTTATGGGGACTCCAGACATAGATCTGTTCGCTTCTCCACTAAATTACCAGTTGCCAAAGTTTTGCACAAAAATGTTTCATCCCACAGCTTGGAAGGTGGATGCTCTATCATTCAGTTGGAGCAATCTTCATGTCTATGCCTTTCCACCTCTGCCTCTCATTCCCAAGGTACTCCTGAAGGCCAGAATAGACAAGCCATCCATGATTCTGATAGCGCGGATTGGCCTCGACAGCACTGGTACCCACTACTGAGGAGTTTGGTGCAGGAGCCTCCATGGCCTCTGCCTTTGATTCCGCATCTTTTGTCTCAGGAGGGCAATCACTTCCTCAATGTCAAGATTCAGTCTCTGCATCTCACAGCCTGGCATATTCTGTTTTAGACCCTGGAGGGTCTCAGCTTCCACAACAAGTTTTGAATGTTATTTTGGAGGCCAGAAGGCCTAGTACAAGGAAAGTTTACGCTGATAAATGGAGGAGATTTTTTCTTTGGAGCAAAGCGAAGGACTTTGATGTTTCCAAGCCTGATTTAAGTGTTTCTCTTCAATATCTTACTGAGTTATTGGACAAGGGTTTGTCTTTCTCCTCGATAAAGGTTCATGCTGCAGCCATTTCTGCTCACTATGACTGTGACCCTCCTTTATTTTCCCATCCTTTGTTTAAGCAATTTCTTAGAGGGGCAAAGAACATAAGACCCCCGTAGAGCTCCTACTCCTGCTTGGGATCTCAATTTTGTGTTGGAAAAGCTTACTCTACAACCTTTTGAGCCTGCAGCTACTGCCGAGTTAAAGTATTTGTCATGGAAGACTGCTTTTTTGTTGGCCATTACCTCTGCAAGAAGGGTTTCTGAATTACAGGCCCTTATGGCAGTGGAACCTTTCCTGATTTTTCATAAGGATAGGGTGTCTTTGCGTACTAATCCTTCCTTTATGCCTAAAGTGGTTTCTAGTGTGGCCTTGAACCAAACTATTCATTTGCCTACTTTTTATGCAAACCCCAAAATAAAGGGAGAAGATTTTGCATACTTTGGATATTCACAGGCAGTTGCGTTATTATTTGAGCAGAACCAAGGGGTTCAGGCAGTCTCAGCAGTTGTTTGTTTCTTTTGCTTTGGGTTCTCAGGGAAAACCTGTTTCAAAACAAACTATTTCTAAATGGATTGGGTTTTGTATTTCTTTCTGTTATTCCCATCATGATAAGGAGATTCCGGCTGGAATCAGACCTCATTCCACTAGAGCTACTGCCACTTCTACTGCCTTTCTAAGGGGTAGCTACAAAAGATATTTTGGAAGCAGCCACTTGGAGTTCAGTGCATACTTTTTCCAAGCATTACCACCTTCCTCTTTATTCTAAATGTAGGGCTGGATTTGCCACTGCAATATTACAGGGCATTTTAGCAGCCCCTAATGCTTTATGATTTTGCCATCCTCCCTTTACCTCTGCTTTGGGATTCTACCCATATGTAAGGACTGCAGCAATGTGAGATGAAGAACATAGTACAGTTTTGTACCTACCATAAATGTAGATGTTCGAAGATCCACATTGCTGCAGTCCACTTTACCCTCCCTCCTTCCCCTCTGTAGTTTGGCATGGTTATATGGTTTGGGTGATGGTTGTTGTTGGGCATGTTTTTGGGAGGTATCCTGTTTTTGGGCTGTGGCCTTTCTTTTTAGGGCCTTCTGACATCTGGGGCAAGAAAAGACTGAGGATATGACGTCGGTCATGCGCTTTTATACTCTGACGCTCTGATGTCAGATCTGAGCGCCCATGACCGACGTCAGCCTAATACTTTGGTATTCGGGCCGACTGAGGACAGCGGACTACCCATATGTAAGGACTGCAGCAATGTGGATCTTCGAACATCTACATTTATGGTAGGTACAAAACTGTACTTTGCTATGTCTAAAGAGTCGAAACCCTCTGAGTTTCAAAAATGCGACTCGTATTGGCAAATAATGTCCCTTACGGACGGGCACACAAGTTGCATTTATTGTTTAGGGGCTGTTCACCTGCAGGACTCTTGCTCCATCTGCCATGCTTTCACTTCCAGAGTCCTGCAGGAGAGGAAAAATAAGCTTATTTTACGTGGCCTCCTGAAGAACCCTCAAGATTCCTCATCTCAGAGTCCTCAGCCAGCCAAAGTGTCTCAAGAAACACACCAAGCCATCGGTTCCGCGTTTGGAACAGACAAAAATCACTGATAAGTCTTTGGCTCTCTCAGCTCCCAGCATTGCTCTGAGAAAGCTAAGTCTCTGGCGGCTCCATCTGTGTCCTCTGAGCCAGTCCAGTCCCATAAGAGATCAAGGTCTCCTTCTTTGGAGCTGTTACACTCCACTTCACAGTCTCCTCTGCTGCATCCTTGAGAGGGCAGTCACCGGTCCTCTTCACACTCCTCTCTGTCCTCCATGCTTTTGGATCACGACGTGGAGAGAGTGGTCAACAAGCTCCTCAAGTCACAGGCACTTGCGAAATTACTTTCGAGCCCAGCCCATAAGGAATTGGCTCCTTCTGCCCTCCCAGCTTCTCCATTGATTCCTCCGACTCTCTTGAGCTCAGAGCCAGAGTGCATGGAGGCCGTGGTGGTGGAACTGTCGGCTCCGGTTTCTTCTCCCTTATCAGTTCTGATAACCGCTCTGATCTCCTCGATGTCTCAGTCCATCGAGGGATCTGGGCGCCAAAGCTCTTTCGCCGGCTCTGAGGGGGAAGTGGCGTCAGACCCGTGTCTGACACCGGTCTCCCTCTCAGAGCTTTGGCGAAGGTGAGCTCGGCTCGTACATCGGCATTGGAGCTGTCGTTCCTGGTTTGAAGGAGATGTCCAGGCTCTTTGGAGCTGGCGACTCCATCTCAGGAGCGGGGTACATTTGAGGTGATGAGGAGCGTGCTGTCTCCTGAGACTGTTCCAACCTCTGCTCCACTGGCTCCTTCTCCCTCGGTGCCTGTACCAGCCTTTGTCCCTCCTCCTGACCAAGCGTAGGGCACCAGTGCCCCAGGACACCCCACTTTTTCTGAAACCTCCCCCAAACACTCAGAGGAGGTCCCTAGGAAGAAGAAGTGTAAGAGGAAGCATCTTGACTCCCCTGAGTCTATCACTTCAGATACAGACTTGGATGAGTCAGAAGGGTCCCCACAGTCCCCCTCTGAGGATGTCTCATTTTCAGACATCTTGGAAATCTTTAGACAGAGGGATGGCTGGAAGTCCCTAGTGCCTTCTGAGGACGAGTCTGTCTACCTGGATGCATTTGGTTCCCGACCCTCCACCTGTTGTGTCTGTCTGCCTTTCGACCCACTTTTATCCATAGTGAGTCGAAAGGCATGGAGCGCTCCAGAGACCATGGAACCAGTTCAGAGGAGACTGAACAAATTTATTACAGCTCCAGAAGATGCGTCTTCCCTATCCAAAGGGGTCCCTGTTGATACCATGGTGGTGGCAGCAGCCACCAAGAAGGAACTTGTGGAAACTTCATTTTTCCATCCGCTGATCAGAGAGTCCCATCATACGATGGACAGGTTTGGGAAGCGTATGTTTTCTTCAGCGACCTTTACTCTCAGGTCACTGAATTACTTGCCACACTTCACACTACTTCAGAGGGATCTTCTGAAGGAGCTAGGATACCCTGCAAGATCCTACAGCTGAGGAAGTTGCTAACAGGGCAGCTTCCCAGCTTGCAACCGTGGTTTATTCCTCCATGAGGCTCATTTCTTATGCAGCAGATGGAGCGAGCAGGGCAGCAGGTACCGGAGTAGCTTTACGCAGACACTCCTGGATGCGCCTTTGTCAATTTGTGGAACCTTTTAAGTCTTCATTTACCACCACCCCCTTTGATGGTTCGTCCTTGTTCGGGCCTCAGGTAAAAGAGACTCTCACCAGGTGTGAACAGGATGGCAAGACTCTCTCTGCTGTGGGAGTCCATTTTTCCACTCCATCCTAAAGGTCAGAAGAGTGAAAATCCCAGGGATCTTTGCGTGACACACGAGATTTTTCCCCCAGGGGCAGAGGGGGAAACAACAATGGAAGATGCCACCCTAGTGGCAGAGGGGGTCCGCAACAGCAGGGCGACAAGAAATATTTTCTCTGCTAGGCCCTTCCAGCACTCCTGAAGGGAGGCCCGGCTGTCCACTCTGGAGGCAGTCGGGGGCAGACTATCACTGTACCCAGCAGCCTGGCAATCTATCACGAGAGAAACATGGGTACTGTCAATAATATCCAGGGGTTACAAAATTCCCTTTTCTCAGTTCCCCTCAAAAGACAAACGTTCTGTCCGAGATGTTCCACTCAGTCTTCGGGATCATGCAATCCTAGAGGTTCAAAGATTGCTAGAAAAAAGAGCCATCCAGGAAATCCCCACAGACCAAATTGGATCAAGAACTTACTCAAGGTTCTTTTTACTTCCAAAGAAGACAGGGGACTGGAGACCAATCTTGGATCTCAGCAAGCTAAACCAATCTGTAAAAAAGCCAAAGTTCCGGATGGTTACACTGCAGTCTCTTCTTCCCTTCTTGGGTCAGGACAACTGGATGTGCTCCATAGATCTCCAGGACACGTACTGCCATATAAAAATGGACAGACAATCCAGGAGATTCCTACGCTTCCAGCTGGGAGCCAGTCATCATCAGTTCAGGGCCCTGCACTTTGGTCTCACCACAGCTCCCAGGGTGTTCACCAAGTGTATGGCAGTGGTCACGGCTCACCTGAGGCATCTAGGATTCCAGGTGTTTCCATATCTAGACGACTGGCTCCTCACTGCTACCACTGAGCATCAACTGATCAGAGCACGGGACTATACAATCCAAACTTGTTCCCAGCAAGGTATCACCGTAAACTATGAAAAATCTGCCTTGTTGCCTTGTCAGTCTATTACCTTTATATGGGCAGACTTAGACACAAGACGTGTGATAGCAAAACTGCCTCAAGGCAGGGCGTCAACCATTCGTCAGCAAGTTTCTTTTCTCATAAAGAAGATGAGAGTTCAGGCAAGACAAGTTTTACAAGTACTGGGCTCAATGGCTGCAGCTATTATGCTAGTTCCTTTAGCATGCTTCCACATGCGGGTTCTACAGTGGCTTCTTTTCCCTCAGTGGTCTTTCCAGGATTTTCCAATGTCACACATGATCTTGATCAAGGAATCTTGTAAAAAGGACCTTCTATGGTGGGTTGTCTCCCCCAAGGTGACTCTGGGCAGACCGTTTCTAGACCCCCATCCGGTAGCCACAGTGACCACAGACACTTCCCAGATAGGGTGGGGGGGCATTTTCTGGGACGGACTGTCCCAAGGAATGTGGCAACCTCACGAGTACCATTTGCACATCGATGTTCTAGAGATGAGAACAGTGCTTCTGGCATTGCAAGCACTTCAAGACTGTCTACCATCAGGACCATTGCAGTCCAGACAGACAATATGTCAGTGGTATGGTACATCAACAGGCAGGACAGAACCAGATCTTACCCCTTGTGTCAGGAGGCGCTTTGAGTATGGCAATGGGCGATGTCTTCCCAACGTTCTCTGATTGCGAGACACATTCCTGGTAAAATCCAACATGATAGAGGACAGTCTCAGCAGGGCTATCCTCTCATGCCTCACGAGTGGTCGCTGAAACAAGAAGTTGCGGACTTGATTTTCCAGAAATGGGGCCAGCCATGCTGCGATCTTTTTGCCACTCTCCTAAACAAGAAATGCAGCAGCTACTTCACCCTAGTTCCCTCTCTGGGACAGTTACCCTGGGATGCACTTGTCCACGATTGGCCTCCAGGTCTACTATATGCTTTTCTGCCTTTCCCTCTCATTCCAAAGGTACTTCAGAAAGCAAAATCGTTGAGTTACAAACTCATCCTCATTTCTCCTTACTGGCCTCGTCAGATATGGTTTCCGTTTCTTCACCATCATCTTCAACTAGAGCCTTGGATACTGGACCCAGTTTCGGACCTTCTGACGCATCAGTCAGGCGGGCTTCACCCATCTCTGTAAACTCTCAAGCTGACTGCTTGGTTACTCCACTTCCAGTCTTAGCCAGGCTCCCAGACATTTCCCCTGCTGTACAACACATTCTAGTATCCTCTCACAAGCCCAATACCAGGAGGATTTACACTAGCAAATGGAAGAGGTTCTCTTATTTGGCCAAGAGTAATAGCATTGATCCTTTTATGGCTCCTGTTCATAAGATTCTTGACTTTCTGGCTGAAACCTTCAAAAAAGGGGCAGCTGCAGCTACTGTTAGGGTCCAACTGACTGCCATCTCCAATTTTCATGTAGGAGACTTGGGTTCCAACATTATGTCCCATAAGTTATGCAGTGCATTCTTACAAGGTACAACACTTTTACGGCCCCCGGTTCGAGAGCACCCCCCACCCCCGGACCTAAACTGGGTTTTAACTTTGATGATTCTGCCTCCCTTTGAACCAGCAGCATCTTGCCCCCTGAAGTTTCTGTCTTGGAAAACCCTCTTCTTGGTTGCTATAACCGCAGCTAGATGGGTTTCTGAATTACATGCTTTGTCTATTTGCCTGCAGTATCTCATTTTTCACAAAGGCAGAGTCTCTCTAAGGACCAAACCTTCTTTCTCGCCAAAGGTTTGTTCAGAGTATAACTTAAATCAGTCCATTGAGCTTCTTGTGTTCTTTCCCAATTACGGCAACAAGGCAGAGTATAGATTACACCAATTGGACATTCATAGACAATTACATCTTTATTTATACAGGACCAAAGACCTCAGAAAGTCAGACCAATTGTTCATATCCTTTGCTGACAATAAGCAAGATTATCCAGTTTCTAAAGTGACTTTATCAAAGTGGCTGTCAGACACAATCACTTATTCATATGGTTTGCGTAAAAAGACTCTTCCAGGAAGGGCCAGAAGACATTCAACTAGGGCCTTAGCCACGTGTATTGCCTTTCAAGCCAAATTGCCTTTAGATTCAATCTGTACTGCAGCAACATGGGCAAATCCTCATACCTTTATCTCTCATTACAAAGTGGATGTGGTCTCCCGGAATGGGGCATCCTTTGGTTCCACGGTCTTGAAGAGTTTGTTCCACTGAGCCACCCAAGAACCAGGTGCTGGGGAAACGGTCCCAACCAGCAAGAATGAAGGCGAGATGGGACAACATAACATAAAGAAGTTATGTACCTACCATAACGTTCCATGTTTGTTGTCCTTCATCTCACCTTCCTTCTTGCGCCCCCCTCCTTCCCCCTTCCTGGAGGTTCGAGAGGAGTTCTTTCGTGGTTACACTGGCTGAGTTTCCTACTGACATACCAGGTTAGTTAAGTATACATTGTCTTTTCCTCTATCCTTCCTATCTTGATGTATAAGAGCTTAGAAAACAATATTTTTTTTACTATATATGTCTAGTGTGGGCTATTAGAAACAAGATCTGGGTAGCTGCCGTTAGGCATGTTGGGATAAGGGGTAGCCTCGAGCCAATAAAAGCTCTTGGGCTTTAGTAAATCGCCCGAGTCAGAGCCGAGGATCAGCTCCGAACCTAACCAGCAAGAAGGAAGGTGAGATGAAGGACAACAAGCATGGAACATTATGGTAGGTACATAACTTCATTTTTTTAGAATAGGTGGAAGTTATTTGACAATGATTTAATGTCTTTCGACTTTTCCCGGTTAGGGGTCACCACAGCGGAACTCTGCTCCGCTAATGATTGGCAGTGGATTTTTACAGTGCTGAGGTGCCAGACCGACACCCAACCTTCAAAGAAGGCACATCCATTCACGCACGCACCTACCTGCATGTCTTTAAGCATCACTTGACCACACGGAAGGACATGCAGACTCCACACAGAAGGTGCTCCAGCAGAGAATCGAACCAGAGAACCTCTTGCTGTGAGGCAACAACGCTAACCGCTGGACCACTGTGGTCTGTTTGACAATGATTTAATAGTTACTGAAATTTTGGCCAGTTTGTACAGAAATTAAAGGTAAGTTAGTATAATACAAACAGGAATTGCAATGTGAAGTGAGAAAAAAAGCAGGCTTATGGTATATTTAGCGAGAAAGTCAGGGGAATATAAATTGATTGAACACTGACAGAAGTAAGGAAGTGAGTGAAGAAGAGAGAGTGAGGAAATGTTAAGGTGTGAATAGGTATTTGTTATCATTTAGGGATGTAGTTTATCTTGGTAGTGACAAGAACAGAGCCAGCTTTTGGCTAAGAAATCTTTCAGAGTGGTTTTGAAGGACTGGAGGGAGGGTGTTGAGCTGATGGATAGAGATAGAGTTCCATGGCCTTAGCAACATGGTATGAATACAGTTTGTGGACAGACGTGAATTTTTGGTCATTAGATTGCAATGACTGACTGGGAGCATAGTTGTGTAGATTGTTTTTTGGATTCCGAATAATTTCACAGGTGGTAAGAAGCTGTGTATATGTTAGTTGATGGGGTAATTCTAACCAATTTAGACTTTTTAGTGCTATACAGTGGTGGGTTCTAAAGGGGTATTTGCTGCAAATTTAGCAACTTTATTATAGCATTGTTCACTTTTTGATGCCTGAAGGTTAGTAAGGAATAGAAATACTTAATGAAGTGGGGGGAGGAGATGAGTAGTGGCAAGTGTAGCTTTACTTGCATCAGTGAGAAAGTTTTTGACTCTATAAAGCATCCCCAGTTTTTGATGATTTTTTATACAATTTCATATTTGCAGGCCAGTAATCATCTACTGTCATCCCTAATAATTTGCTATGAGAAGTGGCTTAAGTGATTGTATTATTAAGAGAGAGGACTTTGGGATTGGGGGAAAAACTGTAGTAGTTTTCTTTTTAGGGTTGAGAATTGAGTTATGAATTACAAGGCCATATTTCAGTTGCTGTTAAAGCTTCCAGAGTAATTTCTTGGAGGTGTGCCATGTTTTCAGATAGGCAAATGAGTGTGGAGTTATCTGTGTACCGTATTTAGGAGGCCTATTGTGCAAATGTGTGGAGAGTGTTGGTGAAACTGTTAGAGGAAAGAACCGAGGATAGAGCCTTGTAGTACACCGGTGGTGACTGACAGGTTTGGAGAGAGGGTGGGATGCCATTTTAATAGCTGATACCTATTGGATAAGTAGCTTTTGAACCATAAAAGGGTGGGCTGAGAGAGACCTAATGAGGACATTTGAAGTAGAAGCTTGCTGTGAAAAACTGTGTCAGAAGCTTTAGACAAGTCTAGAAATAAGGAAGAGACTAGTTTGCCAATATCTGTAGTTTTATTGAGCTTATCCGTATGGATCAGAAGTGCAGTGTTAGTTGTATGGTAAGAACAGAAGCCATGTTGTGTGGGAGATATGAGTTCTTCCTGCAGGAGATAGTTTAGCAATTGTTTTAGAATACATTTATCAAGTATTTTGGAGAGTGGGGATAAGATTGCTATAGGTCTAAAGTTAGTAATGTCTGTTGTATTTCCTCCTTTGTGTAGAAGAATAATGTGCAACTTTTTCCAGAGGAGGCAATGTGGGATTCCTGGACCGACCTTATTTATAAGGATTAATATAGGGTATGCAATGCTGGCGGCTGCTTCTTTAAGGTACTTGCTTGGAAGGTCATCTGCTAAAATACAGCATGGTTTGAGTTTGAGTAGTTTTATATAGAATGTAGGCACAGATTTGAAGGTTATAGCAAACATGGTAATGTGTGGCTGCTGGGCAAGGTTAGGATGAGATGTTGGGGATTCCTTGGTTAGAGGCTATACTATCTGTGAAATGAGTTGAACTGTATTGCATTTTTGAGTGATGAGGTATTGGGAGAGGGTTAGAGATAACTTTATGGTTGGGATACAAGATTCCTTTAAAGGCTGTCCAGAATTTTTTAGGGTTGTGTTTACTGTTATTCTGAAAGATATTGTATAGTTTTTTTTTTTGTCTTCATTAATTTGCTTTTAGTATGATTGCAAAGCATTCTGAGGTGTTCAAGATACTGTGGTGGTTTATATTTTTGCCATTTTGTTTTCCATGCTTTTTCTCTATCCAGCATTTACATTCTACTCCTTTTGGATAGACAAATTGCATCATTTATTTTTAGTTTCTTCCTTCTAGAAGCTGCAAGGCTATTTAGAATATTCAGGAAGGTTGTATTGAGCTCATTATAGCAACATCTGTGGAGAGGATTTTTGGAAGTTCCAAATAATAGATGATGGGTTAGTAATGAACATCTCTAGGTTAAACTTGGCTGCATGTTGTTTTATAAACATGCCATTTAAGTGGATGTGTGAGATGTCTGGTTATAAAGTTTAGGAGATGATCACTGAGACAGTCAGACATTGTACCTGAGGTGGTGTATTTGCTAGGGTCTGATACTAAGATCAGTCTAATAGGGAATTTGATGTGTTGCTATAATGTGTGGGTCTATTAATTAGTTGTGTGAAACCAAATAGTTCACGCTAGATGTAGGGGAGTTTGTCCAACCAATTAACATTCACGTCACCTAGTAGTATTTGTTGTGGAATTGTTATGGATATCTGTCAGAGGAATGTAAATAGCAGTAATACGCATTACATATTTGTTTATAATTGTTTAATTTCAGGAAAGTAGTAAGAAGCTCTGCTAAATTGAATTTTGATATTGGCTTGTTGTGCAGGGAAATCTGTTAGTTGTTTGGAAATATTAAAGCAATAATATTAAAGCAATACCACCTTTCCTGTTTACATAGTCATTATGGAGGATATTTAGCTGTGAGATGTAATTTCAGGGTAATTTATGCTGGGTTTACACCAAGTTTCAGTTACAGTATGAATATCAGGCTTACTTTGGGTAATCCAGGCATGTAGCTCAGCAGTTTAATTTTTATGTTTCTAACATTTATGGCAGCAAAAGTTAGATTACTGGGGTTGGGGCTGACTGTTGTAGGGTTAGAGTAGTGTGTGGAAGAGAATTATCTTGATGTTCATTGTGATAGGTGGGGGCCACGGTTAGGGTGAATGTCTCCTCCCAGAAGGATTTTAATATATTGGGGAATTACTGATGCTTGTTTTTTGTAGAGTACTTTTCCATTTAATTTTGTTTTATTTTGTGTTGCAATGGAGTTAATCAGTCTTTATTTGGAGTAAAGGTGAGAGTGTCCTTAAATAAGCTTGGTGCGAGTGTCGGGAAGAAGTATGAATAGGTGGCTTAGACAGAATTGTAGATGCATTGAGCGCTGCTATGGAGTCATGGTAGGATGAGAGATGGCCCAGTAGCTGGGGAAGAGTATAGCATAAGCCGAGTGGTCACATGGTTAGGTGAAGGAATTTGTATGTTATACTTGGCAGGTAGTAGAGAAATGGGGATTAAGAAGGATATTTAGTGGCAGTGGAGACTGAAAGGTGATAGAGAGTAAGTAGAAAAGAAGTGCCTTCTATGAAAGAAGAGAGTTAGGTTGTCATAGTATCTTTTCTGGAATGTGTTTATTTGGGAAAAGTAGAAGATGCTGTGTAGAACAGAGAGGTGCTGTTAGGGAGGGGTGTAACTATGAATGTATATAGTGCACAGCAGTATGGGAGGGGAAATATGGTTGGGACTAGTGTTAAAATATTAAATGGAAGTTAGGAATTGGGTGAAAAGAAATAGGACTGTTTGTATGATAGTGGTAAGGTTGTTTAGTGGAGTTAGGGAATAGGAGTCACTAATGAAATGTGTATGTAGGATATGTAGTAGTAGAGTAGAAGTTGGTGGGTGGAAATTGGGGATAGAGAAGAATAGCGGGCTTCCACCCTCAGTTCAGTTTATAACAGACAGTAATCAACGTATAGCCAATAAAAGCAGTTCATTACAGAGTTAGAAGGTAGAACAGGTTTTAATGAATTTCCTGAATGTAGAAACCTGTCAGCCAGGAAGGCTAAGTAACTGGCAGTGGGTTAGAGCAAGAGAATATGAAGAGTATTAGAATAGAGAGATGGTAAAAAAGTTTATGAATGTAAGCTGAGAGTAGGTTAGCAGGAGGTATGCTGATTGAGAACTACAGTAATAATAGTGTATATATAGACCTGTATAGAACAAGTTATCATAACATAGCACTATACTGATAAGCACAATATAACACCATCACTTAGTAATGTTCATGGGATTAACCAAGTATATCAAGAGTGTTATATACCAAAACACCAGATACTGACATTGCATACTTGTTAAAGGGCACAGGCTCAACATACATAAATTATACGATTTGAATCAAATTGATATAAATTCAACACACTACCATTGTTCTACACAGTTTTAAAACAAAAGGAAATGTAATATATTACACATACCTGCAATATGAGGAAGTTGGTGACTTATGCATTCTACTACACTTGCCCTCCCACCCTCATGTCAACTTATAACAGGGAGTAATCAGTTTATAGCCAATAAAAGCAACTATCAAAGAGGTACAAAGTAGAAAAGTTTTTTTTTCATTTGCTGAATGCAGAAACCTGTCAGCCAGGAAGAAGTAGTAACTGACTTATACATTGTAATCTGTTCAAGAGAAAGGACAGCGGCCAACTTAGTAAATGGTCCTTAAAGTGCAAGATTAACAGTTTTTTTTTGGGGGGGGAGGGCATTAAAAACTAATTTCCAGCACAGGCAGGCATGTATTTGACTAGATGAAGTTAATACACAGCAAGTTTCTTAAAGTTAAATTTGCTTGCGTTGTACAAAGACAAAATTCCCAGTGAAAATGTTTTGGGAGTTGGCCCTTGTGTCAGAGCTTCTGCAGTATTTGGGTAGGATGCAATGACCACAGACTATTGTACAAAGACAAAATTCACAGTGAAAATGTTTGGGAGTTAGCCCTTGTGGCAAAGCTTCTGCAGTACTGGGATTGAACGTAATGACCACAGGCTCTGCACTATGAAGAAGTTGGTGACAGAGTTCTTCTACTTAGCACAGCTGATATCTTCCAGAACCAAATAGAACATTGTCACATTATATTCAGCATTGATCAGGCCAGTTATTGAATATAGTACCTCCTTTGGGATTAACATGTACCTCATCAACAGCTAGAACGACTTCAGAGGTTTCTTACTAAGATCATCACTGGCTTAAAAATCCAAAGCTATGCCAGCAAAGATTTGGGAGGATCTTTGCCCTGCCTTATGAGGCTATAGGGACTCATTGATCCAGGATCTTTTGTGTATCCAGAAATCAAATAATTCCACAAATATGAGAGCAAGGGATCTAATCTTTACCAGCAGATAAGCTAAGTGAAAAGGTAGGTTTACTACAAAGCACCCCCTCCACCTCTGGAATAGACTGCCACTGCAAATTAAGCAGTGTGATACGTTTTCTTTTTCAAGTGGGAGCTAAATTGGTTGGATATTCATAGTCACCCGTGACTCTACTGGTCTAGCCCATTTCGAGAGAGGAGATTTAGTCTGAGTGGGTACTTGTACGGTGTAAATGGTCTCAAGATTCAGTTGTCCAGCACTTGCTGTAATTCTTTTGAAGCATTGTAGAAGCTCAGGTCTTCATACATAATTGGGTCTGGTGGGCATCCTAGAAATTTTCATATTTCTGCTTTTGTATCCTTTGCCAAGGCTTTATGATATCCTTTTATCAGTTTCATGTGTATTATCAGATGTATCACTGTAACTTATTGTAAAAGTGGTCCCAGAAACTTCACCAATAACTTCTGATTTTTTTTTTTTTTTTTTTTTTTTTTTTTTAACTTTCTTGCATTGTTGGCAGATGTGACAACACAGAGGTTAGAAGATTTATGTGTATGTTCTGCTGGAGTGAAACTGCTGTAGCATGGTTTTACTAAAAGTAGTATCTACCAATCCTTTAAGCTTTTTTTTTTTTTTTAACCTGCTAGCAAAGCTGTGGAGGAAGGACTCCAAACTTATATTTGGACATAACAAAGGTGTTTCATACTTTGTTGTATGATAGCTTAAATATGCTATGCAGTAATCTGTTTTGACTCATTGTAGGAGAATGTTTGTATTGATGGCTACGAAATAGACACCAGTGATGTTCTTTAGATCAGTATTGCAGTAGCCATTATATATAGGGTGTATCTTGCCAAGGATGGCATATGTCTGTCAAGTCTACAAAGCCTCAGGCTCCTTCTTCATGTGGTGTATGTCCGCACTTAGCATGTGAGGAACTTTTAGTAGCATGTGAGGAACTGTTAGTCTAAGAGTGATGTGTAAACGTGCCAAAAAGCAGCAACAGTGAATGTGAAGTTGTTCAATCTCGCCGTTCATTCTTGACTGATGGGTTCGGAGCCGATCCATCGGCTCCAGTACGGCCATATGCAAAGCTCGAGATCTTCCAGTAGTTTGAGGCCAAGCCCCTATCCCATGATGCACTGTAAATTACCCCAGATCTAGTTTGCTACGCCATCTGATCGGAGGTTCCAGTGCAAGCTTGGGCCAGTACAATTTAAAAACTTTTATATTTCGCAATTGGTTAAATAATTTTTACTAAACTTTTCATAAATAAGTTAGATAGTTGGGTAGTTAGCTTTTATAGCTTCCTTAAAGCTCCCTTTCCTGTGTGCTTTTATTAATCTTTAAAATATCGGCCTCATGTGTTTTGGCCTAGTTTTCTCTTACTGTGTGTTTAAGTAGTTTTCTAGTGGCTATAAACAGCATTTTTCTATTGTTGGCCTCGTGTGTTTTGGCCTTAGTTTCTGGAGAGAGTGTGTTTAAATATTCTAGTGGCTATATACAGCCTTTTCTAGTTGTTTAAAATAGTAGCTTTAATAATATTTTGGGATACTTTTTTCTTAGGCTCGTTTGTGTGCGTGTGTGTGTTGTTAGAGCCTAGTAAATTGCTTATTATCTGTTCTGCTTGTTTTTGTAGCAGCTATTATGGCGGATGATAAAGACAAGCACCCAGTCTGGCTTTAAAAGATGTCCAGACTGCAATCAAAAAATGTCTGTTACGGATGATCATGTAACATGTGTTTATTGTTTAGGAGCTGTCCATTTACAAGAGTCTTGTGCCATATGTCATTCTTTTTCTTTGAGAGTGTTGTTAGAGAGGAAAAGGAAGTTGATGGACAGGGGCTTGTTAAAGCACCCTTCTCAAGAGGCTTTGAGTAACCAGGATGTGGCCAGCAAATCTTCCAAGTCCTCTAGATCTTCCGTGGAATCTAAGGACTCCAAGCATTCCAAGAAATCAAAAAAATTGGAAGATTCTGTGACTTTGGCTCCACAGACCTTGGAGCCGACTGTCTTTTCATTTCAGAGCCGGCCCACAGCTTTGGAGCCGGTATCCGAAGTGCCTCAGTCACCATTGCTTCAGTCGGCACCAGTGGTGCATTCGTCTAGGTCATCTGTCAGCCTGTCGGATTTGGATCGATTGGTGCAGAAGCTTCTACAGGCACCGGGGACTCTAGGAAACGACACTCTCCAGTTGGATCCTGGGAGGATAGTCGGACCGACTTGTTGGTGCCGACTCTTCCTCTCGGGGCTTTGGCTTGGATGAGCTCAGCTCCTAACTCTGGCTCGAAGCCCATGGCCTCGATGCGGCAGGGTTTGATAATTCTCTCGGATCTGTCAGTTCCTTCCCATCGGAGCCATGGTGCCTTCGAGACCATGAGGAGAGCTGTGTCCCCCAAGACATCCTTGACTTCAGGCCTTGCTTCCTCATCCCCTAAAGCGCCTGTATCTGCTTCTGCTTCCATCGTCCAGGCTAAGCGTAGAGACCCAGAGCCTCAGGTAGCCCCACAGGGTGCCCCCTGCTCTTCTGAGACCTCCCCAGAGGCTCCCACTGAGGAGGTTCCCAGGAAGAGATTGTGCAAGAAGAGACACTTGGACTCCCCACAGGAATCTTTAACATTTGACACTGACTTGGATGAGTCAGAAGGGTCTCCGCGGTCCCCCTCTGAGGATATCTCCTTTGCTGAGATACTTGAGATCCTTAGGCAGAGGGGTGATTGGCAGTCCAAAAGCCCTACTGAAGATGAGTCAGTTCTCCTGAAGGCTTTCGAGTCTCAACCCTCCACCACTTGGGTGTCTCCACCCTTCAATGAGCTCATGCAGTTGGTCACTCTGAGGGCGTGGGAGTCGCTGGAGTCCATGGAGCCTGTTCCTAGGAGGCCTAACAAGTTTATATCAGCCTCACCAGATATAAAACCTTCTTAATCAAAGGAGTCCCTGTTGATGCCATGGTGATGGAGGTGGCCACCAAAAAGAAAATGTCTGAGACTTCCTCGTCTATCCATCCTCCTAATAGGAGGAGTCTAGGATCATGGATAGATATGGGAAATGCATGTTCAGTTCAGCGACCTTTGCTGTCCGTTCACTGAACTACTTAGCCCATTTCACAAAGTTGCAAAGAGATCTCCTTAAGGAGTTGTGAGATACTCTTCAGGGTACAGTAGCTACAGGGGCCTCTGACAAAGTTGTGGCCCAGCTTGCTACCCTAAATTCTATTGTCATCTCATCCATGCGTCTCCTATCCTATGCAGCTGATGGAACGAGTAGGGCAGCGGGTACAGGAATCGCTCTTAGAAGACATTCCTGGATGCGCTTGTGTTCCTTTGTGGAGCCCTTTAAGTCATCCTTCGTAAACACCCCTTTTGATGGCTCATCCCTTTTTGGGCTTAAGGTGAAGGAAACGTTGACCAGGTGTGAACAGAAGGGAAAGACTCGGCCATCGGAGTCCATTTTTCCACCCCTACCCAGCCTTATCCCAAAGACCAATGGGGAGGAAAAATGTTGTTCCAGAAAGCCCAAGGAGCCTTTCAGGACACTTGTGGTGACCCCCCTCCAGGAGCAGAGGAGGGGGTAATAGTGGAAGATGCCACCGTCGCGGCAGAGGGGGTCTGCAACATCAGGGTGACAGTGATCACTTCCCTGGGCAACACTACCAGCGCTCCTGAAAGGAGGCCCGTCTGTCCTGCTCTGAAGGCAGTCTGGGGTCGCTTATCTTTGTATCCAGATGCCTGGCAAGAAATAAAAGACAGCTGGGTACAAAATATCATTTCCAGAGGGTACTTCATACCATTCGCCACCACCCCCCCATCCATAAGAAGAATCCCGGATGTTTCACCCAGTTACAGGGAACAAGCAACTATAGAGGTCCAAAAGTTGCTAGAAAAAAGAATCATCTAGCCAGTCCCAGCAGACCAAACAGGATCCGGAACTTATTCAAGGTTCTTTTTGGTTCCAAAGAAAACGGGGGACTGAAGACCCATTTTGGACCTCAGCAGACTCAACCAGTATGTAAAAAAAGAGAAGTTCCAGATGGCCACGCGCCAGTCTATACTTCCCTTCTTAGGGAAAGACAATTGGATGTGCTTGATAGATCTCAAGGATGCGTACTACCACATAAAAATGGCCAGGCCATCCAGAGATCACCTGCGTTTCTGGTTGGGAGCCAGTTATTATCAGTTTCGAGCCCCCAGAGTATTCACCAAATGCATGGCAGTGGTCACGGCTCACCTGAGGCGTCTAGGATTCCAGGTATTTCTGTACCTAGACAATTGGCTCCTTACTGCCACCACCAGGCATCAACTGATTCAGGCAAGGGAGTACACTCTGTCACTCTGCAATCATCTAAGCATTACAGTCAACTCAGAAAAGTCTGCCTTGTCACCATCGCAGCATATCGTTTTTATCGGGTCAGAGCTAGCCACCAACACCACTCTAAAGCTACCAATCAAAAGAGTCTTTCTTCTTCATCAGCATGTAAGCACATTGGTATCGAAAGACAGAGCACCAGCTTCAGAAGTTCTGAAAGTATTGGGTTTGATGGCTGCAGCAATCCTAGCCATACCATTAGCAAGAAAGCATATGCGGATCCTTCAATGGCTGTTGTTCACTTAATGGTCTTACCAGGAACTTCCTATAGACCACACAGTATTGATTATGAGCTCTTGCAAGAAAGATCTCCAGTGGTGATTGATGTCTCTTCATGTCACCATAGGACGTTCCTTTGTTCTACCCCCTCTAGTAGCCATTGTGACCACAGACTCTTCCCTGATAGGGTGGGGGGGGGTTTCAGGGAAAGACTGCCCAAGGCATATGGACAGATCAGGAGTCACACTTGCATATCAGTGTTTCTGGAAATGAGAGCAGTACTTTTGGTGTTGCAGTACTTCCAGAACTCTCTTCCACTAGGAACGATTACAATTGAGACAGACAATATGTCAGTAGTGTGGTACTTAAACAAGCAGGGGGGAACCAGATCTTACCCCCTTTGCCGAGAAGCCCTCATAGTTTGGCAGTGGGCTGTTTCCTCCCAGCGCTTTCTGTTGGCAGCACATATCCCGGGGAGATCCAACATGATAGCAGACAAACTGAGCAGGGCACGTGCTCCCTCAGTGGTCCCTCAAGAAAGAGATTGTGGACAGGATTTTCCGCAATTGGGGCCAGCCTTGCTGCGACCTTTTTTGCCAGTCACATCAACACAAAATGCAGAAGCTACTTAGCCCTGATTCTTCCTCCGGGAGAAGCCCCGAGGGACGCACTCATACACGATTGGCCCCCGGGTCTCCTCTATACATTTCCACCAATCTCATTGATACCCAAAGTTCTACAGAAAGCAAAATCCCTGGGAAGGACCATCATTCTTATAGCCCCTCATTGGCCTTGGCAGATTTGGTTCCCATTCCTTCGACATCATCTCTTGGAGGATCCCCGGATTCTGGACCCAGTTCCAGACCTTCTGACACATCTGTCGGGGGACCTTCATCCTTCATCTGCATTGAAGCTGACAGCTTGGCTGCTTCAGTTCCCCTCATAGCCAGGCTTCATAACTTCTCCAGTGAGACAAAACAGATCCTTTTGTCTTTTCATAAGCCTTCCACTAGAAGATTATACCTTAGTAAGTGGAAAAGATTTTCCATATGGGCCTCTTAAGCATTACATTGAGCCTTACCAAGCTTCCTTGACATCCATATTAGAATTCTTGACTGTGATTTTTAACAAAGGAGCAGCAGCAGCAACAGTTCGGGTCCAGTTGGCTGCTATATCTAACTTTCATCTTGGGACTGACGACTTAAATATCATGTCCCATAAGTTGTCCAAGGCCTTTCTCAAGGGGACATTTCATATGAGACCACATATGAAAACTCCCTATTCTCCACATGGAATCTAAATTTTATGCTGTCACGTATAATCCTCCCCCCGTTTGAACCTGCATCATCTTGTGACCTCAGATATTTGTCGTGGAAAACTATTTTTCTGGTAGCTATTACTTCTGCCCGCAGAGTGTCAGAGCTTCAGGCTTTATCTATCAGAACTCCTTATTTGATTTTTCATGCTGATAGTATCACTTAGGACAAATCCCTCCTTTTTGCCCAAAGTTTGTTCAGAAACTAATGTCAACCAAGTCACTGAGTTACAAGTTTTCTTCCCTGATCATTCCAACAAGTTGGAGTATATGCTGCACAAACTTGATGTTCACAGACAGCTCAGATTTTATTTGGATAGAACAAAAGATATCAGGAAGGCAAACCAGCTCTTTGTTTCATTCTCTGAATCCAGAAAAGGTAGACCAGTGGGTAAAACAACTCTGTCTAAATGGTTATCTGATTGTATCACCTTTGTCTACTCAGCTGCTAATATGCCTTTGCAACACAAGATTAAAGCTCACTCAACCAGAGCAGTTTCTATATCCTCTGCATTCCAAGCCAACCTGCCCCTTGATAACATTTGTGCAGCAGCCACGCAGCAGCCACTTGGTCGAAACCTCGTACCTTTGTCACGCATTACAAAGTTGGTAAGGCCTGCAGGGACATGGCTTCTTTTGGGTCTATGGTCCTGAAGAATGTACTCCCATGAGCCACCTGAGATTGATGGTGCTAGGGACGCTACCCATCAGTCAAGAATGAACGGCGAGATTGAACAACTTCACATAAAGAAGTTATGTACTCACCATAACGTTCCATGTGAGTTGTTCATCTCGCCTTCATTCTTACGTCCCTCCTTCCCCCTCCTGGCTGATAGTTGACCTAGATGTTAGTCTCATCCTGGTTGCTCAATTTCTTCTCTTCCTTTCCACAGGAAGATAGCTCATTTATATGATTATAATACATGCAGCAAACAAGATCTGAGGTAATTCACAGTGCATCATGGGAAAGGGGCTTGGCCTCGAGCTACTGGAAGACCTCGAGCTTTGCATACGGCTGTACGGGAGCCGATGGATCGACTCCGAACCCATCAGTCAAGAATGAAGGCGAGATGAACAACTCACATGGAATGTTGTGGTGAGTGCATAACTTATTTTTCCCGCATATGGCAAGTGCAGAACAAAAACATGCCAGCACTTTTGTGAGAGGAAAAAACTTGACTTTATTAAAGTCAAACAGCAGTCAACAGACTGGTTCGGCCCTAAGCCTTTTTCAATGTATAACACAAACTGCAAAATCACTCCAATATATATGGAAAAAGTTAAAGTCAACAATTACAGATCAACCAATCAGCTAGTAAATTCATAAATGTTCATTTAAACAAGGTGGAAAAAGGCCACCCAGTCTAACAATCCAGGCTTTTTCTTTTCTATTTAAAATATTATGCCAACCAGCTTTAAAATTCCTGTTGCCACATACCCTATCTATAACAGTGAATTTAAATTGGGCACCTGGATGTTTGATAGTATGCTTGTAAAATGCATTAGTACAGCATTTAATTCTAATATTACTAAGATGTTCAGATATGCATAATCTAATAGCTCTTGAAGTCTGACCAATATAGAATGCTGAACATGTGCATACAGCTAAATACAGCACCCAGTCTGTACTACAGTTTGAATATATTTATATTAAATATGCAAGATGTATTTTTGGTAGTGAATTCCTTAGTTTGAAACATGTGCCTACAAAATGAGCAGTGGCTACAAGGAAAGCATCCAAGTAATTTTCCATCATCTAATGTACCCTGAGTGATGTTTGGAAAGGAAATTTTATGCTTGTAGTGGTTAAAAAAGCCTCCTAATGTTTTGCCTCTCCTGAAGGAGAAGCAGCCATCTAGTCCTCAAAAGATCATTCAGCCGTTCATCAGCTAATAAAATATCCCAATGTTGTTGCAAAAGATCCATGAAACAAAAGGTGTTGCATCCATAACTCGTTATAAATCTAATGGTTTTATCAATGGTCCCCTTATTAGTATGATATCTTAACAAATCATCTCTATGTGACTTATGTCCTTCTCTGCTAGTCTGAAGGAGATGTGGCTTAGTGTACCCACACTCGCAGAATCTAGTCATTAGTTTCTTTTCTTGAATTTTAAGTTCCTCATTTGTGGAACTAATTCTGTGAACCCTCATAAATTGGGATTTAGAAAAGTTGCATGTGATATGTTTTGGATGACAGCTGGAGGCATGCAGTAAGGTATTAAAATGAAAGGATTTACAATACACAGAAGTTGCCATAGTCCCACCTTGTTGTCTTTTTAAAAGGACATCAAGAAATGAAATACAATCCATGTCATAATTAACTGTAAACTGAGTACCTCACTTGATTTCATTAAGGTATTGAACAAATTCATCATCATATATGATCATTTGTTCCAGATATCCCATGAAAAGGTCACCATAACTTGGTGCAAATGAAACACCCATAGCCGTACCTTTGAGCTGTAAAAATAACAACTACCATTGAAGTAGAATACATTCTTGGTTAGAACGTGCTCTGCCAAATAAAGAAGGAAGGTGTTAAAGCTCGGACTGTATAGTGGAATTTCCCTTAACCAGTATTCCAATGCAGTGAGACCTGCCCAGTGAGGAATACTAGTGTATAACAATGTAACATCAAGGGTGCACATAATCCACCCTGAATCTATAGTTGTGTGTCTGACAATATTGAGAAATTCCATTAACAATGGCTTCAAGTATGTTGTCAAAAAAAACAGTGGTTCTGTGAGAGAACCATTACCAGAACAGTTGGTCTACCTGGTGGCTGCGTGACATTCTTATGCATTTTTGGAAGTAGGTACAAATATTATGGTAATGGTTCCTTGACCCTAAGATGATATGAAATTTTGTCACTGATAATGCCTTCATTAACCACCAACTGTAAAAATTCATCAATTTCACACTTGAATCTAGATGTTGAGTCAGTGGACATGGCTTTGTAAAACTGACCATCTTTCAGCTGTCTCTCTGCTTCAGCCAAATACATAGACCAGTCCATGACCACTGTGGTCCCACCCTTATCAGCAGTAATGATTACAATATTTTTATTCTTCCTCAAGTTTTCTAAAGCTTGAAGTTCTGATGAAGTTAAATTATTGGGGAAAAGCTTTCATCTGATTGTGCACCAAAATGTAAATCTTTGAGTATACATTTTTGGAAGATATCAACATGCTTATTCATAGGGGGAACAAATATAGATCTTTGAAATTTAAAGGTTTGTTGAGATGAAAAAGTTGATTTTAGGTTGTCATTATTATCAAAGTACAGTCTAAGATTTAATAATCTACAAGAAGAAGTCAAATAATCCACAAAAGTATCCTGAGACACCACCTAGCCAGGAATAAAATTGAGACCTTTAACACCTGATTTAAAATGTCTGACAGAACAACAGATGAAATATTGTGTAAATTATTTAAGTTAACTAATGACAACATCCCAGGCTGCATTCTACATGAACTGCAGAATGAACTGGCACCCCACCTAAGCACCATGTTCAATCATAGCCTCACCTCAGGCTTTGTGCCCACTGAATGGTGCACAGCGACGGTTATCTCACTCCACAAAGGTGGAGCCACCACAGACCCCGGGAACTACCACCCCATTAGCCTAACAAGCCTGGTCTGCAAGGCCATGGAACGTATCATCATAGTTCTTATACAAAAAGACATTGGTAATCTCCAAACACTGGACCCCACCCAGTTCAGGTTAGTAAAAGGCAGATCATGTCCTAAATCTGATAGACTTCTTTGAAGCAGTCACCAAAGCCGTAGACGAGGGTAAGGTGGTTCACACAGCCTGTCTAGATCTCGCCAAGGCTTTTGACACCACACCCCACTCTGAAATTATAGATAAACTCACTAAACTAGGTATAAATCCCTATGTCACAAGATGGGTTGCCAACTTGCTCACTGACAGAACTCACACTGTGAAAGTAGCAGACTCCAAATCCGACTTCAGAACAGTGACAAGTGGCATACCACAGGGTTCAGTCCTGGGTCCTCTCTTGTTTGGTATCTACTTTTCTGTACCCATGAGCTACCACATAGGTGGTAGTCTACTTAACACCGAAAGTGTGATGAGACCTTGGGACACAGGTGGACAGTAGTCTCCTTTGATAATCACATCACCACAGTAGTCAGGAAATCCTTCTACGTGGCACACCTCATCACAAAAGGTTTCTCATCCAGGAAAAAAGAGGTCATTGTTCAGCTCCACTCGTCACTCATTAGACCCATTATAGAGTACAACGTCCCTTTTGGTATGTACCTCACAAGACATTTGCAACAACTGGAAAGGCTGCAGAAATACCTCAGAAAGAGGATTACCGGCCTCAAACAGATGCCCTAAGCAAACAGTCTCAAAAAACTCCAGCTTTACTCCGTCACATATCACCTACTCAGAGGCGATCTCTGCCTAACATGCAAAGCTATGTCAAGCTCAGAGCTGTTGGACATGCTCCACTTAAAGAAATCCCAATCCCTCTGAGCTAATAAATTTATGTAACTTTCTTTCCTCAAGTCCTTTTTTGAATTATAACAAATAAGCACTTAACCTTTGAAAGCAAAATTTATACATTTGCTGACCATCAAACTGCCTGGCCTGTTCACACATCTCAGTCACTTCTGAAATACAGCTTTCTATTTTGTGTTCATATAATGTATGTAAAACTTTTACAAATTGCATAGAAGTAGATTGCTGTATTTCAGACCAGGCTGTTAATAAAATATTATCAGCCTGGCCCACCAGTGGTTTAATTCGAATTTGCAAGCCCCTTGGGGAAATACCCTTAAGTTGGTACGCCTTAAACAATTTCAGGTGCCAGATACAGGACCGAATATTTTTCATACATTTAAAAAGTTTGTCAGATGTTTAAGTATATTGGTTGTCTAACTGAGATTCCTTGTTTGATGTAATGCCTATGTTAGAGTCTACTGCAAAAACCTGAATGTCATCTTTGTCCACAGAAAGTCCTTCCAGAATGGTCATTAAATCCATTTCCAAAAATATAATAAAACACTCTTATAGAGAGTGTCAGTATTTTTTTAAACCTTCCCTTAATTTGGATTCAAACCATATAGGAGAAAAGAAGGGTTAATCCTAATGTAAAATGTTCTATTAACTAGGAAACGCCTATAAAATTTAACTGTTCAGGGACATACAATTATGGCAAGGTTGGACCAAAAATCCAAAACTAAATAAGCAGTCAAATAAAAGACATTCCCTGAATAATTAAAGAAGTCTAAACTAAATAATAACAGTAAATAACAATGATATGTTCAGGTAAAAACCCTCCATAAAGAAAAACATTTGAACAGTATTAATGTATAGTCACATAAAATAACATTTAGAAAAAAACATCAAAAGCATATGGACTATTCAAATTGTAGACCACTAATAAGAATATATGATAATAAATAAAGGACTGTTCCTTATTTAAAGAGAAACACCAAAAATGTGTTTGAACTGTTCCAGTCACCAACCACTAATAAAAATGCTTAGTGATAAAAAAACAACTATTCCTAGTAACGCAAACTGTAGTTACTCTTTCCATAGTTAAACAGAACATAGCAGTTACATTTTACTCATAAATGTTGAAAATAAATCATCAAATAGTCCAATAGCTCCACTTTATATGAATGCAGTCTGTAATTTTCATTACATGATGTAAACAGGATCCCACGAAAATGTTCCACTCATAAAGCGCTGAAAATGTCAAAAAAAGTCTAGAAAAAATCCGACCAATCAAGAAAATAGCTGGTTATAAAGAAATGTCCCCAAAAATGCCTTACCTGGTTCGCGATCCAAAATCAAATAAGTTTATGACACACCCATGCAGAGCAAAAAGACAATAAATCAGCAGACAAATCTGGAAGATCCAATATAGCGAAACCTATATATAACAAATCATTAGGTCTTAAGCTGATTCAAGTACTAAACATTACATTTGACATAGAAGAAATTTTTAGTATCCTACCGGTCCATGCTTGAACAGAACGTCATACAATACCCTTCCTTTACTGGTAAAACAGCAGTGATAAGCTCAATATAATTATAACAGAGTCCATAGCAAAAAAATTTTCAAACGAGAGCCCCTAATGCCCAAATATACCAGAGCCTTGCGAATACAAAACCTGTGTGCGAAAGTAAACCTTCATATATTGATGACAGTCATGAATCCAAAAAATGGTTAACGAAAACACCAAGGACAAAAAACTTTTCTTCTGGAATGGAATCCACTCCCAAAATGAAATCCACTAAGCCCGTAGGTAAAAACGGACAACAGGAAAAAATTATCCCACTCAAATTCAGCCCCAAAGGGATTAATGTAGCTGACATAAAATTCTAAAGTAAAATACTGGCGCTGTTCTCCAGTAACAATAAAGGTTTTCCTCTTCTGTAGAACGTAAAACCAGTAGTTCTGTTAAACCAAAGTCCAAAAGTCCACCAGGTTAATATTTACAAAGCATCAGTTTATTCCAAATAAAAATAAAAATTCAACAGATTAAGCGCTTTCATCTCCCATATGGAGACTTTATCAGAATCTGTTGTACATACACATCCTCAGTTTAAATACATATTGGTAAAACCATTAGTTAATTGATCTTAGGTTCTGATAGGCTGGCCATTTATTGTTACAAATTGCTGTTGAGGTGATTCTAAGACAAACCATTATTGTTTCTATAAAACACTTATTGCACTGATATATTGTTGAAAAATGTAATAAAAAGTTCATAGTCAGAACATTTCAAAGTATTTGTTTCTTACAACTTATGTAAATAATGCAGTTTAAATTAAAATTGAATAAATACATAATACTTGTTAAATGCATATCAAAAACCATATAAAATCACTAAAAGGTATATAAAAACATTTTTTGTTCCTGTACCTGTTTTTATATTGTAAAACTGTATGCTAAAATATGCAATAAAGTTAATAAAATATGTTAAAATATGTACATATTCTATAAAACTGTACCAGGGTGTTTACATGGGGCTCAAAACCATAACCATCTATTGGTGTCTCTTTGGGTCATCAGCGAGAGATGGTTTGGCAACTAAGGTTGGATGCATGTGTGAATTATGGATTAAATGACCATATATCCATTAACCCAGCCCTCAAGATTCTCGCTGATGACCCAAAGAGACACCAATAGATGGTTATGGTTTTGAGCCCCATGTAAACATTATGTATTTATTCAATTTCAATTTTAATGTAAACTGCATTATTTACATAAGTTGTAAGAAACAAATACTTTGAAATGTTCTGACTATGAACTTTTTATTACATTTTTCAACAATATACCAGTGCAATAAGTGTTTTATAGAAACAATAATGGTTTGTCTTAGAATCACCTCAACAGCAATTTGTAACAATAAATGGCCAGCCTATCAGAACCTAAGATCAATTAACTAATGGTTTTACCAAGATGTATTTAAACTGAGGATGTGTATGTACAACAGATTCTGATGAAGTCTCCATATGGGAGATGAAAGCGCTTAATCTGTTGAATTTTTATTTTTATTTGGAATAAACTGATACATGTTAAGTTGTCAATCTCGCCTTCATTCTTGCTGGATGGGGTTCGGAGCCAATCCTCGGCTCCGACTCGGCACTTGCTAAGCTCGAGAGCTAATTTTACCAGCTCGAGGCAACCCTATATCCCATGATGCAAGGCGGAGACTACCCAGATCTCGTTTGCCGCTTCGCTAACGAGGTGCCTTCTTTTACCAGCTCTAGGTAAGTGAATAGTTTTTGAGACTTTTCGTCTACCCCCCTTTAAATTTATATATATATTTGTGTTTTGTTAAACTTAACAACTTACTTTAACCCTATTCCCATCAGTGTTTCCTTTTTTTCGAGTATTTTATTCCCTTTCCCTAGCTTAGGCCTTAGGCCTTCCCCTCCCTAAATTTTTTCCTGTCAGGGATTGTTTGTGTATGACTGTTGTGTTATCCCTGTTTATTTTAAATTATTGGATTGAGTGTTTTTGTGTGTGTGTGTTACTGTATTGTGTTTCCTCGACACAGTTATGTCGAAGGACACTAAGGTCTCAGGCTTCAAGAAGTGTGACTCGTGCTGTCAGAAGATGTCTCTGACAGACGGTCGCACTTCTTGTGTTTATTGCCTGGGACCTTTGCACCTGCAGGACTCTTGTGCTATCTGTCATGCTTTCAGCCCAAGAGTCCTGCAGGAGCGAAGAAATAAGCTCATATTAAAGGGCTTATTAAAGCCCGAGAGCTCCCCAATTAAGTCTGCGCCGGGGAAGCCCTCGAAACCTGTTAAGCCTTCGGCTGAGACTTCCAAGCCGTCGGCTTCAGGTTCACCCTCACCAGGGTCGAGATCGGCTCCGGAGCCGATCCTTCCACCTTAGTCTCAGTATCGGCTCCATCCGGCGCCGATACTGGCAAATCCAGACATTCAGTGTCGGCTCCGGCTGGAGCCAACGTATCTTCGGCTCCATCGATCTCAAAAAAGAGATCTCTATCCCCTTCAGTGGAATCCATACGTACCAGAGTAGCTGACGCGTCGGTCAGGCGCATTAGACTGGCGTCAGTGCGTAATGCCGAGCCAAGCCTAAAACGATGAGGTTACAGTCCCGACGCCAGTTTGTGACGAGGCTCAGTGGTGAGGCCGCAGTTGTTTTTAAGGTGAGCTCCCTGCAGAAGTTTTACTGTTACAGGATGGAGAGGTGACCCACTTAAGAGTTACAGTGGCTTCTCAGGTAACTGTTCAGGTTCTCCTTGGCAAGGAGGTTAGAGATTCTCCTTGCTGCCAAAACTCTATTGGAGAAGGTTCTTTGCTTCCTGCAAGAGTTCTAGGTCCCATGCTTTGAGAGGTAGGCCAGTTTCAACTTCAGGGGGGCTAGTCTAGCATTTTGTTTTGATACTCTGGGGTTATATGCCAAATTGATTAAGAGGCAGAGGATTTGATTCCTTTGATAGTTTTCCTTTACTCCTCTCATTAGAGCCAGAGGTGGATTCCAAGTTTTGCAGTTTAATCCATTCCATTCTGAGACTTGATGTGGATGATTCCACTCTTAGGCTCCTCCTAGGGATTTCTCATTTTCAGAGACTTATTCCTCCATGAGGGTCCTAGTTAACGGAAGGCCTTTGGAGCTCTGATTCCAAGTGAGGAGACTTTTGTTTTACCCGAGCATATTACTCTGATTCCAGGAAATAGCTGGGGGAATTCTTGTTTGCCCAGCATAGGCCCTTCCCTTGAACCCCTGTGTGTTGAATGACTGAGAAAAGGTGCCTGAAGGCCTCCTAAGGTGCCCGGTTCCCCCACTTTCCTTTGTCCCAGGATAGGATAAGGGGTGGGGAAGAGAAGCCCAAAGGTGTTAAGGGAGTCCTAGTTAAAAATCCTGTTCCTACTGATAAAGGGGCAATGTGGTTAGGCTCCTTTCAAAATTAAAATCTTCCACTCTAGCCATGAAGCGAAGGGTCAGTTTCACATGCTAAACATCAGAATTATCTCCTTTCACAAGTTTGAATCTATTCTTTGCACTTTGGCTGAAGGTATTGAGGTAAAGAGTTGGAATTAAACTCTATGATCTCCTCTGTTCTGTGCTACCTTGCAATGTGGTGCAGATGCTGTACTGCCTCCCAGTCAAGTGTAGGAGAGTTCTGGATGCTCTTTTGATGCTGTGGTGTTGTTCAGAATTTAGTGTGAGCATGTTAAAGCTACTATTTTGATGCAGCTTTACAGTTGCAAAGGTTTATTTAGCTTTTGCAGGTGCATGTGCAGTTTAAAATGCTTGACAAAGCCCTGATGTGTTGTATCTGCTTAGGATTTTGCAGGGAATGAAACCAAGTTTAGGTGGTAGAAATTGGCCTGCTAAGGGTGGACAAATCCAAGCTCATGATTCCACCCAACAGGGTAGGTCTAGACGGGGGTAGGGGCAGGGCCTGCAAAGTTCTTTAGGCCCCCAGTCTAGAATCACCTGCTCAGACAGCTGGGCAGGGCAGGGTCAGTCCTTTAGAAACAGACCCAATGACTTTCAACTTCAAATTGGGCCAGTAGATTCTCAGACCCATGCTCCTTTTGGGAGTGAAGACTTTTCAAAGAAATTGCAGATTTTTCCATCAAGACGTCCCTTTCAAGGCATGCCAGGCGTTCGTTCTCACAACAAAAGGGGCTCAATAAAGCAAGTTTCTCCATGCCCTCCGCTGGAGGCCATTCAGCCAGTCCCTACAAGCAAAAGGGGGCCACTGTTTTTTTCAAGCCTCACAGTCCCGCAATCAGAGGGGGCCTCCAGAAGAGGTCTCAGCCTGTCTCTAGTCAGCAATTTCAGGAACACGTGGAGACTAAAGAGATGTTTATCTCTCCTCAACACTTCTTCCTGGACATTCCCAAGTGTTCAAGATGTTTTATCTCACAACAGCTTTTGCACTTGCTAAAAGATCACTGGAGTTTAAGGGAAGTATCATAGGTTTAGAGCTGGATGTGCTCTGCTGGCTGGTGCTATGGGAAGCATCTGCTGGAATACTGGGCCCATAAGTCTTCAGTCCCCTCTCAGTATTAGCTTGCTTTATCTACGAAAGGAAGAATAATCACAATCTACATTGGCGAACTGATGATTTACCTCAGGCTTCAAGGAATTCAAATCTCACAAATTTGACGATTATAATGATTCTACTCAAGAAAAGGAAGACCTTCTATGCCTAAAGAAAGTGTCTGCTGTACTCTCTCAAGACATATGTAATTCTGTGGTGAGGGCCAAAATCCAGGTGCTAAGATGCCTAGGGTATTCGGACAAACAAAGAGTCTGAATACAGTACCCTCTCAAGACATGTGCTTTCTGGGTGTGAGACTGAATACAGCAGTTCCATCAACTTTCTCTCCATGGTCACTAAACTGGACTATCCTTTACTTCCATCAAGTATTAGGAAAGTAATGGTCTTAGGACAATTGCAAGCCTTCATGCCAAACTGCATATGAGATTTCTAAGCAATGGTATCTCAAAAACCTATGGACAAAGCACTGCCTGTGTCTCACACTGTCATGTCAATAATAAAGGACTTTCTCAAAAAACTGACCAGTGGTGGGCTCCAATTTTGTCACAGAAACAAGGGACTTTTGCTTGGGAGCCTCACCTAAGTCAGAGGTTTAACGACAGGCCAAGAGGCTATGTCAGACAGCACGATCTAAAATGGAAAGTGGATACAAGACAAGTGGCCTGCCAGACTCACAGCATCTACATATCAACATTAGCTGAGATGTCCAGACAACAGTTTGCACATGTGTGTTTCAATCCAAAGGTTCTTCCAGGGCAGGTGTTGATCATAACAGACAACACAACTGTCATGTGGACTGTCAACAAGCATACAGGAACACATTCTTATCCCTCTATGCAGGCACTTAATGCAGCAATAAAAGACTGCAGCAAGAGTAGCGAGCACTCTTCAACTTCCCCTTCAGCCAGGACTTGGATCTTCATTAGCAGAAGTGTGACACAGTCATGGAATGGATCCCCAATGAAGATCTCTTTGATCTTCATATTAAGCCAGTGTCCAGAGTATTGCACAACTCCAGACACATCACTGTTCGCTAAAGTGGATGCTCTGTCTTTCAGTGCACAAAGGGTCTCATCACACAGCTTGGAAAGTGGATGCCTTTGGAAAAGTTGAAAACTGGTCAGTATGCTCTTCCTTCTCTAGTCCTTCTTCCAAAGACAATATTCTTCTCGGCACAAGACAGGCCAAGACCCACTGATACTGGTATATTGGCCTCTCGGCCTCCATGTCTGCCACAGGCACGGAGTCTGGTAAAGAAGCTCCATGCTCATCTGCTCTGAGTCTCATTTGTTATCTCAGAATCTAATATATCTGCTCAAGACTTCACCTCACTCAATGTACTCCTGGCCTCTTCTGTGTTGAGACAGCAGTCTCAACTTCCTCAACAGATTTTAAAATGTGATTATGGAAGTAGAAAGACCTAAAATTAAAGAAAATTGAGAAAAAATGGAAGAGATTTTTATTTAAAATGTACAGCAAATTTCTTGGAGAACAACTGAGCCTAAGATTGAGTGTGGCTCTTCAATATCTTACAAGATTATTGGACAAGCTTTTGTCCTTCACCATTAAGATTCATGCTTATTTCATTTCAGCTCCGATTGATTGTGATCCACCATTGTTTTGACTTAATACAGTTTTCTCTACTCTAGGCAAAGAATATAAGACCCCAATGAGCTCCTACTCCCAGTTTGCATCTCAATTTGTGTTGGAAAACTTCTCAATTTTTTTTTGAGCTCAAGGCTACTTTCTGTTGAAAATATCTGTCATGACTGCTGGCTTTCGCTGGCTAATACTCTGCAAGCAGGGTGTCTGGAGTTGGTGTCCCTGGGCAGGAGTATCCTTGATTTTCCATAAGGATAGGGTATCATTAATTTCTTCATCCTTCCTTTATGCCTAAGGTGGTTTCTAGTTTAACTAAACCTAACTATTCATTTGCCACTTTTTATGCAGACCCCCAAATAAAGGGGAAAAGATTGTGCACACTTTTTATGTACACAGGCAATTACAAGTGCTATTATTTAAGCAGGGGACTGGATTTTTGCTAGTTGTTCACAGGTTTTGTTTTTTTTCTTTTGAGTTCACAGGGCAAGCCTGTGTCAAAACAAACTATTTCTAGGTGGATTTCATTTTGCATTGCATTTTGTTATTCCCATCATGGCAAGGAGATTCCAGCGCTGATCCTTCTTCATTCCAGGGCTACTGCCACTTACTCAACATTCTAGGGGCTTGGCTACTAAGGATATTCTGGAAGCAGCTACTTGGAGTTCAGTGCATACTTCTCTACAAAGCATTATCACCTTCTTATCTAAGTCTAGGGCTGGTTTTACACCACTGTTTTAAAGGCATTTGCATCTTTCCTGCTTTTGCTCTTTTTTACTTGCCTGCCAGCCTGCACCTCTGCTTTGAGTATAGTAATAATAGCAGGACTGGGAATCCAAGAAGAGAGTACAGTTAGTTTTGTACCTACCATAAATGTATTCAGATTGCCCCGATGTTGCAGTCCACCCCCTTCCCCTCCTCCCTCTGTGTTTTGGGGTGGTTGTGTGTGGTGGTGATGCTGCTATTTTTATATTTTTCTTGTATATATTGTGTATATTTATTTTTTTTTTGGTTTGTATTTGTCTTTTTTTTTCTTCTGACATCTCTGGCAAGGGCAAGGAAGAATGGATACGCCGGGTCATATGGCGGCATTAGTACCCTGCACGTACTGGCGTCAGTCTAATGCGCCCTGACGACGTCAGCCCTACTCTGGTGGTATCTCGGGCCTGAATGACGCTGGATCATATACCCACAGTAAGTGAGCAATGGGGATCCTCGAACATCTACATTTATGGTAGGTACAAAACTGTACTTTCGGCTCCGAGATCACCCTTGCTTTCGGAGCGGAGCCATCGGAGCCGATCTTCTCGGTCGTCCAGGCTGTCTGATCACGACCTCGAGAGAGTGGTGAGTAGATTATTAAAGTCTCAGGCATTGGCCCAAATACTCCATAGCCCATGTCAACAGACGGTAGCTATTTCACATCCACCAAACATTCCTCCTTCGACTCTCTTACAGAGCTCGGAGCCGGAGCTCCTCGGAACCGGCACCGTTGTGGCTTCGGAGCCGATACCACCCCTTTCGGCTCAGTCGTCCTCTGCTCCGATTTCCTCCTTGAGACCTTCATTGGAGGGATCCGGGCGTCTGGTCTCTCTCGTCGGCTCCGAGGGGGCGAGTGGCATCGGACCCTTGTCCGACCCCATTCTCCCTCTCGGAGCTTCGGCGTTGGTGAGCTCGGCCCCGACATCTGCCTCGGAGCCTTCCCTCTCGGTGAGGCCTGGGGTTCCTATCTCTTCGGAGAGGGAACTTTCTGGTCACTCTGACGGGGGAGCCTTCGAGGTGATGAGGAGTGTACTAGCCCCTGGGCTTAGTCAACGGACAGTTCCATCAGCTCCTCCCACTACAGTGCCTGCTGCCGTCTCTTCTCACTCTCTTGCTCCCGGACCTAGAGATCCAACGCCTCAGGTTTCCCCATTGGGAAGATTTTCCTCTTCCGGGGCTTCTCCTGATCCGTCAGGTGAACCCCCGCGTAAGAGGACATGTAAGAGGAAACATCTAGACTCCCCTGAGTCTACTACATGAGATACTGACCTGGATGAGTCGGAGGGATCCCCAAGGTCCTCCTCTGAGGACGTCTCATTCTCAGACATCCTTGAACTCCTTAAGCAGAGAGGGAACTGGCCCTCCCTTAATCCTTCCGAGGACGAGTCAGTATACCTGGAGGCATTCGGATCTCGACCCTCCACCTCCTGGGTGTCTCCGCCTTTCGATCCTCTTATGGAGGTAGTGGCTCGGAAGGCGTGGATGGCTCCGGATTCGGTGGAACCTATCCCTAGGAGGCCTTCAAAATTTATTACGGCCCCACAAGATAGACAATATTTAACAAAGGGTGTCCCAGTTGATGCCATGGTGGTGGCTGCTGCCACCAAGAAGGAATTAGCTGATCCTTCAGTACCTGTCCATCCTCCTAACAAGGAATCTAGGACTATGGACAGGTACGGCAAGCGGATTTTTTCTTCAGCGACTTTTGCCATGAGATCGCTGAACTACTTATGCCACTTCACCCGCCTTCAAAGAGATGTTCTTAAAGAGTTGGGAGAAGTTTTACAGGATCCGTCAGCTGCTGGGTCTCAGGATAAGATTAGCTCACAGCTAGGAATCCTTAACTCCATTGTTAACTCCTCCATGCAGCTCATTTCTTATGCAGCCGATGGAGCGAGTAGGGCCGCAGGCACAGGAGTGGCTTTAAGGCGTCAGTCCTGGATGCGGCTTTATAATTTTGCAGACCCCTTCAAGGCGTCCTTCACAAACTCCCCCTTTGATGGGTCGACCTTGTTCGGACCTCAAGTGAAAGACACTTTGACTAGATGCGAACAAGATGGCAAGACTCTTTCTGCCGTAGGAGTCTGTTTCTCCACCCCTTCAAGACCTTATCCCAAAGGACAGAAGGGAGGGAAAATGTGGTTCTGCAAATCTCAAGGAGTCACGCCTGACGCACGAAGTCAGTTTACCCCCAGAGGCAGAGGGGGTAACAATAATAGACGCTGCCCTAGGGGCAGAGGTGGTCCGCAGAATCAGGGTAGCAGAGAGCCTCTTTCTGACAAACACTTCCAGCATCCCTGAGATGTTGCCCGATTGTCCGCCTTCGGAGGCAGTCGGGGGAAAATTATCGCTGTACCCAATAGCCTGGCTTTCCCTTTCTCAAGACAAATGGGTACAGTCAATTATATCCGAGGGTTACAAAATTCCCTTTATTCAAACCCCAGTTCAACAAAAGGGAACCCTTCCAGACGTTCCACCTGGTCTAAGGGAACTAGCAGTACTAGAAATATCAAAACTGCTAGTAAAAAGAGCCATCCAGCCAGTCCCAGCGGACCAAATAGGATCCGGAATCTACTCAAGGTTCTTTTTAGTTCCAAAAAAGACGGGACTGGAGACCAATATTATATCTGAGCAAACTCAACAAGTTTGTAAAGAAATCAAGATTCCAGATGGTCACGCTTCAGTCCATTCTGCCCTTTCTGGGCAAGGACAATTGGATGTGCTCGATAGATCTTCAGGATGCGTACTATCAGATAAAAATTCACAGACACTCCAGAAGATTTCTCCGCTTTCGGCTGGGGACCAGTCACTTCCAATTCAGAGCCCTGCCCTTTGGGCTCACTACAGCCCCCAGAGTGTTCACCAAATGTATGGCAGTGGGTACGGCTCACCTGAGACATCAAGGATTCCAGGTGTTTCCATATCTAGACGACTGGCTCCTCACTGCCACCACCAGGCATCAGCTTCTCCAAGCCAGAAATTACACCATTCACATTTGCAGAGGGCTAGGAATTTCTATAAATTTCGAAAAATCTGCCTTGTCGCCTTGCCAATGTATTACTTTTATAGGCGCAAGATTGGACACCGTACAACTTTCAGCAAAGTTAACAGACCAAAGGATCTTGGACATTCAAAGACACGTCCAGGTGATTCTTCTCAGCAACAAAATTCAGGCCAGATTTGTTCTGAAAGTATTGGGTCTTATGGCGGCCGCCATAACACTTCTTTCCCTTGCCCGCTTTTACATTCGTCTTCTACAATGGATGCTATTCACACAATGGTCTTTTCAACAACTTCCCATGCGTCACGAGATCATAGTAACTCCAACTTGCAAAAGGCATCTGACTTGGTGGATATCGTCCCCTCAAATCCATCAAGGCAGACCTTTTGTTCCTCTTGCCCCGGTTGCCACGGTTACATCGGACGCCTCCCTGATCGGGTGGGGAGGGGGCATTATCAGGGCAGAATGGTCCATGGCACTTGGCAACCTTTCGAGTACCATCTGCACATAAATGTTCTGGAGATGAGAGCGGTGCTTTTAATGTTGCAAGCCCTCAACGACTCTCTTCCCCTGGGAACTATTGCAGTCCAAACGGACAATATGTCCGTAGTGTGGTATATAAACAAACTGGGCGGAACCAAGTCCTATCCACTGTGTCGAGAGGCTCTCGGACTTTGGCAATGGGCAATCTCCTCTCACCAGTTTCTGATAGCAGCGCACATCCCCGGGAAATCCAACATCATAGCGGACAGATTGAGCAGAGCTATTATCATGCCTCATGAGTGGTCTCTCAAACAATCAGTTACGGAAAAGATTTTTCAGAAGTGGGGCCTTCCTTGCTGCGACCTTTTCGCTACACCTCAAAACAGCAAATGCCCAGACTTCTTCTCTCTCTTCCCCCTTCCAGGCCATCCCCCCAGAGATGCTGTAACCCAAGATTGGCCCCGGGGACTTCTTTATGCCTTTCCCCCTTTTCCGCTGATACCTCAGCTAATTCAGAAAGCAACCGCCTTGAGAGCCAAGTTGATTCTCATTGCACCTTATTGGCCTTGACAGATATGGTTTCCGTTCCTACATCATTATCTCTTGGTACAGCCATGGCATCTGGACCCGGTTCCAGATCTTCTGACCCACCAGTCGGGTCAACTGCACCAATCCATACCTTCTCTCAACCTCACTGCTTGGTTGCTCCACTTCCATCCTTAGCCAGGCTTCCTATGATTTCTAATCCTGTACGGGATATCATAGTAGCTTCCCTAAAATCTTCTACCAGAAAGATTTACACTAGTAAATGGCGACGTTTCTCCTTCTGGGCAAAAGCTAGGAACATAGACCCCTATACTGCTCCAATTCATTCAGTATTGGACTTCCTAGCTGAGATTTTTCATTCAGGATCCTCTTCTTCCACAGTGAAAGTTCAAATGGCAGCCATTTCAAATTTTCATATAGGCCTTTTGGACCACAACATTATGTCACATAAACTTTGCAAGGCATTCCTTCGAGGTATCTCTTTATTGAAACCTCCGATTAGAGACCCCCACCACAGTGGGATCTAAATTTAATTTTAACATCCTTGATTCTTCCCCTGTTCGAACCTGCAGCTGCCTGTTCTTTGAAATTGCTTTCTTGGAAGACACTTTTTCTAGTTGCCATTACTTCTGCCAGGAGAGTATCTGAGCTTCATGCTCTCTGTATTTGTCCTCCCTATTTAATATTCCACAAAGATAGGGTATCTCTAAGGACTAATCCGTCTTTCTTACCAAAAGTGGCATCGCAGACGAACCTAAATCAATCCATTGATCTTCCAGTATTTTTCCCGAATTATTCTGATAGAGCAGAACAAAAGTTACATTGTCTTGATGTTCACCGCCAGCTCAGATATTATCTGGACAAGACTAAAATTTTTAGGAAATCTGATCAACTGCTTCTATCCTATGCAGAGAACAGGAAAGGCCTTCCAGTTTCTAAGGTAACTTTATCTAGATGGCTGTCTTCTGTGATCACTTACATTTATCAGCTCAGAGGCAAAGAGTTAATTTCTAAGCCAAAAGCCCATTCTACCAGAGCTCTAGCTACATCTACAGCTTTTCAAGCTAGACTTCCAATGGACACTATTTGTGCAGCAGCCACATGGGCCTCTCCTCATACCTTTGTTTCACATTACAAATTAGACTTGGCCTCCAGAGACAGAGCGAATTTTGGTTCCACCGTTCTCAAGAGTCTGTTCCATTGAGCCACCCAGGATAGAGGTACTAGGGACGCGGTCCCATCCAGCAAGAATGAAGGCGAGATTGACAACTTAACATTTAGAAGTTATGTACCTACCATAACGTTCCATGTTAGTTGTCTTCTCTGCTTCTTTCTTGCGCCTCCCTCCATCCCCCTAGCCTGGTCAGACCGAGAAGATTATGCATCTTCTATTAAGAGGTTATTCCCTTTTTCTAGCTGTTCAACTTCTAGTGTCACTAGATTAGGTTGATCCTTTCTAGAGGGTTATGATGTTATTTAGTATTGTTATTTTTCTTCCTCCTCTTCAGTTGGAAGAAAATATTACTATTTCTTTAGCTACCAAATGAGATCTGGGTACTCTCCGCCTTGCATCATGGGATATAGGGTTGCCTCGAGCTGGTAAAATTAGCTCTCGAGCTTAGCAAGTGCCGAGTCGGAGCCGAGGATCGGCTCCGAACCCCATCCAGCAAGAAAGAAGGCGAGAGAAGACAACTAACATGGAACATTATGGTAGGTACATAACTTCTAATTTGTAAATATTAACCTGGTGGCCTGGTGGACTTTTGGACTTTGGTTTAACAGAACTACTGGTTTTACGTTCTACAGAAGAATAAGCCTTTATTGTTACTGGAGAACAGCGCCAATATTTTACTTTTTCCTGTTTGAGGTTGTGTTTTTTTGACATAAAATTCTCCCGACTGAAGAGTTAAATACTAATACCTCTCACAACAAGAGCCACCAGTGAAATGAAAAAAACAGGAAGCAGCAACAGTGATTCGCACGTACGGCAAGTGCAGAAGCCCAAACAAGAAGCAAAATGCGAAAACAAAACAGGCCAGCACTTTTGTGAGAGGAAAAAACTTGACTTTATTAAAGTCAAACAGCAGTCAACAAACCGGTTTCGGCTCAAAGCCTTTTTTAATGTATAAACACAAACTGCAAAACTACTCCAGTATATATGGAAAAAAATTAAAGTCAGCAATTACAAATCAATGAATCAGCTAGTAAATTCATAAATATTCATTTAAACCAGGTGGAAAAAGGCCACCCAGTCTCACAATCCAGGCTTTTTCTTTTTTATTTAAAATATTATGCCAACCAGCTTTAAAATTCCTGTTGCCAAATACCCCATCTATAACAGTGAATTTAAATTGGGCAGCTGGATGTTTGATAGTATGCTTGTATAATGCATTAGTACAGCATTTAATTCTAATATTACTAAGATGTTCAGATATGCGTAATCTAATAGGTCTTGAAGTCTGACCTATATAGAATGCTGAACACTTGCATACAGCTAAATACAGCACCCAGTCTGTACTACAGTTTGAATATATTTATATTAAATATGCAAGATGTATTTTTGGTAGTGAATTCCTTCGTTTGAAACATGGGCCTACAAAATGAGCTGTGGCTACAAGGAAAACATCCAACTAATTTTCTACCATCTAATGTACACTGAGTGACATTTGGAAAGGGCATTTTATGCTTGTAGTGGTGAAAAAAGCCACGTAATGTTTTGCCTCTCCTGAAGATGACGCAGCATCTGTCACTCAAAAGATCATTCAACCGTTCATCAGCTAATAAAATATCCCAATGTTGTTGCACCAGATCCATGAAACAAAAGGTGTTGCGTCCATAACTCGTTATAAATGTAATGGTTTTATCAATGGTCCCTTTAATAGTATGATATCTTAACAAATCATCTCTATGTAACTTATGTCCCTCACTGTTAGTCTGAAGGAGATGTGGCTTAGTGTACCCACGTTCCGCAGAATCTAGTCATTAGTTTCTTTTCTTGAATTTTAAGTTCCTTATTTACTGTCCTTTTACTAGAGAAAAGTTAGTTTTAGTTGCTTTCTCTTTTTACTGACTGATGCTTTTTAGCTTCTCCAAGAGAGAAACTCCATTTTTGTCTTGACTATAGAACAAAGTACCACCCTGTCAGTTGGACCTTCATCCACCCACAAAAAGGAACAATTAACAGAGCAACCTTTGCCACCAAAATAAGCTGGTAATTTGTCTCAGCCACATTTGGGTTACTCTGCTGTGGCTAAAGCCAGTTCCTCAGACCACTCATCTTTTCCCCTTATCTCTGTGGTGCTTTTCATGCAGTCAGTAAGAACTGGGTGGTTAGCCATGTTCTCTGTGACTGTTGGGGTCCTCCCTCCGTAGGCAAGGGAGAGCCACTCTTGCCAGTCTTCGGAGAAGGGATGGGAAGGTGTCCCTATTTACTTAGAATGTTGTGCTCATCCCTGGGGAAACAGTTACTGGCAACACTAAGTCTGTTAGCCCCAACTTCCCAGTAAAAAAAAAAAAACACAGAAAGCTAAACATTTATCTTCTCTTGTACCAGTTTCTCTGGATAGGAGTGGTTTATTAGAGTTGGCTCAAGGTCTTGTACAGCCTGTTCACCCTTGTTATAAGTTAGTTTCTGGTAAGAGAAAAGGAATAGGTTTAAGATTTTGGATCTGTAGTAGACTGTGATAGGACAGGATTTTCTCCTCAGATGTCTGATTCAGATTTAGAGTAGGGCATGGTATCCAAATTGCCCTTTGAGGGATTTTATTTTTCTGAGACTTTTTACAGAATGTGCCTGTGTTTTCATTGGGAGAACACTGAAGTTTCTTAGTCTCTCAGAAAGTGCTACGAGTTGTTACAACTGAAATTCCCAGAACCTTGACACCCTACCCCCCTCCACCCCACCTCTGGTGCAGTCAGCATTGGTGGATGCATTTGGTTTCCCTAACAGCAAGCCTGCTGCACAAAAGTAAGCAGATGGAATGTACAGAGTTCATCAGTCTTTCGAGTTTATGTACACTCATCCCAGACCTGACCCAGCAGCTATACCATTAGATAACCCAGATGCTGCCAAATACTTTAATTCTAATCCTTCTCCTTCAGATAAGGATGGTAAAGCTATAAGTTGCTTCTGCAGCTCTGATTTTTAGAAATTTTAATTGCCAGGCTCATATGTTAAGGTTTATTCAGATTAATTGTGTATTTGAAATGTTTTATCACAGTTCCCTCTTGGGAGGAAAAATCTGCTAGATACCCCAATACAAAGAGCTTTTCTGCCACAGGAAAAACTAAGTCTGTAGTTAGATCTATTCCAGGAGTTTTTCTCTCAGATGTTGGTCCTGTGAGGGAATAGCTTAGGATTTTGGCTCTCATGACATCTATGATTCTCATGGTACCTCTGGCAAGACTGCACATGACAAAGATACAATGGTATCTGAAGTCCCTTTTGGTCCCAGTGCCAACAACCATTATCTTTTTAGATTCCAATTCTAGGATTTGTGAGAAGAAAAATCACTTGGCAGAGACATTGAATATCCCTGAATCCAGATCTCCTCTTCTCCCCTCATGTTCCAAAGCAGTCAGTCACCACAGACTCCACTCTGAGAGCAGTGTCAAGGAGATTAAAGTCTAGAGTATCTTGAAGAACAATCACCGACACACATACATATAAATATAAAAGATATGCTTGTTCTTATCAAGGAATTCAACACTTGAATAATTTTTGGTCCCCAGGACCACTTTAAGGCGTTAGACACAATAACACAGTGATGTGGTACATAAACAAGTAAGGGGGAACCAGCTCTTACCCCCTGTGCAGACTAGCCACGTTAGCTTGGGATATACCTTTACAGCATGGTATTAGTCTAGCCTACATTCTGTCAGACAAAATTGTATGGCAGACAGGCTGAGCAGGACAAAGGTAGACCTTCATGAATGCAAACTAGATCTAGGGGTCTTCCAAGATATGATCCATTTGTAGGGAGTTCCTCAAGTAGACCTTTTTGCCTTATCTCAAAACAATCATCTGGAAAAATTCTGCTCCAGAACTCCATGCAAGAAGGTGTGGAATGCATATGCCTTTCCTTTTCCTTTGACAGGAATGTACATATATGCCTTAACACCCTTCCACTGATATCCAGGGTAATTCTGAAGATTCAGAAGGAATCACCAAGGATCATTGTAGATGTTCTTCGTGTTTCACTGTTGCAGTCATTACATTTGGGTAATCCTGCTGGCAGGTTGCCCTCAGTCGGCCTGAATTTCAAAGTCTTGGGTCCTGCGACGGCTGCTGTCGCCCCTTCCCTGACGTCAGGTCGTCAGGGGTATAAAAGATGCGGCTGACGCCATTTTCTTTAGTCTTTCTTGGCGCGCGGCAACCAAAGCAGAAGCAGTTCGCAAGTGCCTGTCGGCTGACTCCTGAGATTTTTGTTTTCGAGTTTCAGATCCAAAGTCTTCAATAAAGCTAAGTACCCCATTGGGGAAACTTTTTTCTTGCTCCAGACCGATGTCAGAAAAAGTAAATAATTGTATTTCTTGTGGAAAGCAAATACCTCATAAGGACTTTCATTCTTACTGTATTCCTTGCCTGGGCCCTGATCACAACCTTTCTGGTTGTCGGTTTTGTGCTAGATTCAACCAATGCACTATTAAGCTTCGGTATGATTTTGCTTTAAACTATTTTGGACGCCGGTTTAATTATCCTGAAATGTTGTCGGAAAGCCTTCCGACTACCGGAGTTCACAAAAAACGCAAAGAAAAAGAGAGAGATAGACAACCGAGGCCCAAAACCGATGAAGCTTCTCCTAAGCCAGTCGCCGGTTCTCAGTGAGGTGCTTTCGCAGCCCCTGACGCCCGCTACTTTAGACTCACAGGCCGCTACCGACTCCCACGTGGAGCCGGCCATGCCACTGGAAACTCAAGGTATTGGAGCCTCGGATACTATTCCTTCAGATGGGTCCAGAGCCGCTGAGCAGGCACTGGCTTCTGAGGGTGTATTCAGACCTGAACATCTTTACATTAAACCAACCTCAGCTTCAAAGGCAAAGACTAAAGCACCTTCTAAAGCAAAGAAACAAACTCAAGAGCCACGTGGACAGGCCTGTATGCCCAAAAAACAGATGCTCAAAATGGCCGAAGACTTAATTACCTTGATCAAGGGTTCCCATCCCCCTCCTGATAAGAGGCCTAGGCAAGAGACTGACTATGAATCTTCAGATCAGGTTTCTATTTCTTCTGATTCCTCTTCTGATCAGGAATATTCTCTTCCCCCCTATGAGGATTCTGATGCTGAAGAATCTATACCTTCAGCCTCTCCTCCAGAGGACTATTCTTTTGGGGAAATCTTGCATACCATGAGGGAACATTTCCACTGGGAGAGCCAAGATTTTTCAGAATCTAAAAAGAGGCTCAGGGATTTCCTTTTCCTACCTCAACATAGACCACTAGCCATTCCACCTGTGTTAGATATTGTAGATGATGTGTTTTCGGAGTCCAGTCTTACTCCTGACTCCTTACCTCCAGCTCCGGTTAAGCCAGACAGATATTACAGGGTTCCTGACTTTCATAAATTCCTTTTTAAAAAACCCTGCTGCAGACCCAGAAACTATTTCACAGGGTCCCAAAGGAGTTGAGGCTTCCACTGCAAAAAACCCTACCCCCTCTGACAGAGATTCTAGGGCACTGGATAGATGGGGAAAAAAGGTTTACACATCTGCTACCTTGGCTATAAGGGCCTTAAACTGTCAGTTTCATATGCTCAAATATCAGCAACATGTCATGGCATTGCTTAAACAGAAAATGTTATTAAACTCTGAATGTGCAGAAAACAAGGAAATCCAGGATTTATTGCATGCAGCTGAACAAGTTGGAAAGCATACTTTGCAATGTGGTTTTGATTCTTTGGAGGTCTCCTGCAGGGCCGCAGTTACGGGTTCTGTAATTAGGAGGCATGGTTAAAGGAACAAAATCTGCCTGATCATGTCAAAGTTAAATTATTAGATGCACCTTTACAGCATGATACTTTGTTTGGTGTTAAGGCAGAGGAGGTGTTAAAGAAAATGGAGGACAAAGCTAAATCTATGCAAACTGTCAAAGATTTTTTACAAGTACAGCCACCTAGGTTTTGTAGACACTGGCCTACAAAGAATTGGTCCTTTCCTGTGTCAGACAGACCTCAAAGGGGCAGATCCAGATGCCCTAGAGGCAGATCCCAGGTTCAAGGATCCTACAGGTCAAAGCAGTGGGGTGCTTCTACCTCCAAAGTTGGAGAAGACAAATCACAACCATACAGGAAACAGTCCCAATGACTTCCCCCTGCCGGTACCAAGCACTTATCTCCTGGCAGCACCCTTAGGGGGAAAATTAGCACTTTTTTCTCAAAATTGGCACATTATAACCCAGGACAAGTGGGTGCTAAATATCGTGTCACAAGGGTACAAGTTCCATTTCCATACCCTGCCAAAGGCAAACGGCTGGCCAGATCTGCCAAAAATCCAATGGGCAGAGGCACAAAAACAAGTCTTATCCTTCATGGACATGGGGGCCATTCAACAAGTACCAGAGCAAGAGCAGGGACAAGGATTTTACTCAAGACTGTTCTTGGTACCCAGAAAGGACAAGGCCTGGAGACCAATACTGGATCTGTCTATTCTGAACACATTCCTGGATATACCAAAATTCAAGATGATGACTTTGTAGCAGCTTCTGCCCATGCTGGGCAAGAACGCTTGGCTGGTTACTCTAGACCTAAAAGAGGCATACCTGCATGTCCCAATCAGACAGTTATGCAGAATATACCTCAGATTCAAGGCTGGCTCAATGCATTACCAATTCTCTGCATTGCCCTTTGGCTTATCTACTGCACCCAGGGTCTTTACAAAGTGCCTGGCACCTGTAATTGCATTCTGCAGACAAAGAGGAATACAAATTTATCCTTACTTGGACGACTGTCTAATTCAAGCAGAGAACAAGGACATTCCTCTACAGCATCTGGCGTTTGTGAAAAGACTTCTAACATGCCTAGGGTACACAGTCAACAAAAAGAAATCAAAACTAGTACCCTCTCAAGAGATAATATTCCTGGGTGCAAGCTTAAATACAACTGCCCAGATGGCTTATCTCACGCCAGACAAACAAAGGCAACTGACTACCTATTTCAAAATGTTGGCAACAAAGGCCCAGTTATCTGCAAGAAAAATTCTGCAGGCTTTGGGCTTCGTGGCATCCTGCATCCTACTAATTCCATATGCAAGACTGCATATGAGGAAATTTCAATGGTACCTAAAAAGTGTTTGGACTCAACATTGCCACAGCCTGGAAACAGTGATTACTCTCATTCCCTGCCTACAACAGGAGTTGCGATGGTGGGCAAATGCTTGTCACCAAAACAAGGGACAGCCATTCACATTACCCCCTGCCAGGCAGACACTCAGATTGTGCCTGGGGGGCCCACATGGCAGGAAGATGCATTCAGGGCACATGGTCCTCAATCCAAATGCATCTACATATCAATCAAAAAGAGATGCTAGCTGTTCAGAATGCCCTGACAGCCTTCAAGGACCTACTTCATCCGGGACAACTACTGATAAAGACAGACAACACCACAGTCATGTGGTATATAAACAAGCAGGGGGGCACACATTCTTACCCCCTTTGCATACTAGCCATGACTTTGTGGGACACAGCATTAACTTACCAAGTACATCTGCAGGCACAATTCCTGCCAGGAAGGAAAAATACTCTGGCAGATGAACTAAGTAGAAACCTCATGGATCTCCATGAGTGGCAGCTGGATCCACAAGTCTTCAGCATGATAACAAGGAAATGGGGATGCCCGGACATAGATCTATTTGCCTCCCCTCACAACTACCAACTAAAAAGATTCTGCACAAGGACTTATCACAGACAAGCATGGAAAGTGGACGCCCTAGCTTTCAGCTGGAAACACCTGTCAGTATATGCCTTTCCCCCACTGCCTCTCTTCCCCAAGGTACTCCTAAAGGTCAGACAGGAAAAGCCAAAAATTATACTGATTGCCCCAGACTGGCCCCGCCAGTACTGGTTTCCAATCCTAAAGAACGTGTCTCAATGCCCAGCTTGGACCTAACCTCAAATACCTCATCTACTGCCCCAGCAAAACAATCAGATACTGCACAGCCAACTCAGGACTTTAAACCTGGCAGCATGGTGGATAATGTGGTCATACAAAACACACCGCTCAGTAATACTGTAATGGATGTCATTTTGGAGGCCAGAAGGCCTAGTACTAGAAAATCTTACGCTGGATAATGGAAGAGATTCTGTGCTTGGAACCAGGCACAAGGAACTGATACAGCTGTGCCAAATATTCCTTAGATTTTGCAATACTTAACTGAGATGCTGGACAAAGGCCTATCTTTTTCATCTATTAAAATTCATGCCTCTGCCATTTCGGCTCATTACGATACAGAGCCACCAATTTTTTATCATCCCTTATTAAAACAGTACCTCAGAGGAGCCAAAAAAAGGCCTCCAAGGAGATCACCAATGCCTGCATGGGACCTCAACAATGTCTTGGAAAAACTCACCCTGCCTCCTTTTGAGCCAGCTGCTACTGCTGATATAAAGTTTATATCTTGGAAAACAGCTCTGCTCTTAGCAATAACTTCTGCAAGATGAGTTTCAGAGCTACAGGCACTCATGGCTGTGGAACCTTTTATCATTTTTTTATCCAGACAGGGTCTCTCTGAGGACAAACCCAACATTTATGCCTAAGGTGGTGCCCAGTGTGGCTCTTAACCAAACTATTCATCTGCCAACTTTTTATCCAAATCCACAGAACAAGGGGGAGAGAATTCTGCATTCTTTGGACGTGCACAGACAGCTTAGATTCTACTTGGACAGAACCAAGGTTTTCAGAAAGACAGAGCAATTACTAGTGGCATATGCTGCAGGATCACAAGAAAAGGCCATCTCAAAGCAGACTGTTTTAAAGTGGATAGGCCACTGCATTCGTTTCTGCTACTTACACCATGGCAAGCCAGTGCCTAAGGGCATTAGGCCACATTCAGCCAGAGCTGCAGCCACTTCAGCAGCCTTTCTCAGGGGAGTAGCAACCAAGGACATTTTAGAGGCTGCTACTTGGAGTTCAGTGCACACCTTTACAAAGCACTATCATCTGCCACTCTACTCTAAATCCAGGGCAGGCTTTGCCACTGCAGTTCTGCAGGGCCTCATAGCCGCTCCTAATGCTGTTTAGCTCCAGCCTCCCATCCATAGCTTTGGGACACTACCCAAATGTAATGACTGCAACAGTGAAACACAAAGAACATAGTACAGTTGTGTACACTTACCATAAATGTAGATGTTAGAGTGTATTCACTGTTGCAGTCCAGGTTACCCACCCACCATCCCCCTTTTCTTCTGATGGAACCTATCTTTCCTTCTCTGATTTATACAACCTGTGTGGTTTATTTGCTTGTAGAGGAAGGTAAAGTTTATATTGGTGCATGTATTTATATATACATAAATTTTGGCTACCCTTTTACGGGGCACCTGACATCTGCGGCAAGAAAAGCTAAAGAAAATGGCGTCGGCTGCATCTTTTATACCCCTGATGACCTGACATCAGGGAAGGGGTGACAGCAGCCGGCGCTGGACCCAAGACTTTGGAATTCAGGCCGACTGAGGACAATTTGCCATCAGGATTACCCAAATGTAATGACTGCAACAGTGAATACACTCAAACATCTACATTTATGGTAAGTGTACACAACTGTACTTTACTGCTCTCTGGCCAAAGCATCAGTGGGTTCTCTCTTCTCTTGAAATTGGCCAGGGTCAGTTACCTCAAGTGTCATTAGCAGACTCGATCTACTCACACAAGAACAGGGGTTTTAATCATCCTGACCCCAAACAACTTCAGCTGACTGCCTGGATGGATACGGTCTTAATACCTTTTAGACACCTATTTACTGAGGCTGTGCAGCAGGTATTAATGGAGATAAGAAAGCCTGCTACTAGAAGATCATATATAAGCAAATGGAAGAGGTTTCCGTATTGGTGCCACAACATAACCATCATCCATTCAGGGCTAGTGCTTCTCTGGTTTTGCATGTGTGTGCAAGTTGCTTTCTAATGGCCTATCTTTCTCCTCTCCCAAGGTTCATCTTTTGGCTGTTTCAGCATGTCTGCCTGTGAATCCCACTATTTCCAGGCATTCTCATGTCAAAATATTTTGAAAGGGGTATTCCATAAGAAATCTCCAAAAAAACAGTGGCTCCTTCTTTAGATCCTAATTTTTTGTTAGAGAATCTAACACTTACTTCATTTGATCCAGCTCATCTGGCTGATTTGAGGTTCTTAACATTGAAAGTAATTGTACTGATTGCTCTGACCTCTGCAAGAACATCTGAGTTGCAAGCTCTCATGGTGGGTCAGCCATATCTCATCTTCCACGAAATTAGGGTTTCTTTTAGAACTAATCCTTATTTTATGCCTGAAGTGGTATCGGAGTTTAATTTGTCGAGCTATCAATCTCCCTGTTTTCATTCCTGATCCCAAATTTGAGGGAGACAGGGTATTTCATTCACTGGATATCCATAGACAACTTGGATACTCTCTTGACAGAATAAAATATTTCAGATCTTCCAATCAGCTGTTCATTTCTTGTGAAAGTAAGAAGAGGCAGCCTGTGTCAAAGCTATTTCCAAATGGTTATCTGGGGCTGTTAACTTGTGTTGTCCTCACTACAGCAAAACTATTCCAGCCAAGGGTCCAAGGTGCAGTCTAACAGAACCGTGGCTTCATCTTTGGCTTTTTGGAAAGGGTTGGACTGTAGAAGCGTCGTCTGGGTCATTGTACATACTTTTGCAAAGCATAGCAATGCAAATTCCTTCTCCAGGTCTAGGTTAAGCTTTGTTAGGACCAGTCTCCAGGGGCTAGTGGACCCTTCCACATCCCAGTTGTTCTAAGCTATGTTAATCAACTCATATATCTTAGGCTACTGTAGCTGTGATCAGTATGATGAACATAATGCAGTTGTAGAAGTAAATTTACCATAATAATAGATGCTTGAGTGATCACTTCTGTAGCTGCTCCCTCCCTTTTCCCAAGTTGTATCTACCTCCATCTTTTCATTTCCAGCTCTCCTGTAATCTGTAAACTGTGGTATGTTGACACTCCAGTTTGATTCTGTTTGCATGTTTAAGTTACTGCAGCTGTTTTGTGAGTTCTATTTTTATCACTACATGCTCCAGGTGTGACTTACCCATGAAGTGTTGGTATCTGTAAATAACACAACATAGAAATCCTTGTGTCAGTTTGGAAAGCACTGTAATGCTTATAGTTAAGTGATGGAGCTGCTTCTAATGCCCAAAACAGACCTCTGTGTTGTTCCTATTTTGGAGGAACGTTCCTGTTTTAGGCCCGTCTTACCTCTGCACAGTATGTTTGTGTTTTTGGAGGTATGTACTTATTTTCAGGCTTGATTTATTCCTTCAGACAGTTTTCAGAATCCCCTCATCATGTGATTTTGAAGCTGTCTAATGCACAAAAGACCAGGAAAAGACCACACGCTTAATAACCATCATACTAGTGGCAACAATAATTTAAAGAAAGAGGACACAAGTATTCCATCTCCCTTTTTCCTTAGCAAAAATAGATGACCTTGTGTGGTATAATTTTTGCTGTACAGTTCATTAAAATCTGCAAATTTTACACTGTCTCTCTGAAAATATGCTTGTATTTGTCCATCATTTTGTAACTGAATAGTACCCCACATTTCTGCTGGTATCTGGAAGAGTTATGTGGTTTTTTTGGCATTCACATTTTATGCTAATTAGATATCCAGATTTCTAGATGAATGCCCTACCTTTTCAAGGGTTTTTGTTCCTATTTTTATTCTATGCAGGTTGAGAGGTATGATGCAAAATAAATACAATGATTTGCGCTTGACAAGAGAAGGCACAAAAATCTTCAGTAAGAAAAACAAGAAAAGTCTGTAGTCCTTATCCATTTGCTGTTTCCTAGTTCATCCTTTGTCCTACATATTTCGTCATTTACATTGAGTGTGGCTAGAAATGACACTTCTGGAAATATGCTGCATGAGCATAATATGCTTATCTTAGTGCAGTGCTTGAGGAAGTCATTTTGTACAAACAGAAATATACTTCTTCAGTGGATCTTTTCTTCCCAGAGAGAAGTAATGGCAATCTATTGCAGTTTACGGTAAAGACAGAAACTTTATAGAGCTTGAAACAGGAAATTTACTAAGCTTAAAAGGGATATGTTACATTCTTGATAAGCTTCTTTAAGACCCATATATTACATGAAGTAATGGTATGTAGAAGTAAGGTAACA